>NC_069792.1:49048926-49374431 GCF_027406575.1 Nycticebus coucang | reverse complement strand
CCTTTCTTTGCACATGCTGTTGTCATGTCTGAGAATGCCCTTGACCCTTTTGTTCTCAATAAATACTAGGGCATCTTTCAAGATCCACCTCAGTTTCCATCTCCTCTGAGAAGCCCTCCCTGATTTCCCAGGCTTAGCTGGGTTCCCATAGTTCTTCAGTTACATCTCTAGACACTTTGTATTATATTTATCGATTTATATATCTGATCCTCCTATAGATGCTAACCTTAAGGGCAACATTTGGATCTCATTTTTGTCCCTGCAACATCTAATATGTGCCCAGGGCATTGTAAAACATAGTGGATGCTCTAATTTCTTTAAATGACTGCATCTCTGACACTGTAATAAAGAAAAAGATAGTATTCATGAAAAGTAATTGATCTCAAGTTGTGTTTTGTTCCAGACTAAGCATAAGCACTTTTCTCAACAATAATGCTTTGCTTTGTCTTTTGCTTTTGGCATCCATATGTTAACAAAGAGCTAGCAAAATCAATTTATGTCCCCTTTCCCTCTTCTGCTGATGTCAGTACTAGCATGGTCACTACCTTCTTTTGTACCTTGTAATTTCTACCTTGAAAGTAGCTTCAGCCAATGTCCTCACGAGTTTTGGTGATGATAATAGCTACTTTCATGATGTCTTAATTTGAGATTCAAAATTTAAATCGCCCTAACCCATTTTTAGGCTTCTAACATCTCTGTGCTTAGGAAGTGTCTTTCAGATTTCCAGAGTTGTTCTTTCCATGTATTAGAAAGACAGCAAGGAGAACACAGAATCAGTAACTGTCCAGGGAGATGTGAGCTAACCCAAATCAACAAATAAGCATGTTTCTGAAGACGCCACAGTTAACATAATTAGTGATGAACCACATCTTTGAGTATCTAGGGGGGAAAATGGGAGTCATTTTTAATTCAAACCAAGACTTTTTAATTCTAAGCAGGAGCCTGGTCTTCCTGGGGTGGCATTGTGATTAAAAATCACTGCAGGGCTCCTCAGAACTTTTAACAACTGTCTCCACTGTGCAAATGGCCTTGCATTGTAAGGTGATTGCAGAGCGTAAAAAAATGACAATGATGTGTTCAGCCAGGTTTTGTCTTGCATTTGATCTTTGGTTCACAAAGATGAGGTTAATTTCAGCATAAGCTGTTAGCTTTGTTTTCTAAATCAGTCAATTTTAATAACAACCTTCTTTTGTCCTAAAAAACATCCAAGAACAATGAGAAAAAGTTGGCCTGGGATAGAAATAAGTGTTAAGATATAAATCTTAGGTGTCTTTAGTCAGGAGTGGACAAAATACTTTGTAATCAGTCTAGTTAATCTTGTTTTTCTACTTTATCTTATGCCCTACATTTATTATGTGTGTGTTTTCTGAATTACAAAAGCAATAAAATGTTCATTATGGACACTTGGAAAAAAAAAAACTCCCAATGAAGAACAGATGTTTTCTTTTTTTTTATTATTGTTGAGAAGTCATTGAAGACACAAGAAACCAGGTTACACTGATTGCATTTGTTAGGTAAAGTCCCTCTTACAATCTTGTCTTGCCCCCAAAAGGTGTGGCACACACCAAGGCCCCACCCCCCTCCTTCCTTTCCTCTCTCTGCTTCTCCTTTCCCCACCCCTCCCTCCTTCTTTCTCTCTCTGCTCTCCCATTCTCCGACTCCTGCCATGTCCTTAATTGTCATTAATTGTCCTCATATCAAAATTGAGTACATAGGATTCATGCTTCTCCATTCTTGTGATGCTTTACTAAAAATAATGTCTTCCACTTCCATCCAGCTTAATACAAAGGGAATAAACTCTCTGTTTTCTTTAATGGCTGAATAGTATTCCATGGTGTACATATACCACAGCTTGTTAATCCATTCCTTGGTTGGTGGGCATTTAGGCTGTTTCCACATTTTGGCGATTGTAAATAGAGCTGCAATAAATAGTCTAGTACAAGTGTCCTTATGATAAAAGACTTTTTTTTCCTTCTGGGTAGATGCCTAGTAATGGGATTGCAGGATCAAATGGGAGGTCTAGCCTGAGTTCTCTGAGGGTTCTCCATACTTCCTTCCAAAAGTTTGCAGTACCACCAGCAGTGTAAAGTGTTCCATTCTCTCCACATACAAGCCAGCATCTGCAGTTTTGATATTTTGTGATGTGGGCCATTCTCGCTGGGATTAGATGGTATCTCAGGGTGGTTTTGATTTGAATTTCTCTACTAAATAGGGATAATAAACATTTTTTCATATGTTTCATATTTTTCATATGTTAGCCATTCATTTGTCTTCTTTAGAGAAAGTTCTATTCATGTCTCTTGCCCATTGATGTATGGGATTGTTGGCATTTTTCATGTGGATTAATTTGAGTTTTCCATAGATCCTAGTTATCAAGCATTTTTCTGATTCAAAATATGCTGATATCCTTTCCCATTGTGTAGTTTGTCTATATGCTTTTGTTGTTGTCTCCTTAGCTGTACAGAAGCTTTTCAGTTTAATGAAGTCCCATTTGTTTATTTTTGTTGTTGTTGCAATTGCCATGGCAGTCTTCTTCATGATGTTTTTCCCCAGGCCAATGTCTTGTAGTGTTTTTTCTATGCTTTTTTTGAGGATTTTTATTGTTTCATGCCTTAAATTTAAGTCCTTTATTCATCTTGGATCAATATTTGTGAGTGGAGAAAGGTGTGGGTCCAGTTTCATTCTTTTACATGTGGATATCCAGTTCTCCCACCAGCATTTATTGAATAGGGAATCTTTCCCCCAAGGTATGTTCTTGTTTGGTTTATCAAAGATTAGGTGGTTGTAAGATATTAGTCTCATTTCCTATTTTTCTATTCAATTCCAAATGTCTATGTCTCTATTTTTGTGCCAGTACCATGCTGTCTTGACCACTATGGCTTTGTAGTACAGCTGAAAATCTGTTATGCTGATGCCCCCAGCTTTATTTTTATTACTAAGAACTGCCTTAGCTGTATGTTTTTTTTTTCTGGTTCCATACAAAACGCAGAATCATTTTTTCTTGAAAAAATTTTTTCTTCAAAAAATCTTGAAAGTAGGATTTTGGTATTTTAATAGGAATGGCATTGAATAGGTAGATTGTTTTGGGAAGTATAGACATTTTAACAATGTGATTCTTCCTAGCCATGAGCATGGTATGTTCTTCCCTTTGTTAATATCCTCTGCTATTTCCATTCTTAGGATTTCATAATTTTCTTTATAGAGGTCTTTCACCTCCTTTGTTAGGTATATTCCTAGGTATTTCATTTTCTTTGAAGCTATGGTGAAGGGAGTTTTGTCTGTGATTATCCTCTCATCTTGACTGTTAGTGGTGTATACAAAGACAACTGACTTGTGGGCATTGATTTTATGTCCTGAGACATTACTGTATTTTTTTAAATTTTTTTATTTTTAATTTCAGCGTGCTTGTTCATTCTTCTTTGTTTGAAGTACTCCTTTTTTGTTGATTGTCTTCTTTCTCCTGAGGTGCTGGCTGTTTTTGATGTTGTTGATAGAGACAGGGTCTTACTCTGGCTGAGTGCTGTTCATATGGGTTTTGAACTTCTGAGCTCAGGCAATCCACCCGCCTTGGCCTCCCACAGTACTGGGACTACAGGCATGAGCCACCACACCCGGCCAACATTACTGTATTTTTTTTGATGACTTCAGGAGTCTTGTAGTTGAGTCTTGGGGGTTCTCTAAGTATAATATCATGTCGTCAGCAAAGAGGGAGATTTTGACCTCCTCTGCTGCCATTTGGATTCCTTTTTATTTTTTTTTTTGTCTTGCCTAATTGTATTGGCTAGAACTTCCAGCACTATATTGAATAGTAATGGAGAGGACAACCTTGTCTGGTTCCAGTTCTAAGAGGAAAAGCTTTCAGTTTTATTCCATTCAGTGAAATATTAGCTGTAGGTTTGTCATAGATAGCTTCAATCAGTTTCAGAAATGTACCACCTATGCCTATACTCTTCAGTGTTCTAATTAGAAAAGGATACTGAATTTAAGTGAATTTTTTTTTTTTTTTTGCATCTATTGAGAGGATCATATGGTCTTTATTTTTGCTTCTATTAATATGGTGGATAACGTTTATGGACTTGCATATGTTAAACAAGCGTGGCCCTTTAATATAGTTCCTGTGGGTCACGACACACAGGTTGAGGACCACTGCTATAATCAGGTGTAGGCTGCTCGGAATTGAGACCAACTGGTGGCCATTTGGATGGGTATGGAGGCATTTTTATAAATAGGAGGCATTGTTACCTGAACTGTTGTGACTGGGTTGTAATTATTGTTCACTTTGAATTGCTTTGTTTGATAATCCCTCTAATACAATCTGACAAATATCCTAATGTTTGAAAATATGTCTCACACACAAAAAAAATTGGTGAAAACCACTGAATTAATGGAACTAGATCACCTCTCCCCAATTTGCCAACTATCAACCTTTTCCCTTTGAAGATGTTTTTTGTAAGGTGAAAGCATAGAGGCTGGTTCCTTCCTCCCCAACCACCCATGGCTCAGGAAACCCCTGAGACACTCCATCACTGTTTTCTCCTTTACCATTTAGATTTATTTTCCATATCTGATCCTTAGGAGTTAAGTCTCCTGTCACTCATACACTGGAGTGAGCTGGGACCTCGTCTGTTTCATTCACCCTGTATCCTCAGTCCCTAGAGCTGTGCCTGGGGTTTGGTAGGCATTCATCAGATGTTCCTTCCTTTCAAGCCGTCCTCTTTGCATCTTCCCCTTGCCTATCATGAGGCCCCCTCATTGTCACTGCCTGGAATAATGCTCTTGCTGTGGGGTCCTTGGCACTCTCCACTTTGCGTTTTCTATCATTAACCAGCAGTTACTTCCTGGTTGTGGCATCTGATTGGTGCGATGATAATACAGCTCCTGTGCTTCAGCGTGATGGGCATCTGTGACGTCTATCAAATTTTCCAGCTGTAAGAGAGCTTAAGAAAATGTTTTAAGCAACAGACACATAGATGTTTATCTATAATGGCATTGACACTCAAGATCAATTGGACAGAATGTTCTGCTCTGATGGGAGGTTTGAAGGATGGCCTTCCTTTGTTGGGACTTTAATTTAATTTACTCCTGTGAACAACTCTGCAAGAAGGAAGGCATTCTCCATTCAGGAACATCCCACTTCTCATCCCCCAGCTCCACCCATTATCCTGAGTCTGATCTTGTTATGTCTGGGAATATAGTTACTAAATCTTCTGCTAATGCCTATACTTACATGATAATGAATCCAGTCTTTTCTTCAAATTCAACTTCATTAATGCATAACAGATATAACAGATATTTGGAATGTGGATGAATTAAATACTTCTTTCAGGGAGCAGAGAAACTGCTGTGGATCTTGTAGATACAGTCTTTTGGGCCCACATGTCAGATTCACACCAGAGAATGTTGGTTCTGGAGTCACCATTGGGCAGTTTTCAGGAAAAATAGAAAAGAACTTTGCATCTCAGGTCCTTTTCTACTTCCCAATTTAGGAAGGTCAACTCATTTTTTACCACCTTTTACACTTTGAGGTAGTGACACTTTATATGTTAGCAGCCTGAAAGTATTAAGGAGCCTCCTGCTCCCTGGTTTTCAATAATATGGAAAAGTTATTCCAAACTGGTCGTGGCTATTAACAGAGAAAAAGCAGAAAAATTAAATTAGCAGGGGGATATATGAAAAGCCTTTTGTAAGTGCCATAAAGTCTTTAAAATCTAATCCCTGAGAGAAATTTATTTTGTTCTGGAAAGAATAGGTTTCTCTCCCAAGAGATCCTAGAATGCCTTTCATTTATTAAAAGAATGGATTACTGCCTATGAATGTAATAGTGGGAGTTCTTGATTCTTACTTAAATCTTACCATTGGACTTGCTGTGATTTACTCAAAAAATAACCTGTAAGAAAAACATTTCCGTACTGGTATGTTCTTTGACTTTTAAATAGAGTTAGTTCTATAGATAAATTGAAAAGTTAGGCATACTAATTAATAGTATTCATTGATTTTTATATTTAATTTGAGCTTTATGAAAAGATGCCTAGATGCCTGAAAACACTGAACAGTTAAAAATTCTAAGTTAAGGCCAAGTTACCCTGGGTAAACAGTAGGAAAGGAGCTTACCTTCTCACTAATGGTCAAAATTTTAAGTTCAGATCTAATACCAGTGGTCTGGTGCAGAAACACAAATGTTTACTTGCTTAATTGGACTAATACAATTTTTTATCCTTTTCAAAAGTAAGAGCTTAAAAGCAACAATTAAGCTTTTTAAGCAAGATAAATGTTCTTTAGGGAGGCCTGTTTGCAGAGCCTGATTTAGCTTTAGGGAGGTAATAGACTCCTTCAGTAATCTAATGACAATTCTAGACTGTTTGAAGAAAGACACATGAATGGAAAGGTTTGCATGTAATTGTGGTGTGTAGTTTACAGATCCTGCAAAAGGACTCACTGGCTTCTATCTATAGGGCCCCCAGGTACAGAACCCTGATGTGCATCTTCTGTGTAGGGAGTATGCTTACTTTTTGTGCTGTATGTTACGGATCTCTTTATCCCTCCTATTAACATGGAACCCAAGGCATATTTGAATTTTATTCTGTGCTGTGATGTTTTTATTTAAACAAAAGTATAGTCAGTCTTTTATAATTGTAGGTTCAGCATCCATGGATTTAACCAACCTTGGATTCAGGGAAAAAGTATTCTGGGAAAAAAAGGGATGGTTGTGTCTTTACTGAATGTGTCATATAAACTTGATTTCTTGTCATTATTATCTAAACAATGGAGTATAAGAACTATTTATAGCATTTACCTTGTGTTAGGTATTGTAAGTAACCTAAAGGTGATTTAGGGAGGATGTGTGTAGGCTATAAACAAAGACCACATCATTTTATATAAGAAACTTAACCATCTGTAGACTTTGGTACATGATGGGCATCCTGGAATAAATAAATCTCCCAGATTCGAATGACCAACTGTGTTTAGTTTTTTTGCAATGAAATATTTATTTAAGATGCTGATTGTTATTAAAGAAAATAGTTATATAGAATACTTACTATAGAATAAGAATATGCCATTTTTAAATGTTATAGATGCTGTTTGCCCTATAGAACTTCATATTTTCTCTTGCTATGCTTTCCTTGTCTTCTCCTTAAAATGTAAATACTTTAAATGTTTTATGAGTTGGGATAATTTATCTCAGGGTTTTTTCTTTTTCTGATATGTTAAGAACTGGCTTTAACTCCACTTAGGAACAATTGAAAAATATATTTAAATAATAATTGGGTATGTTTCATTATTAAACTTCAAAAAAATGTTTGGGAAAATAATATAAATGCTAAAATAGAATATGAAGGTCTATTTTTTTTTATTTGTAACCTAAATCCCCTATTGTGGCAGGGGGGTGTTTAAAAATTTTTCTTGTACTTCTTGCTGCCATATATTGATATATAAATCCCTTTGCCACCCATTGTTTTTTAAATGTCAAGATAAAAAGCAAAAAATAACTTCAGTGCTGTCCACTCAAGGAAGTCCTTATCTTACAGAAGGGATGAAGTAAATACCGCCCTAAGAGTGGTATCAAAACTGTAGCAAGAGAAGTGGAAAGAAGAGATTGAGGGAAGGGATTAGGGGGCACTTTGCAGAAGGGACAATTTTGAGCTGGACAAACAGGAGTTAGTCCATCAGAGATGTCTTGGTGGGAGTTCATTTTCTCTGAACCCTAATACTAAGTTCCCGCCAAGATTAAATGCTTGTTAATATGCTTATGGGACCCCTTTTTGTGTCCATGGTAGATACTAAAATCTTACAGCAAGTTTGAACCCCAGCTGCTTTAAGAAAAGAAATAATCCTCCAGGAGGTTTCAGTGGGAAGAAGAAACCAGGATTTACTAGGAACACTTAGGGAAAACAAACCAATAATGCCAGGCAAGGAATGATCAAAGCTGATACTGTTTCTTTTCATAGCACCCCTTCTTAGGGGAGAGTCAGACTGAAAATTAACAATAGAGTTGATGGTGGGAGGGCGGGTTGAAGCTAGTATTAGAAGTTTAGTGATAGTCAGTATCTCAGACAAAATTGACCTTGGGTTAGTCATCATTGTATCCTTTAGCTATTAATGTCCTTTGAGGTTGTAATAATGATAATAGCCATATTGAGTCTTTTCTACGCTCCAGGTACGATGATAAAAGGCTTTCCCTTCTCCCATGCACTCCTCACGTGATTTTTTAAAGTGTGATTGAGAGTGAGGGTATCAGACTGAATCAGACCTCTTCCTCCAGTTGTAGCAGCTGTGTCAGTTTGGTGTTTTTAGTGCCTCTGTGCCTCAGTATCCTCTTTTATAAAAGAGAGAGATAATACTATCTAATCCTGAGGATACTCAGGAGCCTGCTGCTGAGTGTTAGCTGTTACCATTTCCTCATCTTGCAGATGACGCACCTGAGCCTTAGAGGTTAAATAACTTGCCCCATTTCACAGTGGGTATGAGCCAGAGCAAGGGTTGTGGAACCATCTGTCTGACTGCAGGCCTTATAGATGATACGTATCCTTATTGAACTGAATTCAGAATTACATGTTTTCAAATTTCATAGCATACAAACTTGCTTTCCATATGTTCCTCCTGGGTGATCTTATTCATTGTGAGATTTTCATTTGTCATCTAATTCAGGGCTTAGCAAACTATGACCTGCAGGCCAAATACAGGGTGCCCATAAAGTTTGTGTGCAATTTTAAAAAAGACAGTACTGCCTACAAAGCCCTTAGATCCTCTGGCCCTTTGCTGAAAACATTTGCATACCTTGACCTTGCTCTCTACTTTCCACTTTTCTCCCAAGATCTTGATTCCTAGATTGAAATTTTATGGTATAAAATTTCTCTATCTGCATGCTCTGCATCCACCTTAAACTCGGCACTTACCCAAACTGAATCCTTCATGTGTTTATTTCTCACCCTGAAATCAGTTCTTCCTCCTGAGTTACCTGTCCTAGTTGATGGCACCACCATCAACTCAAGGTGCTTCTGTCCTTTTTATTGTTCAGGCCTAATTGGTTTCCAAGGCCTGTCCATTGATTACCTATCCATTATCCTACCTATCTAAACTTCATGATGACAATAAGTTAGGCATTTAAGTAACCAATGTGTATCATTCTGGTGTTCTCATGTCCCAACTGCAGATAGACCATAAACATCCTTAATAGTACCTCCGAAATTGCAATAAGGTATATGAAAAAGAACTATTTGTATGTCTCCCACGAGTAAGTCATGGAGAAAGGAGTTCATTTCTCAACTTTAAATACTGCTTCACAAGAATTTAGGAATGGTAGAAAATCAGAATATTATGAAATTTGTACTTTCATGATTTGAATATACTGACAAGCACGTGGCTGTCTAATTTATTGAGGTGTCACTTCAAAACTGTTCATGGTTATGTTTTAAAATGAAATTTATGATTTTTATGCAATACCTCATTGGCTTCAAAAGTTGCGAGAGGAGTTCAAAGTGTAACATTAGATTATCATGTTTTCTTTCTCATCCAAAAAACATATTCAGATAATACATTCTCATTTATCCTCATTAGTATTACTTGGATATAATTCTTTTTTTTTTCTTTTTTCTTTGTTTATTTATTTATTTATGTTTTTATTAAATCATAACTGTATACATTGATATGATCATGGGGCATCATACACTCGCTTCATAAACCATTTGACACATTTTTATCACAGTGGTTAACATAGCCTTTCTGGCGTTATCTCAGTTACTGTGCCAAAACATTTACATTCTACATTTGCCAAGTTTCGCAAATACCCCTGTAAGATGCACCACAGGTGTGATCCCACCGATCCCCCTCCCTCTACCCAGCCCCCCCTTCCCACTTCCCCCTGTTGTTAAGTTGTAGCTGGGTTATAGCTTTCATGTGAGAGTCCCAAATTAGTTTCATAGTAGGGCTGTGTACATTGGGTACTTTTTCTTCCATTCTTGGGATACTTTACTAAGAAGAATATGTTCCAGCTCCATCCATGTAAACATGAAAGAGGTAAAGTCTCCATCTTTCTTTAAGGCTGTGTAGTATTCCATGGTATACATATACCACAATTTATTAATCCATTTATGGATGGATGGGCACTTGGGCTTTTTCCATGACTTAGCTATTATGAATTGGGCTGCAATAAACATTCTGGTACAAATATCTTTGTTATGTTGTGATTTTTGGTCTTCTGGGTATATGCCCAGCAGAGGAATTACAGGATTGAATGGCAGATCTATTTTTAGATCTCTGAGTGTTCTCCATATATCTTTCCAAAAGGAATGTATTAATTTGCATTCCCACCAGCAGTGCACAAGTGTTCCCTTTTCTCCGCATCCACGCCAACATCTCTGGTCTTGAGATTTTGTGATATAGGCTAGTCTCATTGGAGTTAGATGATATCTCAAAGTAGTTTTGATTTGCATTTCTCTGATGATTAAAGATGATGAGCATTTTTTCATATGTCTGAAGGCCGTGCGCCTGTCTTCTTCAGAGAAGTTTCTCTTCAAATCCCTTGCCCAGCCTGCGATGGGATCCCTTGTTTTTTTCTTGCTGATGCGTTTGAGTTCTCTGTGGATTCTGGTTATTAAACCTTTGTCAGAGTTATACCCTGCAAATATCTTCTCCCATTCTGAGGGCTGTCTGCTTGCTCTGCTTACTGTGTTCTTAGCTGTGCAGAAGCTTTTTAGTTTGATCAAGTCATAGTAGTGTATTTTTGAAGCTGCTTCAATTGCCCGGGGGGTTCTCCTCATGAAATACTCACACAGACCAATTTCTTCAAGGGTTTTCCCTGCATTCTCCTCTAGTATTTTTATAGTTTCATGTCTTAAGTTTAAATCTTTAATCCAATGAGAGTCTATCTTAGTTAATGGTGAAAGGTGTGGGTCCAATTTCAGTCTTCTGCAGGTTGCCAGCCAGTTCACCCAGCACCATTTGTTAAATAGGGAATCTTTCCCCACTGAATGTTTTTAATTGGCTTGTCAAAAATCAAATAGCGGTAAGTAGCTGGATTCATCTCTTGGTTCTCTAGTCTGTTCCAGATATCTACTTCTCTGTTTTTGTGCCAATACCATGCTGTTTTGATCACTATCGATTTGTAGTAAAGTCTGAGGTCTGGTAGTGTGATTCCTCCTGTTTTGTTTTTATTTCTGAGTAATGTCTTGGCTATTCGAGGTTTTTTTCTGATTCCATATAAAACGAAGTATTGTTTTTTCAAGATCTTTAAAATATGACAGTGCAGCTTTCATAGGGAGTGCGTTGAAATTATATATTGCTTTGGGTAGTATGGACATTTTGATAATGTTGATTCTTCCCAGCCATGAGCATGGTATGTTTTTCCATTTGTTAACATTTTCAGCTATTTCTTTTCTTAGAGTTTCATAGTTCTCTTTATAGAGATCTTTCACGTCTTTTGTTAGGTAAATTCCCAAATATTTCATCTTCTTTGGTACTACTGTGAATGGGATAAAGTCCTTAACTGCTTTTTCAATTTGACTGTTGTTGGTGTATATAAAGGCTACCGATTTATGGATGTTGATTTTGTAACCTGAGATGCTGCTGTATTCCTTGATCACTTCTAGGAGTTTTGTAGTAGAGTCCCTAGTGTTTTCCAGATACACAATCATATCATCTGCGAAGAGCGAGAGTTTGATTTCTTCTGACCCTATATGGATACCTTGATCACCTTTTCTTCCCGAATTGCGGTGGCTAAAACTTCCATTACAATGTTGAAAAGCAATGGAGACAATGGGCAGCCTTGTCTGGTTCCTGATCTGAGTGGAAATGATTCCAATTTAACTCCATTCAATATGATATTGGCTGTGGGTTTGCTGTAGATAGTCTCTATCAGTTTAAGAAAAGTCCCTTCTAGACCAATTTTCTTGAGTGTTCTGATCATGAAGGGATGCTGGATATTATCAAAAGCTTTTTCTGCATCAATTGAGAGAATCATATGGTCTTTGTTTTTTAATTTGTTTATGTGCTGAATTACATTTATAGATTTACGTATATTGAACCAGCCTTGAGACCCTGGGATAAAACCAACTTGGTCATGATGTATAATTTGTTTGATGTTTGCTGGATTCTGTTTGTTAGGATCTTGTTGAATATTTTTGCATCTATATTCATTAGTGATATTGGTCTATAATTTTCTTTTCTTGTTGGGTCTTTTCCTGGTTTGGGGATCAGGGTGATGTTTGCTTCATAGAACGTGTTGGGTAGACTTCCTTCTTTTTCTACATTTTGGAACAGATTGAGTAATATAGGTATTAATTCCTCTTTAAAGGTTTGGTAGAATTCTGACGTGAAACCATCTGGTCCTGGGCTTTTCTTTTTAGGGAGGTTTTGTATAGTTGATGCTATTTCTGAACTTGATATGGGTCTGTTCAACATTTCCACTTGATTCTGGTTAAGTCTTGGAAGGTGGCATGCTTCCAAGTATCGGTCTATTTCCTTCAGATTTTCATATTTCTGAGAATAAAGTTTCTTGTAATATTCATTAAGGATTTTTTGGATTTCTGATGAGTCTGTGGTTATTTCGTCTTTGTTGTTTCTGATTGATGATATTAGAGATTTTACTTTTTTTCCTGATTAGATTGGCCAGAGGTTTATCTATTTTATTGACCTTTTCAAAAAACCAGCTTTTTGATTTATTGATCTGTTGTATTTTTCTTTTGTTTTCAATTTCATTTAATTCTGCTCTGATTTTGGTTATTTCTTTTCTTCTACTGGGTTTGGGTTTGGAATGTTCTTCCTTTTCCAGTTGCGTGAGATGTCCCATTAAGTTGTTAACTTCCTCTCTTTCCGTTCTCTTGAGGAAGGCTTGCAGTTCTATAAATTTCCCTCTTAGAACTGCCTTTGCAGTGTCCCAGAGGTTCTGATAGTTTTTGTCTTCATTGTCGTTTTGTTCCAAAAAATTGGCGATTTCTTTCTTAATCTCATCTCTGACCCAGCTATCATTCAGCATAAGGTTATTTAACTTCCATGTTTTTGTATGGGTAGGCAGATTCCTGTTGTTACTCAATTCAAGTTTTATTCCATGATGGTCCGAGAAGATGCAAGGAATAATTTCTATTCCTTTAAATTTACTGAGGTTAGACTTGTGACCTAAAATGTGGTCAATTTTGGAGTAAGTTCCGTGGGCTGATGAGAAGTATGTGTATTCAGTTTTGTTGGGGTGAAATGTTCTGTAGATGTCTGCTAAATCTAAATATTGGATGGTTAGGTTTAAATCTAAGATTTCTTTGCTCAGCTTCTTTCTGGAGGATCGATCCAACACTGCCAAGGGAGTGTTGAAATCTCCAATGATTATGGAGCTGGAGGAAATCAAGTTACTCATGTCTGTTAGAGTTTCTCTTATAAATTGAGGTGCATTCTGGTTGGGTGCATAGATATTAATAATTGAGATCTCATCATATTGAGTATTACCCTTAACAAATATGAAGTGACCATTCTTGTCCTTCCTTACTTTTGATGGTTTAAAGCCTACTGTATCTGCAAATAAAATTGCAACACCTGCTTTTTTCTGATTACCATTTGCCTGAAATATGGATGACCATCCTTTCACCCTGAGTCTGTATTTGTCTTTTAAGTTGAGATGTGACTCTTGTATGCAACACATATCTGGCTTGAGTTTTTGTATCCAGTCAGCTAACCTATGCCTCTTTAGAGGACAGTTTAAGCCATTCACATTGATGGAGAGTATTGATAAGTCTGGTGGAATTTTGGGTATCGAGTTTTTCAAAGGTCCAGTGGACATTTTTAATCCTTTCGCCAGTGTGGAAGTTGGAGTTTGATCCGAAGTTTCTGAGTGAGTTTACTTTTGTGGTATAGGCTGGGGTTGGTCATTGTGGAGGATAGGTCTGAGAACGTCCGGAAGAGCTGGTTTACTTATGGCAAATTTTTTCAACATATGAATGTCATTGAAGTATTTAATTTCTCCATCATAGATGAAACTCAGTTTAGCTGGATACAAGATCCTGGGTTGAAAGTTTTTTTGCTTTAGGAGATTAAAAGTTGATGACCAGCCTCTTCTGGCTTGAAAAGTTTCAGCAGAGAGATCTGCAGTTATTCTAATATTCTTACCTTTGTACGTTATAGTTTTCTTTCGCCGGGCTGCTTTGAGAATCTTCTCTTTCATGTTAACTTTAGTGAAGCTAATTATGATATGTCTGGGGGAAGACTTATTGGGGTTGAATCGTGCTGGGGTTCTGAAGCTGTCTGCTATCTGAATTTCAGATTCTCTGGGCATGTCTGGAAAATTTTCTTTCATAATTTCATGCAGAAGGGCCTCTGTGCCCTTGGAGGCGACTTCATCGTTCTCAGAAATTCCTATAATCCTTATGTTGCTTTTTTTCGAATTATCTGAGAGTTCTCTGAGTGAGTGATCCGTTTTTGCTCTCCATTTCTCTTCCTCTTTGAGAGATTGGGAGCGTTCGAAGACTTTATCTTCAATGTCAGAAATCCTTTCTTCTGCTTGCTCCATTCTGTTACTGAGGGATTCTACTGTATTTTTCATATCTTTGAGGGCTGTAAGTTCTTGCTTCAGTGTGTCTAAGTCTTTGGTGGTTTTGTCTTTAAATTCGTTAAATTCTTGAGACAACATTTGAATTTCTCCTCGAATTCCTAATTCCATTTTATTAATCTTGTCTGCAATCCAAATTCTGAATTCGATTTCTGACATCTCAGCCAGTTGTTTATGAATGGGATCTTCAATCACATCTGCCGTATCTTTTCTTGGGGGGGGTTGATCTATTCTGGTTATTCATGTTACCAGAGTTTTTTGCTGATTCCACCCCATGGTTATTTTACTCCCTTTGGTTTTTCCCCTGGGGTTTTATCGAGGGCCCGTACAGTGTTGTGGCCTGAGAAACTGGGGCCCTATCTGGTGTGGTGGAGCAAAGTGGTTCTTTCTTGCTTTCAGCTGGTTTCTGTTCGATCCTATTGCAACTTTTACTCTGGCTTGAAATCTCAGCTGTGTGGAAAAATCAGCAATTAAGTCACCCCGCCTGCCCACCTCTGGCCCCAGTTGGAAAAGGAGAGTCAAACCTTCCTACAATCGCACACCCAGGGCACCGCCTGAAAAGTCCTCAGTCTATTAGCCCAGTTCAAAAGGTCCAAATCAGCTGTCTCAATCGGCACTTTTTTCGGGTGGGAGAGTTCAAGAGGTCTCTGGGAACTGGATCACAGGGGCCTGGTGACTCCTCTGACAGGGCTCACCCCAGTGCAGCGTGGAGTCAGGAGGAGCCACCCAGCAAACAGAGCAGTCTAGGAAGGTTGACGTCTCCTTCCCCACTTTGCCCCTCCATCGGACCCAGTCACTGGTATCTCTGCAGATGGCTAACCCAGTTGCCTGCAGTGAACAGACACTCCAGGGGTTTGCACCTGCCTGAATCACAAGGAAGTCTGCCAGGCCCCCGCAGACTGCCGCTATCTAGCACGAGGAGATGGGTCCTGACATCTTTGAGTGTTTGATGCAGGTGACGGGAAGGAGGTGTTCACTCAGGCTTAGCCCCGTCCCTGATGGATGCTGCTAACAGAACAGAACAGAATAGAACAGACAACTTTGCGGGGTTCTGTCTCTGTTCCTGTCGAAATCGCCTACAGAAGACGGGCTGTTTTGAGTTCAAACGTCTTTGCTGCTGGAGGAGATTTGCATTTGAACACCTCTCTGGGTCGGCCCCGCCCTGGAAGCTTCCCGGGTTTGTGAGCCGTGTCAGGAAATCCCCCGCTCACCCGTGGCCTCCTCTAGTTGCCCAGGGAGACAGGGGGTGTGGCCTCAGAATATCCAGAAGTGAGCGTTCTGCCGTTAAAGAAAAAACGGCTGTTGATCTACCTCCAGGGAACTGCTGCTCTGGTGTGGGCACTCAGGCGACCCTTTTCTCCTCTGTCCCGCGCCCCAGAGTCAGCACTGAGCGGCCGCAGTTTGTGCTGGGTCCACACCCCTCAAGAGATCCCCCAAGAATCAGAACTCTAGAGGGATGGGCCCCCAGACCCCGATTGGGAGTGGGGGGGGAAGCTATAGTTTCATTCAGTTTTACGCAACACTATGGCCTGGGGAGGGCTCCTGCACTGCACCGCAGGGAAGTGCCGCCAAGGCTTGATTTCCCCTCAGCAGAGTGCCCTCTCTTCGCTCATGTGTCCCAGAGTCAGTGCTGACCTGATGCAGCTCAGGCACTGCGCACTCCCCTTGAGAAATCACCCAAGGATCTGAACTCCTGGGGGATAGGCCCTCAGACCCCGAGTGAGAGTAGGGGCTCTCAGCTCTCAGCAGGGAAGCTAGAGTCTTATTAAGTCTTGTGCCTGCCCCGTAATGTTGCCCGGGGAGGGTTGCTGCACTGCACCGCAGGGAAGTGCCGCCAAGGTGTGACTCCCCTTCAGCCTGGTGCCCTCTCCTCACTTGCATGCCTCAGAGTCAATGCTGACCAGTCGCAACTCGGGGACTATCCACTCCCCTTGAGAAATCACCCAAGGATCCGAATTCCTGGGGGACAGGCCTCCAGACCTCAGTGGGCGGGAGGGGAGCGCCGGGGATTCAGGGTTGCCGGCAAAGGATTCCCAAAGTTTTATTCAGTTTTATGCCCGGCAGGAGAACGCCACGGCACCCCAGTAGGGGAGGTAGGTCCAGTTTTTAGAAGGTCTCTCCCTGGAGTGTAGTGGGAGGGCCTTTAATTTCTGCCCGCTTGTTCAATTGTGGGGCTCTTGAGCCGGTCTCATGGGGGAGGGGGACTCCTGTCCGCTTGCTGGTGGATTTTGTACCTTTTGTTTGCGTCCTTGTGATGACAGCTTGCCGCAGCGGTGTTGATGTGCGTTCTTCAACCTTCTCTCTTGGTGAGGCTCAAGTCCACCAGGATACTTACTAAATTCCTGTCCCTTTACTCTCCTTCTGGACGGGAGCCTCTGTTGAAAGCTGGCTTCAGTCCGCCATCTTGTCTCCCCTCTCACTTGGATATAATTCTAAAGCCTCATGATACTATTATTTCTGCATTCTCCTTTCTGAATTTAAAATTAAGCTATAGTAACTGATGAAGAGCATAATAAAAATACATAAATTTTGAAATATGAAAGGATCAGTGGGGATAATAAATATCCACTCAGTATCTTAGCATCTTTGATCTTGGTATTTGTTTTATCCAGCAAATATTTTCATAGTACTTGCATTTCAGTTTCTCTATCTGAAAAATTATGCAGGAGCAGCCTTTGATTTCCAAGAACACCAGAGATGTTTATAACATTTAAGTCAAAAGAAGGGGTCATAAATTAATTCTAATGCCTTGAGCAAATATATTAGCCTTAGTGTAGCACAAGGATTTGGGTTTGTTCACACAAAATAATCCTAAGAATAATAGTCCCCTGTGTTTACAATGATCTTAAAGATTAATACATTTCTGTGGTTAATGATTATGTAATACATTAGTAAGCTTCTCTAAATACTTCCTGAAACGTTAATTATCTGTAGACTTTGAAAACTATATTTTGATGAGACACGTAAAGAAGCAATGTAGCTCAATCACTGTCAAATTAAGGATAATTTACATTTTGATTTAGAGAACATTGCCACCCCCATCATCCTGCAAAATAGCTAAAATAGTTGGAGTAAAAAAGGCATATAATTAAGGATCTTAAGCTAAAATTTGGTTTCAATGTCCTTTTTGGCACTGAGCCTCCTGCAGTAATGTGGGGTGGGGGGCTGTTGCATTTACCATTTCATTGTTCTGTCTACTGGTGGTACAGGGGCCCCTGGACCTCCCACCTAAGCTGGAGGGTGGCACATAAAGTGTCCCCACAGGTCTCACATAAAAATCACTTTCAGATGTTTGGTGAATAGGTTTTAGCAAGTTGATAGTTCTATCTGTAAGAAGTAGGCAGTTTGGGGCAATACAAAGAGATAAAAGACATCCTTAGAGGTATGGCTCTAATGGAGGTTATGTAGCCTTAGATGAGTCATTTAACCCTTCTTCATGTTTACAATGGGAATAATAATACTGTCTGCTTTCTAAAAATTATAGTGAAGAGTAGGTATAATGTTTGCAAAGCAGCTGGCAGGTGGTAAATGCTTAAGAAATTGTGGTGGTAGTACTTGTTCACCCTGTCATCACCATAATCCCCTCCACCACTGTATTTTGAAGCATTATGCAGCAGTTTTGCTCAGTTTCATGACATGGTCACAGATGCGTCGGTTATCTGAGTGGAGGAAGAGCAACTCAATCTTGATAAATTCTCCTCACCAGGATTTCACATTTTTCCATCATAGTTTATCATGATTTGGTGTCAATGAGAAAAATGTGCATGAGTCATTGTGCAAATATGCACAACATTTAAAAAAAATGAAAATTGTGTAAACTCCTTCCACAATGATGAAATGACTAACAATATAAAAATATAAAATACCTGACCATCCTTGAAAGATTATGTTATAGGCTATTTGAAACATGGAAATGCATTTTTGACAACCTCTCTGGGAATGGTATATAGCAATATATTTGCTGATGGCAACTTGTTAAATATTTATATAAAATTAAAGATCAAAGCAAATATCAGAGTACATTGAAGTTTAATGGTCATTGGTTTCTCTGTTTTTTGTAAAGCTGTTCACCTTTACTAAACTTGTTATCACCTATTTGTCTTAAAAATGTAAAAACCTTTGTTTTCTGATTGTCCTTCCAATAAGAAAGTGTGTTCAGTATGTTCATCATTTTTTGAAGATGAATTTTTGGAATATAATCTTTTGGTAAATTATGTTTCTTTTGCTGTGTCCCACCCTGTCCCCCCCACATCCCCAGCACCCGTTGCCAAAGTCTTATGTACATACAATAAGCCAGGACATCTGGGTTGAAAAGAAGATTTAGATTTTTTTTTTCTGAGTTTGTCGCCCTCAGCAGAGTGCTGTGGCATCCTAGCTCACAGCAACCTCAAATTCCTAGACTCAACTTATCCTCTTGCCTGAGCCTCCCAAGTAGCTGGGACTACAGGTATCTGCCACAACACCCACTGTTTTTAAAGATGAGGTCTTGCTCTGGCTCAGGCTGGTCAAGAACTCCTGAGCTCAAGTATTCTACCTGCCTTGACCTCCCAGAGTGCTAGGTTTACGTGCGTGAGCCATCTCGCCCAGCTTTAGTTGGCTAGTAAATCCACCACAAATAAAATGCATAAGTAGATGGGCCATTTTTTAGTAATTTATGTGGCAATTTGGATTGTTCTCATGTCTCTGTTTCCTCTTATCACATCTAACAGAGATGTTAATCCAGTCATGCTCATGTTACATAAGAGATCAGAGCCTTCAGGCATGGTGAATGAGACCTACCTTTTCTCCATTCACCTATCCCAGCACAGAAATAATGCTGCATTCGTTAAGAGAATTTAAAATATTCACACATACACACACACATACCATTTTATCTCTAGAAAAGTAAATTATTAAGACAAATACTAAGTCAGGAAGCTAAAATTCACTTTGGCAATCATCTCTACTTTTTCATTTCCAGAAGATTGATGGCTCTAGAGGCAGGGAGTTGTGGGTTTATGTTTCCTGTGTAATGAGCCCATGTTCTAGTAGGTTTCACCGGAATGTGAGGATGTTTGACTATGCAGCTGACTCACTGGCTGATGGACTTAAGCACCTACCTACTTTTCTTCTTTCATTGCCTCATTGGGTTTCTCTATATTGTCTTGATGGATTTACTTGTCTGTCTGTTTTCTGATCTGGAAGGAATCCAAATGCTTTAAATCTAAATGTGCTTACTACTCATGCATCGTGGGCAAATATACATAGCGGGCACTGCGGGTACTGTGCCTTTTCATTGCAGGACTAAGCTTCGGCCGTCTTTCTCCCATATTTTGTTGCACTTTACAACAGCTACATGTATGAAGGGACAGCCCCATAGTAACATCATGGCTTAAGAGCTATAGCATGTGCCTGTAGTTCCAACTACTTGGGATGCCGAGGCAAGAGGGTCTGTGGAGAACAGGAGTTTGACGTTGCTGTGAGTTATGACGCCATGGCACTTTACCCAGGGTGACAAAGGGAGACTTTGCCTAAAAAAAAAAAACAAAAAAACTGCAGCATGGTACTGTGATCTCAGATCCTTGTGGTTTTAGATGCATGAAACTCAAAACTGAACTCCAGAGAGGGTGGGCTTCAGCAACATTATCATCCCTCTGCCTGTGAATGTTTAAATCTAAGTTTATTTCATTAGATAAATTTTGATGTTTTAGTATATAAATGAGGTAGCTAATTTAGGTGATTAAATTATCATTCATTCAATAGAGGATTAAATGCTTCATTGCCAAATGCCAAAGGATATTTTTAATTTAGAGTCTCAATTGTAATTGAAACACTATCACATCATTTTGAGCATTGAGGAGTGACAGGGAAACATGTTTATGTTTTAAAGTAAAATGATTTAAGCTGCATTCAATAAAATGCAGATTTCTCTGGTTTTGTGGTGTTTTGTTCTTTTTTCTTTTTTTTTTTTTTTTGCTTTTATCCATGTAGAAAATTAAAATGCTTCACTGAATGTGCCATATGCATGCTGAAGATTGTTCCTGGGTTAAATGGGGTGGCCAGGGGAGGGGAGAAGAGAGGAGAGCAGGGACATCCTCTATCCCCACTCCCGACATGGGATTTGTTACATAGTAAGCCCTCAATAATTATTTATTGAACCTCTAAATGAATGATTAACTATTAGGAGTCAGCAGTCTGGACTAGAGTACCAGCCTTGCCAGTCCTTAGGAATATCACTGAAGCTCTGTGCCTCAGTTTACTCCTTCGTATAGTGTACGTGACAAGGTTTGCTGAGTCATTTCAATGGAAGACTATAAGCATGAAAGGAAAGATGTGCAAGGAATCTTTTTTTTTTTTTTTGTAGAGACAGAGTCTCACTTTATGGCCCTCTGTAGAGTGCCGTGGCCTCACACAGCTCACAGCAACCTCCAACTCCTGGGCTTAAGCGATTCTCTTGCCTCAGCCTCCCGAGTAGCTGGGACTACAGGCGCCCGCCACAGCGCCCGGCTATTTTTTGGTTGCAGTTTGGCCGGGGACGGGCTTGAACCCACCACCCTCGGTATATGGGGCCGGCGCCCTACCAACTGAGCCACAGGCGCCGCCCTGCAAGGAATCTTTACTAGTGTTAGTGTTGTGGGTCATGTACCACTTGTTAGTAACATGTGTTTGGTAGCATTAGCATCCAGTTAGCATTCAATAAGTGAATATTTAAGTAAAAAAAGCTGCTGTGCTGATAGTAAAATTGAGAAAGCATTAGTAATTTATCATAAATTACTTGACTTATAGCTTTCTTTGAAACTGCATTTATTAAGACAGTTTCAATTAACAAACAAACACATTTATTTGCTAATTATAGTTCCTTTATACACTTAATGTTTGTTTTTCATGGGAGGATACCCAAAAATGTACATATCTATATATACTTAGATAATCATTATTTCTCAGCAACACTGTAGGGTGATAGCTCTTTATATACACAGGAATAGGAATGAGCAAAGGATAATATAGCATATAATATAAAGGTTTAAAATGTAGTAAATGGAAGTTGGCTTATGATGGCTTATCACTGCTGCTTTGAAAATTAGATTAGGACATATATTACGTAAAATTCACCCTTAGATATGCTGTGAAGCTAATGACAGGACTTGGTTGAAGTGAAATCTTGTAGGGTTTGATGGAGAAAATCAGTTGGCATGTGTCTTATCTTTTATTCTCTCTTTTTGCTCAATGTGCAATTAAATTAACTCTGCAGGATCACATTGTATAGCATATAATTTTTGACTCGCTCTACCCACATTAATTTTATGCTAACACTGCTAAGTAACATTAAAAGTGCATTAATAAAGTCATAATAATTAACAGGAATCACAAGTTTTATAGTCCTACATTTTGTTTTATTTTTAATTTTCTCTGTATCTCCTTAGTTAGATGATGTTTTAATGAATGAGCCATTTGAGTTTATTTTCATTGTACATTGTATGTTGTGATAAAGCACTGGACTGCAAAGACTAATGAGACATGACCCTAAACTTTGTCTAGGCAGAAAGATAGGACACACTCTCACATCAATTTTTAAAGCCATGCAATCAATATATGTATAATTACACATGTGAATGATGCTGGAGTCTTTGATGAAAACCACAATGATGACACACTCTGACGTTTCCAAGTTCTGAAAAATAATAGAAGAGAGGATAAAATCATTAGCAGGGTTCAAACATCACCTTTATTATTCACAAAGCCCAGGTTGGAGGGCAGTATTTATTTGTTCTACTAGTATGTAACCCCAGAATTAAATCCTCCCCTCTCCGTGGGCCAGAGGATCAACTCAAATTATGGCCTGGGGGATCAGGGAAGAACTCATATGCCTGAAGGGCAGCCTCCCTCCCTGCAGGGAAAAGGGGGAACTGAGGCCAGGGTAGGCTTCCCTCAATCACCTCAATCATCATTAGTTAGGGCGCTTGACCCCCAAACCCCCACTGGAGTAAATGACGAGCTGAAAAGAGCTAGAAGTATTATAACGATTGAACTATATGAGAAGAAAATAATTTAATCACCTACTATGAGACAAGTAATGTTTTAGTCAATGTCAATGTCAAGTGCATTGGACAGAATCTAAGGGCAGAAGGAAAATAGCAAGACTTGCTAAGTCCTGAGCTAAGAGGTCAGGGAAGAAGGGGAAGACCATTGCAGGCATGAATGCCCTTAGCAAAGGTATAGGCAGGGACAGAGAGTTTGTGTTGGGAAGGAGGCAGGGATGGTGGATCAGGTTACAGAGGCCTGATCCTCCTCACCACAGGAGGTAGGGAGCTACTGTCCTTCCCAGGGTACTTTCAGAAGTGGCACATTGAACGATTTCTTTGTGAATATGAGAGAGAGAAATGTATTTTATTTTCTTTACTGTATTCTAGCACAGTGAATTCTGGAACTGTTTTTAATATATTTGCATGATTCTATCTATAATTTATCTTGACTAAGTCTACTTTTAACTATAGGCTTTCCAATTACATATTGAGCTCAGTGACTAATCATCAGATTTCAATAGCAAGGACCTTGTAATTTTTTGTGTGTACAACTCACGTCCCACGTAAGAACAAATCTCAAGGAGAAAATAGTCCCTCCCGGTCTTTCTTTTTTAAAAAAATCTCATTTAAAACATTAACTTTATTTCTTTATTTATTAGTTGTCTCAAGAAATTATTGTTAAATCATAGTCTCTCATCACAGTCCACAGAGTCCATAGAGTCCATAGTCCATTAGTCCATAGTCCATTAGTATAGTCCATATAGACTATATGGACTATAGTTATAAAGTCCTATATAGACTATATGGAATATATGGACTATAGTTATATAGTCCATATATAGTTACATAGTCCATAACATAGACTATATAATATAGACTATAATATAGACTATATAACATAGACTAAATAGTCCATAATATAGACTATAGTCTATATTATATTAGTATTAGTCCAATACTCCATAGTCCATAGTCCATTAACAGAGTCCATTAACAATAAAAATAATTTCTCATCAAACTGTTCAATGTAACCTTCATGGCATTTTCTTAGTTATTGTATGTAGACATTTGTAATCTGCCTTTGGTAAGTTTCGCCTGTACCCATTCTAAGATGCACCGTAGGTGTGGCCCCACCCATTACCCTCCCTCCACCCTAACCTCCCCCATCCATTCCCCTTCCTTGGCCCTTTCCTCATAGTCTTGTGCTATAGTTGGGTTATAGTCTTCATGTGAAAGCTATAAATTGGCTTCATAGTAGGGCTGAGTGCATTGGATACTTTTTCTTCCATTCCTGAGATACTTTGCTAAGAAGAATATGTTCTAGCTCCATGCATGTAAACATGAAAGAGGTAAAACCTCCATCTTTCTTTAAGGCTGCATAATATTCCATGGTATACATTTACCACAATTTGCTAGTCCATTTGTGGGTCAATGGGCACTTGGGCTTCTTCCATGACTTAGCAATTATGAATTGGACTGCAGTAAACATTCTGGTACAGATGGCTTTGTTATACTGTGATTTTTGGTCTTCTGGGTATAAATCTAGTAAAGGAATTATAGGATTGAATTACAAGCCTATTTTTAGGTCTCTAAGTATTCTCCAAACATCCTTCCAGAAGGAACAAATTCCTCTCTGTTGGGCAGAGTTTGCACTGCCAGAGACACAGAGACAATTCGGTTGGAACCCATGTTTGGGGCTGTCCACTGTGGGACATTCTGAGGTTGACCTTTGAAGTTCTGTAATGGAAAAGAACTGAAGACTGGGGGCTGGGTGCCACAGCTGTTTGTAATTCTTCACAGTCAAGATTTAAATCAAGAGTGTGGTTTCTTAGGATAGGATAGAGGTTGGCTGATATCAAAATGGTGCTAGCCTGCAGTATCTTACCAAGTAGGTCCTCAGAGTCTCTGGCCAAAACTGTGAAAGGGGTCTTTTTAAGGTTGTAGGAGATAAGCCACAATTACAAAGCATAGAGCTTTGGCAAGGGGCTATCTGTACTACATGGGAACCTCAATTCCATCTCACCCTACCAGTTCTAATAACCAAACAGTGGAAAATAAACATGGTGTGGACCCAACAGAAGAACTCTGGCAAATGAATAACCAGAGTAGATCAATACCTCCCTGAAGAAATGACAAAGGAGATGCAACTGAAGATGCCATGAACAGACAAATGGCAGCAATGTCAGAAACTGAATTCAGAATATGAATTGCAAATCAGAAAAATAGAATGGAAGAAAAGATGGAAATTGAATTCCAAAGATTTGTTCTAAAGTTATCTCAAGAAATTAATGAATTCAAAGCCCAAGTCACCAAAGATATGGCCATAATGAGAAAAGAGATAGCAGAACTCAAGGAAACAAAAAAGTTAGTTTAGGTGCTCCAAAATACAGTATAATCTCTCAGTAACAGAGTTGACAAGGTAGAAGAAAGGCTCTCTGAAACTAAGGACAAAGATTTTGAACATTCCCAAACACTCAAAGAGGCAGACAAATGAAGAGCAAAAACTGATCATTCCCTAAGACAGTTGAGGGATCACTCCAAAAGATCAAACATTTGTCTTATAGGAATTCCCAAACGAGAAGATGATGGTCTAAAGGTACAGATGCTCTACTCCAAGAGATTTTGTTTGTTTATTTGTTTTTATTAAATCATAGCATTTCCCAAACATTGCAAGAGATACGGAATTTCAGGTAGCAGAGAGTTTCAGAACCCCTGCAAGACTCAATCCAAATAAACCATCTTCTAGACATATTGTGATTAACTTTGTCAAAGTTAAGATGAAGGAGATAATTCCGCAAGCACCCAGGCATAAGAAAAGCATCACCAATAAAGGGAGAAATATGAGAATAACTGCCGATGTCTCAGCCGAAATGTTTCAAGCCAGTAGAAGATGGTGATCAACCTTCAATCTCTTAAAACAAAACAACTTCCAGCCCAGGATCCTCTATCCAGCCAAACTGAGTTTCATTTGTGATGGAGAAATCAAATACTTTAATGACAGAGACACGTTGAAGAAATTTGCCATAACCAAACCAGCTCTGCTGGATATTCTCAGACCCATTCTTCACAATGACCAGTGAAATTCTCTATCTCCAAAATAAACTCACCCAGAAATTTTTCAAACAAAACCCAACTTCCACAGTGGTGAAAGGATTAAAATTGTCCACTGGACATCCAAAAATCATGACACCCAAAACACAATCAGGCTTATCAGTTCTCTCAATTAACGTGAATGGTTTAAATTGTCCTCTAAAGAGGCACAGGCCAGCTGACTGGATACATAAACTCAGATCGGACATGTACTGTATGCAAGATTCTCATCTTACGTTAAAGGATATAAATAGACTCAGTGTGAAGGGATGGATTTGTACATTACAGGCAAATGGAAACCAGGAAGAAGCAGGTTTTGCAATTTTAGTAGCAGATACAATTGGCTTTAAAGAAACAAAGATAAAAGAAGATAAGGAAGGTCACTACATATTTGTCAAGGGAAACACCCAACATGAAGAGATTTCGATAATTAACATTTATGCACCCTACCAGAAAGCTCCTCAATTCATAAAGCAGATTGTAATTATATGAACAACATGATATTTTCCTGCATCATAATAGTTGGATATTTTAATACCCCTTTGACAGTTTTGGATAGATCCTCCAAGAAGAAACTAAACAAAGAAATATTAGACTTAAACTTGACCCTAGAACAAATGGAATTTACAGACCTCTACAGAACATTTCACCCTAATAAAACTGAATATACATTCTTCTCATCAGCCCAGGGGTCATCCTCCAAAATTGATCATATCCTAGGACACAAGTCTAACCTCAGCAAATTTAAAAGTATAGAAATGATTTCTTGTATATTCTCGGACCACCATGGAATAAAAATTGAACTCAACAGCAATGGGAATCTCCATACTCAAAGTCATGGAAGCTAAATAATCTTAGGCTGACTGATAGCTGTGTCAAAGATGAAATTAAGAAGGAAATCACCAAATTTTTGCAACTAAATGATAACGAAGACACAAATGATCAAAACCTGTGGGATATTGCAAAGGCAGTCCTAAGAGGGAAATTTATAGCATTGGAAGCCTTCATCAAGAAAACAGAAAGAGAGGAAACCAACAACTTAATGGATCAACTCAAGCAACTGGAAAGGAAGAACATTCCAACCCCAAACCCAGCAGAAGAAAGGAAATAACCAAAATTGGGGCAGAATTAAATGAATTTGAAAACAAAAGGATCATTCAGAAGATTAACGAAACAAAAAGTTGGTTTTTGGAAAAAATGACAAAATTGGTAAACCTTTGGCCAACCTAACCAGAAATAGACGATATTAGAGATTTTCCTTTTCTATCAGAAATGATAAAGGAGAAACAACAACAGACACTTCAGAAATTCAAAAAATCCTCAATGCTTACTATAAAAATCTCTATTCCCAGAAATATGAAAGGAATCTTTCTGAAGGAAATGGACCAATACCTGGAAGCACACCACCTTCCTTGACTCAACCAGAAAGTATTAGAAATCTTGAATAGACCTATATCAACCACTGAAATAGCATCATCAATATGAAATCTCCCTAAAAAGAAAAGTCCAGGACCAAATGGCTTCACATCTGAATTCTATGAAACCTTTCAAGAGGAACTAGTACCTATATTATATAATGTTTCTCAAAGCATAGAAAAAGAAGGAATACTTCTCAACACATTCTATGAAGCAAATGTCACCCTGATACCCAAACCAGGAAAGGATCCAACAAAGAAAGAAAATTATAGACCAATATCATTAATAAATATTGATGCAAAAATATTCAATAAGATCTTAGCAAACAGGATTCAACAACACATCAAAAAAATTATACACCATGATCACGTTAGTTTTATTCCAGGGTTACAGAGTTGGTACGCAAATTTATAAATATAGTACATCACATCAATAAAAGAAAAAACAAAGACCATATGATTCTCTCAATTGATGCAGAAAAAGCCTTTGATAATATCCAGCATCCTTTTGTGGTTAGAGTTTCTTAGGAAAATAGGCATAGAAGGGACATTTCTTAAACTGATAGAGGCCATTTACAGCAAACCCACAGCCAATATCATATTGAACGGTATGAAATTGAAAACATTTCCACTCAGATCAGGAATGATGCAAGGATGCCCACTGTCTCCACTGCTATTCAACATAGTAATGGAAGTCTCAGCTATCAAAATCAGGCAAGAGAAGTCAATCAAGGGTATCCAAATAGGGTCAAAGGAGATCAAACTCTCACTCTTCACTGATGATGTGATCCTATACCTGGAAAATCCCAGGGACTCAACTTCAAAACTCTTAGAAGTGATCAAGGAATTCAGCAGCGTCTCAGGATACAAAATCAATACTTACAAGTCAGTAGCTTTCATATATGCCAATAGTCAAGGTGAAAAACAATCAAGGACACTATTCCTTTTACAATAGTGCCAAAGAAAGCAAAATATCTGGGAATTTACCTAACAAAGGACATGAAAGATCTCTATAAAGAGAACTGTGAAACTCTGAGAAAATAAATAGCTGAAGATGTTAACAAATGGAAAAACATACCATGCTCATGGCTGTGTAGAATCAACATTGTTAAAATGTCCGTACTGAGGCAAAGCAAGATGGCGGCTGTGTAACAGCTTCCTTGCAACTGGGCACCGTGAGTCTGGGGAGATAGGACTCCAGGCATCTATGGCTGGTGGGATCTGCCTATCATCACCCCTGTGAGAATACAGGGAGTCAGCGAGAGACTTCTGAACCCCAAGAGGAGGACTAAAACACTAGAAAAACGGCAAGTGGTCGCGTGTGTTCAATCCGTCTAAACCTGCCCGCAAATGTAAGTTCAGTAGCAGCGAGACTGCAAACCAGAAAGGCCTTACCTGTCAACTGTTTTGGTGTCTTTGGACTTGGCATTCAGTTGAACTGCCTTGGGGAGAGTCTGAGCCAGAGTGTGGAGAACTTTGGCCATTGTCTAGAGCCCCAGTCTGAGCCGCTGAGCCAGACGGAGCTAATAGTGTTTGGCTGTGGGTCACAGGGAGCCATTGTGAGCCATCTGCCCCTGCAAGTTCCGCCCTCAGGGTTGCAGAGCTAGAATCGGGTGGGAGCTGGTAACCCAGTGACCGAGTAGCCTAAGAGTGGGGTCTGAGCCGCCTTGCAGACCTAACCCTCAGGGGAAGAGTGAGACCGGTTTTGACACACTAGGTAAGTGGATTGCCACTTCAGCAGTGATTCCAGTGACAAGCACTTTCCTGGGAAAGCTTCTGCTCAGCAAGTTAACAAGTTAAAAGTGCCTTTTAAGTGGACTGAAGAGAGATTTAGGGTGTCTACCTGCTGGGGTTTGAGAAATCAGTAGCCTCCAGTCATATCAAAACTGTGATTAACATCTCATACCCCAGAAGACCACGTGTTGCCCAGACAATATTCAATAACTTACACATACTGCCTTGTTTTTGGTTGTATTATTTATTTATTTTGGTTTGGTAGTTTTTTTTTGTTTGTTTGTTTATTTTGATGTTGTTGATGTTCTTTTGTTTTTTAATTTCAATCTTTTCCGTAAAGATAATTTCTCTTTCTCAATTTTACTGGTTTAATTTTAATTTCCAATTGCTGCCTTTTTCAATAACTAGAACTTCATTTTTGCTAGTGTTTCTACCGCTATTATTTGGTGTTTCACCCAATTTTATCCCTTAAAGTTTTCTGTTTGCTTGTTTTGGTTTGATTTATAGCATTTTTGTCTTTCCTCTCTACTTGGTGGAGGTGTGGGGTACTGTGTCTGATCAGGTTAGCAAAGAGCTGCTGACTTCAAAGGAACCACACAATTGGGCACCCCCAGAAGGTGGGTTTTTTTTAAAGGTTGTGTCAAAGTACACTACTGTACACCTATATTGTTCTGTCTCCCTCTTTCTGTGCCTCTCTTCTTTTTGTCAATATTCCTTTTACTCACTCCCTCTCCTTTCTCTATTTTTCTTTTCTTTTCACTCAGTCCTCCTTTCTTTCATCCCTTTTTTGCTCTTAAACCTTCTCACCCTTCTGGTCCTGTAACCCTTAGTCCACAGGCACGAGAAATTAAAGAGCAAGAGGAAGTGAAAGGAAAATTAGGACAAGGAAACAGATAAAAGAAATCACTCATGAGGAAGAATCAGCAGAAAACTCCAGGCAACTCGAAGAACCAGTCAAGAACAACCATGCCAAGGAACCATGAGGTAGCTGCTGCAGATGATTCCACCTATAAAGAAATGATAGGAATGACAGAAAGGGAATTTAGAATACACATGATGAAAACAATGAAAGAAATGATGGAAACAATGAAGGAAACTGCTAATAAAGTGGAAAATAACCAAAAGTAAATGCAAAAACAGAATCAAATCAGAGATGAACAATATGAAGAATACAAAAAGGATATAGCAGAGCTGAAGGAACTGAAAGAGTCAATTAGGGAACTTAAAGATGCAATGGAAAGTATCAGCAATAGCTTAGACCATGCAGAAGAAAGAATTTCAGAGGTAGAAGACAAAGTTCTTGAGATAACTGAGATAGTCAAAGAGGCAGAAGAGAGAGAAAGCAGAACGTTCACTGTCAGAATTATGGAACTTTATGAAGCGTTCTAACATACGAGTTATAGGAATCCCAGAAGGGGAAGAAGAATGCCCCAGAGGAATGGAAGCCATACTAGAGAATATTATAAAAGAAAATTTCCCAAATATCACCAAAGATTCTGACACACTGCTTTCAGAGGGATATCGGAACCCAGGTCGCCTCAACTCTAACCGAGCTTCTCCAAGACACATTGTGATGAACCTGTGCAAAGTCAAGACAAAAGAAAAGATTCTGCAAGCTGCCAGGAGTAAGCGCCAGTTGACCTACAGGGGCAAATCCATCAGAGTGACCGCAGACTTCTCTAATGAAGTCTTTCCAAGCAAGAAGACAATGGTCAATTACCTTTAATCTACTTAAACAGAACAATTTCCAGCTCAGAATTCTGTACCCTGTTAAGCTAAGCTTAAAAATTGATGGAGAAATCAAATCATTTACAGATATACAAACATTGAGGAAATTCGCCACGACAAGATCAGCTCTACAGGAAATACTTCAACCTGTTCTGCACACTGACCACCACAATGGATCAGCAGCAAAGTAAGAACTCAGAAATTAAAGGACCTCCACACTGATGCAAAAGATAAAACTATCAATGGACTCTCACAAAATAAGACGAATAGAATACTACCACACTTATCAATTATCTCAATAAATGTTAATGGCATGAATTCCCCACTGAAGAGACATAGATTGGCTGACTGGATTAAAAAATACAAGCCATCCATTTGCTGTCTGCAAGAAACACACCTGGCTTCAAAAGACAAATTAAAGTTCCGAGTCAAGGGTTGGAAGACAATTTTTCAGGCAAATGCAATTCAGAAGAAAAGAGGAGTTGCAATCTTATTTTCAGATACATGTGGATTTAAAGCAACTAAAGTCAAAAAACACAAAGATGGTCACTTTATATTGGTCAAGGGAAAACTACAACAAGAAGACATTTCAATTGTAAATATTTATGCACCCAATTTAAATGCTCCCAGATTCTTGAAACAGACCTTACTCAGTCTGAGCAATATGATATCTGATAATACCATCATAACAGGGGAATTTAACACTCCTCTTACAGAGCTGGACAGATCCTCTAAACAGAAATTAAAGATATAAGAGATTTAAATGAGACCCTAGCACAACTGTGATTGATAGACGCATATAGAACAATCCACCCCAAAGATAAAGAATATACATTCTTCTCATCACCCCATGGAACATTCTCCAAAATTGGTCATATCCTCGGACACAAAACAAATATCAACAGAATCAAAAGAATTGAAATTTTACCTTGTATCTTCTCAGACCATAAGGCACTAAAGGTGGAATTCAACTCTAACAAAAATGCTCGACCCCACCCAAAGGCATGGAAATTAAACAATCTTCTGTTGAATAACAGATGGGTGCAGGAAGAAATAAAACAGGAAATGATTAACTTCCTTGAGCATAACAACAATGAAGACACAAGCTACCAAAACCTGTGGGATACTGCAAAAGCAGTTTTGCGAGGAAAATTCATCGCTTTAGATGCCTACATTTTTAAAGCAGAAAGAGTGCGCATCAACAATCTCACAAGAGATCTTATGGAATTGGAAAAAGAAGAACAATCTAAGCCTAAACTCAGTAGAAGAAAAGAAATATCCAAAATCAAATTAGAGATCAATGAAATTGAAAACAAAAGAATCATTCAGAAAAATTAATGAAACAAGGAGTTGTTTTTTTGCAAAAATAAATAAAATAGATAAACCATTGGCCAGACTAATGAGGAATAGAAAAGTAAAATCTCCAGTGACCTCAATCAGAAATGATAAAGGGGAAATAACAACTGATCCCACAGAGATACAAGAGATCATCTCTGAATACTACCAGAAACTCTATACCCAGAAATTTGACAATGTGCAGGAAATGGATCAATATTTGGAATTACACCTTCTCCCTAGACCCAGCCAGGAAGAAATAGACCTCCTGAACAGACCAATTTCAAACATTGAGATCAAAGAAACAATAAAAAATCTTCCAACCTAAAAATGCCCTGGTCCAGATGGCTTCATTCCAGAATTCTATCAAACTTTCAAGGAAGAGCTTTTTCCTATACTGCAGAAAATATTACAAAAAATTGAGGAAGAAGGAACCTTCCCCAACACATTCTATGAAGCAAACATCACCATGATACTAAAACCAGGAAAAGACCCAAACAAAAAGGAGAATTTCAGACCAATCTCACTCATGAATATAGATGCAAAAATTCTCAACAAAAACCTAGCCAATAGATTACAGCTTATCATCAAAAAAGTCATTCATCATGATCAAGTAGGCTTCATCCCAGGGATGCAAGGCTGGTTTAACATACGCAAGTCCATAAACGTTATCCACCATATTAACAGAGGCAAAAATAAAGATCACATGATCCTCTCAATAGATGCAGAAAAAGCATTTGATAAAATCCAGCATCCTTTTCTAATTAGAACACTGAAGAGTATAGGCATAGGTGGCACATTTCTAAAACTGATTGAAGCTATCTATGACAAACCCACAGCTAATATTTTACTGAATGGAGTAAAACTGAAAGCTTTTCCTCTTAGTACTAGAACCAGACAAGGTTGTCCTCTGTCACCTTTACTATTCAACATAGTGCTAGATGTTCTAGCCAATACAATTAGGCAAGACAAGGAAATAAAGGGAATCCAAATGGGAGCAGAGGAGGTCAAACTCTCCCTCTTTGCTGATGACATGATCTTATACTTAGAGAACCCCGAAGACTCAACCACAAGACTCCTAGAAGTCATCAAAAAATACAGTAATGTTTCAGGATATAAAATCAATGTCCACAAGTCAGTAGCCTTTGTGTACACCAATAACAGTCAAGATGAGAAGCTAGTTAAGGACACAACTCCCTTCACCATAGTTTCAAAGAAAATGAAATACCTAGGAGTATACCTAACGAAGGAGGTGAAGGACCTCTATAAAGAAAACTATGAAATCCTCAGAAAGGAAATAGCAGAGGATATTAACAAATGGAAGAACATACCATGCTCATGGACGGGAAGAATCAACATTGTTAAAATGTCTATACTTCCCAAAGCAATCTACCTATTCAATGCCATTCCTATCAAAATACCAACATCGTACTTTCAAGATTTGGAAAAAATGATTCTACGTTTTGTATGGAACCGGAAAAAAACCCGTATAGCTAAGGCTGTTCTTAGTAATAAAAATAAAGCTGGGGGCATCAGCATAACAGATTTTAGTCTGTACTACAAAGCCATAGTGGTCAAGACAGCATGGTACTGGCACAAAAACAGAGACATAGACACTTGGAATCAAATTGAAAACCAAGAAATGAAACTAACATCTTACAACCACCTAATCTTCGATAAACCAAACAAGAACATACCTTGGGGGAAAGACTCCCTATTCAATAAATGGTGTTGGGAGAACTGGATGTCTATATGTAAAAGACTGAAACTGAACCCACACCTTTCCCCACTCACAAAAATTGATTCAAGATGGATAAAGGACTTAAATTTAAGGCATGAAACAATAAAAATCCTCCAAGAAAGCATAGGAAAAACACTGGAAGATATTGGCCTGGGAAAAGACTTCATGAAGAAGACTGCCATGGCAATTGCAACAACAACAAAAATAAACAAATGGGACTTCATTAAACTGAAAAGCTTCTGTACAGCTAAGGAGACAATACCCAAAGCAAAGAGACAACCTACACAATGGGAAATGATATTTGCATATTTTCAATCAGAGAAAAGCTTGATTACTAGGATCTATAGAGAACTCAAATTAATCCACGTGAAAAAAGCCAACAATCCCTTATATCAATGGGCAAGAAACATGAATAGAACTGTCTCTAAAGATGACAGATTAATGGCTAACAAACACATGAAAAAATGTTCATCATCTCTATATATTAGAGAAATGCAAATCAAAAGAATCCTGAGATATCATCTAACCCCAGTGAGAATGGCCCACATCACAAAATCTCAAAAGTGCAGATGCTGGCATGGATGTGGAGAGAAGGGAACACTTTTACACTGCTGGTGGAACTGCAAACTAGTACAACCTTTCTGGAAGGAAGTATGGAGAAACCTCAAAGCACTCAAGCTAGACCTCCCATTTGATCCTGCAATCCCATTACTGGGCGTCTACCCAGAAGGAAAAAAATCCTTTTATCATAAGGACACTTGTACTAGACTGTTTATTGCAGCTCAATTTACAATTGCCAAAATGTGCAAACAGCCTAAATGCCCACCAACCCAGGAATGGATTAACAAGCTGTGGTATATGTATACCATGGAATACTATTCAGCCATTAAAAAAAATGGAGACTTTACATCCTTCGTATTAACGTGGGTAGACGTGGAAGACATTATTCTTAGTAAAGCATGACAAGAATGGAGAAGCATGAATCATATGTACTCAATTTTGATATGAGGACAATTAATGACAATTAAGCTTATGGGGGGGGAAGCAGAAAGAGGGATGGAGGAAGGGGGGTGGGGCCTTGGTGTGTGTCACACTTTATGGGGGCAAGACATGATTGTAAGATGGACTTTACCTAACAATTGCGATCAGTGTAATATGGCTTATTGTACCCTCAATGAATCCCCAACAATAAAAGAAAAAAAGGTTCCACTTAACAAGTACAAGGGAGGGGTGTACGGAACACTTCTGGGTAAAGGCATCAACCGCACCTTGGACTTTGCCTTACACACAGAGCACCCTCATATAAATCCAATGTTTTCGAAAAGTGAACATTTAGAATTTTTAATCTAGAACAAAATTTCCACGGCAGTAAGATTTCAGCTTTAGGAGGTCGGCCAAATTAAGTTTGTGAACTCATGCTGGACAAAGTGAGACATATCTCATTGCTGAGACTCACCAAGGTCACCTTCAAAGTACTCCCCTTGGGAAAATATACACTGAGACCTGTGTCTAGTCCTCCCTTTAAAGCAGTTTTAGAACTCTTTTTCTGGAATGGCCAGTACATTATTGTACTAGGTCAGTCAATTAAGTTTGTGAACTCATCCTAGAGAAAGTGCTTTGAAGGGTGGACCAGATGACATCGTCTTTGTATAGCTTCCCAAAAGGACTATGAAGGTGGCAGTAATGATATGGAGCAATGAGGAAGGTAGCACTTTTTCTAGGACGAGCTGGCAAACCTAATTGTCCAAACTTGTATGATAGAAACAAAAATAATATGTTGATGTATAAATAAATGAGAGCTTCATCTTCTTATGCACACTTTCTTCAGTGAATATAGACTTTCAATTGAGTTAAATGCCATATGTAGCTGAAAAGGAGATTACCAGAACCTCTGATTTCTTGGGAACTATGACTCCAGTGCTAAGGTATAACAGAGACCTGAAAACCTATCAATATAGGTTGCTAAAGCCAGGAAACCTCCTTAAGCATGTACCTTTAGAAAATTTACTTCAAATTCTATATAATCAAAATTATATCCTTTCATAGGCCCAGTGACCACATTGTCTAGGAAATGAGAACACCAGCAGTAATAACTTTTAAGAGAACTATTGTTGCTGGAGGTAAATACATAAGAAGGAACAGAGGCAAAAGTTTACAAAGTTATAACTTCATTACAGTTCATCCTAGTTGGTGATCTAACAGCAACACACACACACACACAAATTGGAATGTTAAATTAATTTTATGAAGAAAAAAGTATGTATTTCTTTTAGAAACATTTATTGTAAATGCAGTTAAAACATAAAAAAATACACACAAATTATTGGTATTTAAAATAAAGAATAATTACCAAAATACTCATACTATATGACAAATTTTGAATAATATTATATATAAGTAGTATTATAACTATAATAATGAAGTTAAATTAGTGAAGCATATAATCTGGAAAATCCACTTTTAAAGGTCCGTAGTATTTTCAGGTAATAGCAGAAAACTTGTAACATTTTTGAATAATAGTAAGTAAAGTCAGTATCATGTTTACTCACCAAAATTTACAACCCACCTAATTCAGCTTCTCTCTTCTATATCATTTTAAGGCTCACTTATCTGCACTAAGGATTCTGTTCTGTGACTCAATCCACATTCTCTGAATCAAGCCAAACTTTTCTCACTTCACTGACAATCTTCTGGTCTAGTATTTGTGGTCCACCACTTCAACACTGTATTTGGTATCAGGTATATTCCAATTGTGTCATTCTCTTCCCTTTTTCTATTCTTCCAGATTTTTTTTTTCTCAAAAGCTTTAGTGTATTATAATTAATCTATTGACTTTCTAGTTATAAAACTTTGGTGTTTTTTCTGTGTTTTTAAATTATTTTCTCTGGAAATTATAATATACATGCCTACATTATCACAATTTATCTCAATTTAATAGTTAAATATTTCAATTAAGATGTAGAGGACTTAAAACCTTACAGGATACTTTGCACTCCCCTTTCTGGCCCCTGTGTGACAGTTGTCATGTATATTATACAGGACGTATATACTTCGAAAACTCCATGGGATGAGAATTTTTCCTTTCAATTATTGTGCAAATGTTTACCATTTCAGTTCTTCTTTCATTCCTGAAGATTCTAATTTCCCCTCTGGTATTATTTTGCTATAGCATGAAACCTTCCTTTAGCTTTTCTTTTTGAAATATTGATTGGCACTAAGTACATTTGGTTTACCTTCACCTGAGAATGTTCTTATTTAGCCTTCATTTCTGAAAGATATTTTTCCAAAATTCTGGTTCGATGGTTGTTTTTCTTCAGTAATTTTAAGACGCCATGCCATTGTGTTCTGGTTGTAATTTATGCTCATAAGTAACCCAGGATCGTCTAAATCATTGTTCCCCTCTTAAGTTAATAATGATACAAATTTAATAAACACATGAATAGGAAGAGAGACAGAGAAGAGAATAAATATACTGTATGCTATTTTGATATGAGTGTATGGATGTCAATGATGATAATTACTACTATGACAATATGTATGATTTAAAAAAGGAAAAAATAAAGTTGTAAGCTTCTGTGATTTAAAATACGCCCTTCACCTATTTAAATATGTCTAAATAGTCTGTATATTTTTTGTGTAGGACTGAAGAATTTAAATTCAATAGAAACCCTTTACCAGTTTAGAATAAGGTTTAGGTCATAAAATAAAAAGGAAAAAAAATAATCAGCATGAATAAGTTAAAGATTGATTTCTCTTTCGCTCATAAAATTTTGCCATGGCTTAGATGATAGGTTCACGTTTGGTGTAAGGTAAGTGGAGAGTGGGCTGTGTTACTTCTCCACAATCCTCAGCGTAGGATTCCTTGCTCAGGTTCATCTTGTCACCCATGTTGGAGGTGAAGTCCAGTCATCATGTTTATTTTTCAGAGAGGCAAACACAGAGAAGAGAGAGAAGAACCAGAGGAACTATCCCATATGAGTTAGTCATAGTTAAGGACCTTTCTAGGCAGACTGCCACTGGACACTTCTAAAAGTAAGGGAAACTACACATTGTAACTTTTAGGTAGTAATAGTACTTTTTTTTTAACCTTTTTTTTTTGTTGTTTGTGGTTTTTGGCTGGGGCTGGGTTTCAACCTGCCACCTCCGGCATATGGGACCGGCACCCTACTCCTTGAGCCACAGGCGCCATCCAGTACTATTTTTTTTGAGAAAATAAAACTGGCTTTTTATATTTAAGAAAGCAAGAGTGTGGGCAGCACCTGTGGCTCAGTGAGTAGGGTGCTGGCCCCATATACCGAGGGTGGCAGGTTCAAACCCATCCCTGGCCAAATTGCAACAACAACAACAACAACAAAAAACAATAGTTGGGCTTTGTGGTAGGCACCTGCAGTCTCAGCTCCTTGGGAGGCTGAGGCAAGAGAATCGCCTAAGCCCAAGAACTGGAGGTGGCTGTGAGCTGTGACACCATTGCATTCTACCGAGGGTGACATACTGAGTCTCTGTCTCAAAAAAATAAAAAAAATAAAAATAAAATAAATTAATAAAATAAAACAAAAGGAACATAGTTCATGTTTTCATCCAACCACAGGACTGGGATAGAAAGAACTCGAGAGGCCTGCAAAGGCTTTGGGTTGAACAACCTCTCTGCATCAGACATAGAAAAGAGCCTCCTGATCCAAGGCCAGTAGTATTTCCAGCACACCATAGTTAATTAGAAATCACTACATTTTCTGTGTTAGAATTAAAATGTATTGTGGAGGAGATGTGACAATTTAAATTATTTAATTATTGTCCAGAAGTTTTCCTTGAAGTATTGTTTTTTCTGTATAAAAACTTCATCATTTATAGAATACAGTGAAATTAAAAAAAATAATTAATTGATCTGAATGGCAGATTCAAATTGAGAATTTAATTTCAAAGTAAGGAGGTGTAGGGACTGCCTGCATAAGATAACATATCTTAAACATTTTGTCACTAATAGAAGGAATCATTAGCATTTTTAAAGAACTGTGAAAAGGCTGGAAGTAGTATTACAGCATTAAATTGTAAGTAGTATTTTATTTATTTATTTATTTATTATTTCAAACCTGCAGTAATGAATCAGTATTTTTTATTTTTTTGAGAGAGTCTCACTCGGACCCCTGGGTAGAGTGTTGTGGTATCACAGCTCACAGCAACCTCAAAATCTTGGGCTTAAGCCTCTTGCCACAGCCTCCCAAGAAGGTGGGACTAGAGGTGCCCACCACAATACCTGGCTATTTTTTTGTTGTAGTTGTCACTGTTGTTTGGCATGCCCCGCCGGGTTGGAAGTCGCTAGCTCCAGTGTACGTGGCTGGCGCCCTAGCTGCTGAGCTACAGGCGCCCAGCCTCAAAAGCTCCTTTAAAGAAAGTTTCCCATTGTTCTTGAGAGAAAACCTAAACTCTTTACTATAGTGAAAGGTCCTGGCCCCTGCTCACCTCCACAACCTCAGTTCAAGTTAGACTTTCATTTCTTTTTTTTTTGGCAGGGGCTAGGTCTGAACCCACCACCTCCGGCATATGGGACCGGCGCCCTACTCCTTGAGCCACCGGTGCCACCCTAGACTTTCATTTCCTTCTGCCCATTTCCCCCACCACTGGCCTCCTCCGGGCTTTTGCACAGGTTGGTTCATCAATGTAGAACGCAATTCTCTCTCACTTCTGTGAAGTTCGCCTGGGAGAAGGCCCCAGATTCAGAGGTTTAGCCATTCTCCTAAAGAGAAAAGTCCAAAGTTTAATATTTATTTATTTTATTTTATTTATTTTTAGACAGAGTCTCGCTTTGTCGCCTTCCGTGCCTGGCATCACAGCTCACAGCAACCTTAGATTCTTGGACTCAAGCGATTCTCTGGTCTCGGCCTCCCTAGTAGCTGGAAGTACACAGGCGCCCACCACAAAATCCAGCTATTTTTTAAAAGACAAGGTCTCGCTCTAGCTCAGCGATCCGCCCGCCTAGGCCTTCCAGAATGCTGGAATTACAGGCGGGAGCCTCCGCATCAGGCCAAAGGGTTAATATTTAAAAAGCAAAACAAAACTAGCTTTAGAGTCATAACAGTTATCAGTGACTGAGCCTGCAGTGTGGGACACGTTGTTTGCATTAGCTAGCTCATTCATTCGCCCTAAAAGCCAGGCAAGCCAGGTACTATTGTTATTATACTCTGTTAAACATGAGGAAACCAAAGGTCTGGGAATTTAGTTTTATTGTGCAAATAAAACTTCCCTAATGGGGTCTGTTTTATTCTGGGAGGGGCCCAGGACTTCCGGATTCTACGCGGCCCCGCCCATGGGCCCACCCGCTGACCCCACGCCCCTCGACCCCCTGTGAGGCCCTTTCCAACCTCCGCTGGGCTGGGTCCCCGACTAGTCTCACCCTTTCTTCGCCCCTTTCCCTTCCCCGCCCTTTCCTCGTCCCGCCCCCTGCCCTCGTCTGGCCTCTGCGGGGAGTGTTGGCTGCAGTGCGAGCTGTGGCCGCCGTGGAGGTCAGCCGTGTTGCTCGGGCGGACCGCTCTGGGCCGCGCTCCTCGCTCGCGCTCGGACCGGGCTCAGTCTTACCCGCATCCAGCGCCCATCGCCGACCGCCGGGTCCCTGAGCCGGACCCAGTACCTCGGCTCCCCAGGGCCAGAATGAGGTCACAAGCAGCGCCGCAGGGTGTGAGGAGGACCCAGGAGATGAAATGACAAGGCAACCCTCTAGATACCAGGCACGGCTGGGCCCGGCCCTGCCGGCGGCTGAGGCCAAAGGCAGCGCTGTGGGGCCTTCCAGCGTAAAGCGGGGAGGGCGGGCGGCCTCGGTGGATCCCCAGCCTGGCGGACCCGCCCTGGCCCCTCCACTCCCGCCTTCCCCATTTCGTTTCACACGCTCGGAGCCCAGCGGCTCCTCCACCCCCAGCTTCCCAGTCGTCGCTCAGCTTGCGGAGCCCCGTGGCCGCTACTGGGCCGCCGTGTGGATCGGCCTCACGGGCGCCGCCTGGGGGAGCTCGGCCTCGGGGCTGGCTGGACTGAGGTTGGTTGTTCAGAGTGCGATACTCCCTCACTCCTCCTGCCCAGCGTTCTGGAAGAATCTGGCCTCTCTTGGCACAAGCCCTGGGTCCTTCCCCAGTCTCGACTTCCTCTTCTCAGCCTGCGACCCCTCCATTCCCTTGATGGTGCTGGGACTATTTTATGTTTTAATATACTTTAATATGTGGGCAAGTAGAAGATTATTAGTAAAACACTGAAAATAATATGTTCAATTCCTGAGATTCATGAATTGCATAAAAGCATGAAACAAAATGTTCCTCGTGAGGCAGCATTATATGGATCTGCCTTTACTAAATACAACTTTCACACTGGGAAAAAAATATAAACTAAAATACTTTTCACTTTCCATAGTTCCTACAGGAGAAGTTGGTCTTTATACAAATACATGGGTTTGCACTGAGAATTATTTTAGTAATGTGCTACTGCAGATCAATTAACCCAAAGGTCAGCGGCTTAAAAGTACTTAAGTTCTATCTGTTTCTATAGGTTGGGAATCCAGGCACTGCTTGCCTGGGCCTTTCAGTGCTTACATGTCTTCAGTCATCTCCATGTTAAACTCAGAGAAATAATTTCTTAGCTCCTTCACGTGATAAGATTCAATTTCTTGTTGGCAGTTGCTGCTGAGCTATCGGCCAAAAGATTCTGTCAGTTCCTTGCCATGTTTGTGTCTCTCCAAAGAGTCAAACCTGGAGGGGCAGCTTGAGTCATCAGAGAAAAGGAGTAGACAGAGAGAAAATGCTACAAGAGAGGTAAGTCACTGGCTTCTGTAACTCAGTATTAGAAGTGATTACCAATCAGTTTGCCATATTCATATTCTGTTCATTAAAATGAAGTCTTTAGGTCCATCTCACACTGAAGGAGGAAAATTAGTTATACCAGGGTGTGAATGTCAGGAAGCTGGGGTCATTGGAAGCCATCTCAGAAATTTCCTTTACCAAGATCAACTGATTCTATGTACTTGAAAAGTATCACAGTATGATGGAGATAACTTTAGCAGATACACATGAATACCTGCAGCTTAGTAAAAAGTATATAGCTTAGACTTTGTAGAAATAGATAACAATGATGTGATTTTCCAAATTTTAAGTATCTGTAGAACTTAAAATAATTTCTCAGACAATTTTAGGTTCACTGCAAAATTGAAGGGAAAGTACAGAAATTTCTTGCATACTTGGTGCCCCAAAACATGGCCTACCCTCCCTAGATTTACATTTGTTAAAACTGATGAAGCTACATTGACACATTATAATCACTCACACTATATAGTTTAGGTTTAACTCTGGTGTTACGTATATTATGGGTTTGGATAAATGTCTTATTCATTCCCACCCCCACCAATTTCTAGCCAACAATGATCTGTCGCCATAGGTTATCCTTTTCCATGTCACATGGTTAGACTAACACAATGAGTAGCTTTTTCAGATTCATTACTTCCAGTTTGTGATAGGCATTTATGTTTACTCCCTGTCTGTACATGACTTGATAGCTCATTTCTTCTTAGTGGTGAATATAATCCATTGTTTAAACTTAACATAGTTTATCCATAAACCCACTCAATGATAATCATGGTTGTTCTCAAGTCTTGCCAGTGGGAACGAATAAAGGTGCTATAAAAATCCATGTTCATTTTTTGTGCGTGTTGAAATGCCTTTGGATAGATACCAAGGAGTATTATTCTTAGGTTATGTGGTAAGAAGATGATTACTTTTGAAAAAGAAGTTGCCAAACTGTCTTACAAAGTCAATGTAACATTTTGTACCCCTGCCCCCTGAAAGTAATGAGGCTTCCAAGGGTTTGCCTACTACACCCTTGCTGGCATCTGGTGTCCTCAGTGTTCTAAATTTGGCCTTTCTGATGGGTGTCCAGGGGATCTAAATGTGATTTTAATTTTGGAATTTCCTAACAGCATATGATGTGGAGCATCTTCTCACGTGCTATTTGCCATGTGCATATCTTCTTTAGCGAGGTGTTTGTTAAGGTTAAAGACCATTTTTTTATTTAGGATGTTTTCTTTTATTGTTGAGTCTTAAGAGTTTTTTTTTCACACATACTTTCTCTCAGCTTGTGTCTGCTCTTTTCACTCCCTGGAATAGTCTTTTAGAGACAGAAGGTTTTTATTTTAATAAAATACATATGATCATTTTTTTTCATAGATTGTGCCCCTGATGTTTTATCCAAAATATAATCCCTATATTTAAGGACATTTAGAGTTTTACCTATGTTATCTTCTATGAGTTTTATGATTCACTTTACATTTAGGTTAGTTAATTTTTGTGAAGTAAAAAAGCCTTTGTCTTGATTCATTTTTCACGTACTCTGTGCATTCGTGCCAACACCATTTGTTGAATTATACTCCTTTCCAGAGGAAAGAGTACAAGATAGTGAAATAGAAATCTCAGAGTTAATGATTCTTTCTTATTATTTATGAGCTACCCAGCTTTTGATAAATTATCTACCTGTGTTGAGCCTTAGTTTCCTCACCTGCAATATAGGGCTAATGGAACTTCTCTTGTCTATGTCAAAAATTTACTAGAATGATTCAAAAAATAGTGTGAATGTCCAAGTGTCTTATATAGGACATTGTTTCATGCTAATACAGTAACACAGTATGTAGCCTTTTCAGATTCATTACCTTCCTTTTACATTTCATATAGGAATGAAACTATAAGAAATGGTTCTGATAGGTATGAAACTATATAAATAGTAAGCTGACTCATGTGCGTAAGTCATAATTTTGTTTGCCAAAGTGGTGAAATGATAGTATTTGATAAATAATCTAATAATTTGTCTTCTTTCTTTAAAATGGAATACAAATATACTTCTTATTGAATGTTAATTCGGTGTTAATGTTTTCATAGAATATGCTCTTTTTGTAGAGAAGCAAATTAAATAAACAAATTCTTATTTGGAAAGAACTGAATATATTTGGGTAAATAGGGTTATTTCACTGTACTATAATCTGAATGACTGGCTCTTTAGGACCATGTTTTCATAAATATATTCTCCAAGAAAATCTGCTAAAATTAGATTGCCCAATTATCAAAGGACAACTTTATTGCATATTAATTAGGTATATATTGGGGTTATAGAATGGATATTTGAAATGCTTTTATACAATCACATATGAGCATATACACGTGTTTCAATAGTCATGACTTCCATACGCAGTGATTTTAAGATTAAATTATTTTGAGAAGTATAGATGCAGTTTCCTCTATTCCCATTGCTTATTCTTTCTTACTTAAATACCGCAAAAATGATCCTTTAATGGTTTATGTAAACAGTTTGCCTCTAACTTTAGAAAGCTTCATTAGATTAGCAAAAGACTCAGAAGCAGCCCCGTATGATATTCTATGTGTTTAAACTTCCCCATATGCTTCAAATCACCTACTAAACTTTGTTTGGAATCATCAGTGAGGCATCAAAGTAATGTAAAGCTACTCCCCAAGTAGTATCATTTTACAATAGATAACACCTGTGAAGAAACTAGATGATGACCCAAAGGTAAAAAGCAGTCAGAGAGAAAACTGACTAGATTAAAAACTCATTAACTCTATGGTGCTGCTTACTTAAGTAATAGCAACATTTTTGAAATAGCATAAAGAAGTAGATGTAACCAGTGAATCATAAGAAAGAATATAATGTATTCATTTAAATGAAGTATTTTAGTATACATTTTAAATCTCAACTTTTGCTTATATCCCAGTACATACAGGTAGGTGTAAGAAAATATTAGCTGAATGAACCTGAAACAATAAAAGAAACAAAAGAAAATATTAGTCAAGTAATGAACTAGATGGTCCTTTGCAAGTGTTGTTGGCCATAGCAATAGCATATAGAAAAGCCTAGGGGCAAGAGAAATTGTAGTTGTGTGTCAGAAACTATATAATTTTGTTTCCTTTTTATTTCAGATGAATATCAGGGTACAAATGATTAGGTTAAATTGTTTTCATTTGTTAGGTAAAGTTCACATTGTAGTTAAGCCCTTCACCCAGGGGTGGAACTATAGAAAATCTAATAGAAGTTGGACATAGTGTAAAATTGTTCAAAGATATGATTGAAATAATTGATATAGGGCAAGATAACATTCAAGCTAAGATCATAGGTAAATAACTAAGACTAATAAAACATTTCATTATGTAAAAAGGGTTTTGTTTTTTCAAATGGTTGCTCAGTGATGATGGCTAAAAAATTTCTAACTTCTTTTCCAGTTATTTGATGATAGAATATATTAAACGTAAGAGTCATAAATAAATTTCTTCTCAGCTGTCCATGCCACATAAAAGGGCAGTGTCTCAGTTGGGCTCCAGATCTATGCTCTATTTGCTAACTTGTTGCAACTACCTAAATTGAAGGCCTAAATCTAGGAGGATATGAAAAAACCATAGACCAAGTAACTACAAATAGAGATGTTCCAAGTGTGCCATATGTTGTCAGTGTTTTATGATGTCTCCATCTCCTCCAACTGACCATCTAGTATTTTGAATGTAGGAACCATGGCTTGTCATTATTCTACATAATTCTGTATTAAGCACAGTTCCTGAAAACAATAGGTGATCAGTAAATACTTGTTGAAGAAGTGACAGTTTTTAAATTGAAAGAATTTTTATGAGTAAATCCTAACAGCAAATTTGCCCATGCGGAAAAAGTGTTGCCAAAGACATTTGTATATAATATATTTTAGAAAGTCAAAGCCCGTTCCATTGTGAACTGAACTGTTATATCAAGGAATGTATGCAATATCAGTTATTTTAATGCCCATATTAGTTTAAACTAGCTCTTCACCATCTGTTCCAACAACTATGAATGCAAAAGAACACATTTCCCTATTACATTTGTAAAATGTAATATATAAATGATTTAAATACAGTTATACACTCACGAAATAAGGCTGCATGCAGCTGGTATGGGGCTCCCTTATGTTACAAACAGAAACAAACAAGAGAGCTTGGTTATTATCTCTGATACAGAGAGATTCGTAGTGTATGATGTTTTTTTCAATGCCAATGGAAGGTCAAGTCTTCACCACAACACAAAATTAATTTTTCTCAGTAATGAACTTCCTTTATGTAAACTAAAATTCTTCCCGCCTCTGTTTTGTTTAACCATCTGTTCATAAGTATAGTTTAAATTCTTAAAAATTTATTAAATTCTATGAATTTCTCAATAAATGAACATTTGTGTCTGTTATGGAATTTTTACTGCGTTATATGAATCTTTATTGATTTTATAGTGGATTCTTTGCGTTAAGTTATAAAGGCCCATCTAAAGAATTGTTTGCAGGGTCCAATTAAAGTATACTCATCTATGTAACCGTTCGCAAGAAGACATTTAAAAATTAATGAACATGCTTTATTTGGCCTTCCAATATTTGGAATTCATTGTAAAAATAATTTAAAAGAAATATAATGTAACTATCATGCTGTTTATCAAATCTATATCCTTATGATAAACATTTGAATGGTTTTGAAACCTACAATTTTATATTTATATCTAACAAATAAAGCATAATACATATTTATATTTTAAGGAAATTAGGAAATGAGAATTGACAGGAAAAATGTGCTAAGATTTTATAATTCTTGTACTGTGTTGAGAACACGTTTCCCTCACTCCCTGAATAAAATAAGATAATTGTTACTGGAATATAATTGAGAAAGTAGGCTATTTCTGCTATGACCTGGTATACTAGTAACATTTAATGTTAACTTTTTTTTTAGTGACAAGAAGAGAAAGTTAACAGTTTATTGTAAATTAGATATTAGTAGCTTTCAAACTTTATATTTATGAAACACATTTCTCAGGAAAAAATAATAAGCTATTTTTCACTTATTCCTGAACTAAAAATAGATATTTAGACTATCTTTCAAATGCTATTGTTTATAATTACAGATAAAGCCTGCACATACACATACACACACACTGCCCTGTCATCCTGTCATTATGTAAAAATACCATAAGACAATTTGAGGTGATTCAGTAACAAGTTATGGAAATTCAGCCAGAAGAACTGTTACATTTTAAGCTGAAATGTCAGATTCATAAGAATCCATCTTCTATTTTAGTTTACTTCTAACAATTTACCTACCTACTAAAATACTGGACAAATTTATTTTTAATGGTAGGTTTTATAGTCATAACCTTATAAAGTTGATCCATCGAATCATTATATACAACCTCAAACAAAATAGAACAAAGTTTGCCTAGTCTCATGCTCTCACTTTGTCCAGGAGATTGAAGTGTTTAGAGACTGTTTCATACAAACTCAGCTGTTTTACCACTCAGTATATTTTTTTCAGTTTATCAAAAAGATGTTTGTACTCCTATGTTTACTGTAATACTGGTATAGTAGCCAAGATATAGGCTCACCCCAAACATCACCAATGGATGAAAGGAAAAAGAAAATGTAGTACATGCATGTGATAGAATATTATTCAATCACAAAAAAATGAGGTTCTGTAATTTTCAATAACATGTATGGAAAAAGAAGACATTATTTTAAAGGAAATAAGCAAGCCAGAAATAAGACAAGTATTTTCATTACTCACTCATAAATGGGAGGTAAAAAAAAAAAAAAAGGATCCCATAGAAATAGAAGATAGAATGATGCTTACCAGAGTCTGGGAAGGATAGTTGTTGAGAGGGAAGATAAAAGTGTGTCGTTAATGAGTACAAAAATACAGTTACTAGGAATAATATCTAGCATTTGCTAGCACAATTGGGCAACTATAATTAATAATAACTTAAATAATTTACATTCAAAATCTCTAGAAGTGTGGAATTGATTGGAATATTCCAAACACAAAGAAATAATAAATCCCTGAGGTGATGTGATAGATGACCCTGTTACTCTTACTTGATCACTACTTGTCACATGCTTGTATCAAAATTGCACATATGCCCATAAATGTATATAGTTATATGTATATATACACATATATACATACATGTGTATACATGTATATGTATATAAACTATTGTATATCCACAGTTATTTTAATGGTAAATCTAAACTTTAGGTCAAATTAAAATTGAAGTATTCACACATCCTAAAAATATTCTAACATTATAGTAAGTGTTCACATAATATATTTTGTAAACAGAGAATAAAAGAAGGCCTTCCTGGAATTAAAAGTACTGTGAAGTCCTTACAAATTACCTATTGCTCCCACTTTGCTCAGTGTGACAGGAAGCTTTGATATTCATTCGATGTGAATAGATCATACTTCTTTATGATTTTCTTTTCATTCTCGAAATATGGTGTTCCAGAGTTGTGATGAGTCAGTTGAGTTCATATGAAAACAGTTAATATAGTGGCTAGCATACGTGTGCACCCACCAGATAATTGTTTCCTTATATAAAACGTATTGTTTATATGTTGTTTTTTTTTGAGACACTGTCTCATTTGTTCACCCTCAGTGACCAAGGGCCATGGCATCAGACCTCACAGCAACCTCAAACTCTTGGGCTCAAGCGATTCTCTTGCCTCAGCCTCCCAAGCAGCTGGGACTACCAGTGCCTGCCACAAGGCCCAGCTATTTTTTTAGAGACTGGGTCTCGCTCTTGCTCCTCTGGTCTCGAACCTGTGAGCTCAGGCAATCTACCCATCTCAGCCTCCCATGCGCTGGGATTACAGGCATGAGCCACTGCGCCCAGCCTTATCACTGTCCTTTGAATATAATATTTTTAAATTAAATCATAGCTGTTTACATTAATGCAATCATGGGGTACAATGTGCTGGTTTTATATAAAATTTCAAATGTTTTTATCTAACTGGTTAACATAGCCTTCACAGCCTTCTTACTAGGGTACATGTGAAATTTACTAGGTGTAGAATATAAATATCTTAAGATATTTATATTCTACACCTAGTAAATTTCACATGTACCCTAGTAAGATGCACCATAGGTGTGGTCCCACCAATTACTCTCCCTCCACTCATCCTCCTCCCTCCCCTTCTTCTCCCCTTTCCCATTTTTCTTGGGCTATAATTGGGTTATAGCTTTCATAAGAAAGCTATAAAGCTATAAATTGGTTTTCTTTCTTCATAAGAAAGCTATAAAGCTATAAATTGGTTTCATAGTGAGACTGAATACAGCAGTTGTAGGTTCCTGTGAGCTGTGATACCATAGCACTCTGCCCAGGGGGACAGCTTGAGGCTCTGTCTCAAAAAAAAAAAAAAAAAGAAAGAAAGAAAAGTAAAAGACAAAGGGGCCTCATCCAGATAGAAGGGTCCCCAGCCACCATCCCGTGTCTCTGCTTTTCATACATTTACTGTCATTTGTATCACATTTTCAGCCAGAGAATAATAAGATGCCAGATTTTTATCAGAGCCTGAGAAGATAAAGCTATCAGATGATGTCACCGCTGCCTGACATATCTCAAGCCAGTGGCCTCTTACACTAGAGCATTTTACCAATGAACTTTCTTTGTGATCTGAGGCGCCACCACCACTAATAATAACACTTCCTTGGCTACTCTCTGCCAGGATTTCTCTGCATGTGCTCCTCTCTCAGGAATGCCAAGGTAAGAAGTATAACTGGTAGCAATCAAAGAAAAATCACATCACTGTATCTCCCAAGTCAAACAGTATGCAGTCAGACCCCTCATCGGTGTCACTGGCCAGCACCGATACACAGAAGTGTTCTGTAGCTCATTATCACATGCTAACATTGTATGTCATTCTGTAGTCCCAGAAGTCAAAATTTGGAATATCTCAGACTGAATTTGGCATTTGGAAGTCAAAATTTAGAACATCTAGCACTGAGAAGAGAAACTATCGGTAAAATAAACACATGGGAGATTTTTGCCTTGATTATCTTTACTCTGTATTTAATGAGCTTCTACTAGGTCCTAAGAAGTATTTCAGGCCTCAGGCAACAGCTGGACACATAACAGACAAGATTGTGTTTTCACAGAGCTTATTTTTAATAGGGTGGGGAGATATCTAGTTCATCCATGAGTTAGCAAACATATACACGCATGTGTACACGCATGCAAATATACACACACGTGCCAAGAAAAATATTAATGTTGGACAAAGAATAAAACCAAGAATTTAAGGAAGTCTCTCTGAAGAAGCCAGCTATGTAAGGATCTGGGAAAGTGCATTCTGGGGCCAAGGAAGCAGCTGGGCCAAAGGTTCAAGCTGAACTAACTCTGAGGAACAGAGAGGAGGCTGCTGCACTGGGCCTGGGGTGGGAGGGGAGAGTGAATCCGAGGAAGAGCAGCACAATTTCTTTAGCCAGGCCTAGGAGCTCAGAGTTGATTCCAAGTGCCATATTTTCTGTGTCCAAATCCCAGGATTACATTGCCTCGCCATTGAAAAATGTAGGACCTTAGTTAAAAAGATGGAGGTCCAATAAATATTTTTATTTTCAATGAACAAAATAATAAAACTGATTAAGAACAGTTATCTCGTTCTCTAAAGACACCACCATCCTTGCCCCCTCATTGGTAACACTTCACAACTTTTCCCACCCACTTTCTCATGTTCTTAAAGGTCTTCAGGTGTATTTGTTTAGCTATTTATTTGCAGTAGTGATAGAGTAGCTTATGAAGTTTTGTCTGTACTTCAATGCTATGCTAATGAATGCAAATAAATTATGTCTTTGAACAGTTGTATCCCTGAGTGACACACAATATCAGTAGGTGATATTTAAGCACTAAATCACAACACAAATAGAGCTCAGAGTCATTTATTTTTGTGAGACAGCAAAATTGTGGCAGATCCTGTTAAATACAATAAGCCAAAAGGCAGAGAAGCAAGAGACCAGCTGCTCATCTCTCCTGAGGGGTGGGTGAGGCAGGCTGCTCAGATTGGGCTGCATTTATTTTACAACCTGAAATGTTCAGAAATTTGCCTGTATTTAACATAAAATTATTGTGGCGTTTATGAGTTATACAGAAATAATTCTGCAAATCCTGAAATACTATAATAGGGTATTCTATGGTTAGGAAAGACTTATTTGATGGAAATTCACATATTATTTTAAAGAAATTTAAAATTAAAAAATAATTGAATCTGAGGTCCGGTGAGGTGGCTCACTCCTGTAATCCTAGCACTTCAGGAGGCAACAACAGGAGGATCCCTCGAGCCCAGTGTTTGAGACCAGCCTGAGCAACAGCAAGGGAGCCTATCTCTACTAAAAGCAGAAAAATTAGCTGAGAGTTGTGGTGGGAATCTGTAATCCTAGCTACTCAGGAGGCTGAGGCAAGAGGATCACTTGAGTTCAGGAATTTGAGGTTGCTATGATGACGCCACAGCAATCTAGCCAGGGCAACAGGGTGAGACTATGTCTCAAAATTAAAAAAAAAAATTGAATTTGTAAAATTTTAGGCATTCTATATTAATACTAAGTAATTATCATCTTATGAGAGTAATTTACTACACATTTCCATGGTCAGGCACTTAATGAGGAATGTATGTATGAATATATATGTAGCATTTTGAAGAGCAGCCTATATTACAAATGTAGGAATTGAGGCTAAGGACTATTATTAATAATTAACTTGTCCAGGGGCGGTGCCTGTGGCTCAAAGGGGTAGGGAGCTGGCCCCATTTGCCCCAGGTGGTGGGTTCAAACCCAGCCCTAGCCAAAAACAGCAAAAAATAAAATAAAATAAAATAACTTGTCCAATATCACACTTACCAGTGATTCTATGACCAGAGTTTGAATCTAAGTTCGTCAAAGTTCAGAGCCTCAACTATTCACCACTACACATAAGGTCTCAAAAAGTTTTTCAAAAAGGAAATTGTCTCTTCTGAGTAGGCTAGAAGTTCATGACTCTATTTCTACTTTTTCATTCAATAAGTATTTACATGCCAGGCAGTGTTCTTGGCACTGAACGTACAATAATAAACAAAAGAAAATCTCTACCCTCCAGAAGCTTAAATTACAGTAGGAGAGATGTATTAGTTTCCTAGGGCTGATGTAACAAATTATCACAAATTGGTGGTTTACAACAACAGAAATTTACTCTTTCATCGTCCGGGCAGCCAGTAGTTTAAAATCAAGTGTTGGGCAGGGCCACAATCCATCCCTAAAGGCTCTAGGGCAGAATCCTTCTTTGCCTCTTCTAGCCGGTGGGGCTCTAGGAGTCCCTTGACTGTGCCTACATGAATCCAAGCTCTGCCTCCTTCACATGGCCTCCCTGTCCCCACCCTGTGTCTTCCCACTACTTCCCTTCTCTTATTAGAGCACTTATTGAATTTAGGACCCATCCAGATAGTCTAAAGTGATCTCATCTCAAGATCCCTTTTTCCAAATAATGTCACATCCTCAGTTTCTGGGAATTAGGTCATGGACATATCTTGTGTGCAGGAGGGGTAACAGATTTCAATCCATTATAGGAAAGAAAAAAATTATTAAAAATAAAGAACAAATATAGAGTGCCAGTAAATGGCATGGAGAAAAATAGAGAGAGAAAATGAACAGTAAGTGCAGGCATGGGGCGATATGATCATATAACATCTGGAAGGTCTGACTGAGCAGGGATACTTAAGACGGGACTTCACAAAAAGCGACCAAAAGTCCAGGTGGCTACTCTCATGTGACAGAGGTAGTTGGCTGCTTTCCAGAATCCTTCTATTTTTCTGGCCCACACTGAGCTACAAGTCCCAGCTACCCTGATGTTTGGTTTGGCCTCATGACTGAGTTCTAGTTGGTAGGACACAAGTGGAGGTGATGACTGCCACTTTCAGCCTATCCAACATGCACCTTCCTCTCCAGGCTTTTTCTTCCTTCTAATTCACTGTTAACAGGCATCTTCCTGAGCAACCGTGGAAAGCTTGAACATGACAATGTTTCTGTTTAGCCAGAATGACAACATGGAGGATGGACTCCTTATAAAAGCTGTCCACCGCCCAACACTTTATGTGAGTGAAAAAAATGTCTGCTGTATTTGAGGCATCCTAGACTTTTGGATCTATTCATGATGGTGGTTATCATTCCTTAAGAAGTACACAGGAGGGAAAGTAGTGAGGCAGCAGGCACAACGCCCTGACACAGGGATGCCCAGTGTCTTTGCAGAGAAGGAGGAAGGGCAGCCAGTGTGACTGGAGCAGAGAGACGATGAGGAACCGGTTGGAAGATGCAGTCAGAGAGGCCCGAGGGGCACACCATGGCCCTTCCCAGATCACGGTAGACCACTGCAAGTTGGGAAGCCATTGCAGAATTTAACTGAAGAGTGCCATGTCAGAGAGGATTACCCTGGCTGCTGTCGAGGAAATGGAGCATAGAAGAACAAGTGCATGAAGCAGGGAGACCAGTGGGCAGCTACTGCAGAATCAAAGCAAGAGCCCATGGGGCTGAGTCCAGCCTTGCGGTAGGCAAGGTGGGAAAACCGGATAGGAGAAAGAGATGTTTTAAAGGTGGCGCCACCAGGAGTTCCTGACAGTGGGGGTACAGGTGTGAGAGGATGAGAGCACAGGAGGATGGCTCTGAAGATTGGGGCCTGACCAGCAAGGATGGAGTTACCATTCACTCCATTCCATAAGGGTAGCCTCATGTCAGTATCCCACGGACACTGCCAGTAACCATGGAATAGGCTTCACAGAGCCAAAGAAACTTCCTAGGTTAAGAAATCTTACTGCCAAATAGTCAGGCTAAAGATGGTAGGAATCCTCTCTCCTTTGGCCTGTGCTCTCAGCATGTTTCCATCCTCCCACACAAAAGATTTTTCTTTCAAGTGTTGCCATGGAATCTACTTTTGACACCTGTGCAGTTTTACTGTCTTCATTTAAGTGCACATTAGTAGTCTCTGTCTGTCCCAAGAACAGGTTTACAAAAAGGAGGAACAATTTCTACTTGAGTATCTATGTACTGTCTACTTAAATGCCTTATAAAATTAATTACAAACTTAAGTATTTTTTGATAATTGACCATATCACTATATTGCTGTAGAATAGATTCTTTCCGTACATAATCTAGTTGTCCAGAGAGTGGTCCCTTAAGAAACAGAAGAATTGAGCATAATATGAAGAAAATCTCTTTTCTTTAATATAAAGAAAAGAGTCTAGAAGTGAAATTATCTTCTGGGAAACAAGTTTCCCTTCCATTCTCAGAAAGTACAAATTTTTTTAAAATAAAAGCAAAGTAATGTTTCAATATACAAGGAATCCTTTTCTCCTGCTTCTTGGCTATTAAACAGATGTTGTTTCCAAATAATTGATTACTATGGTATGAATGTTTGTTTCCTTCAAAACTCATGTTGATATTTAGTTGCCATTGTAACAATATTAATAAATGGAACCTTTAAGAACCGAGTAGGCCATGAGCGCTCCCCACTCCATGGAAGGAATTGATGCTGTTATAAAATTGCCAATCTCCCTTGTGGTCACTCAACTTTTGGGCTCTCCTGGCATATGAGGAAGAACATTCCTCCCCTCCTGAAAATACAACGTTCAAGGTGCCATCTTGGAAGGCAAGATCAGGGCCTTGCCTAACACCAAACCTGCCAGCACCTTGATCTGACTCCTCGGCATCCAGAACTCAGAGAAATAAGTTTCTGTTATTTATGAATGACCCAGTCTCAGAAATTCTGTTATAGCAGCACAAATAGACCAAGACAGATGGCAGCCCTTTTCTTATTAATACATAAAAACATCAAAAATTTAAACAGAGTCATCCAAAAAAAGTTGACAAGTGAATTCATTCAGACCCCTGATTTACAAAGTTCATTACCAATAAGTGTAAACAAAGTAATGATAAAAGATTTTTTAAAAATAAAACAACTTTAATTGTTTCTGGACACAGGTCTAAGCAGGATATGGGCTCCTATCATTCTTCAGGGTCACTGGCTGAGAACAAGGTGCAGAATCTGGACAGCAGACATCAAAACTAGATTTCCTATCTTCCACCTGTAGCACTCCCTAAGTGCTTACGACATTACAAACAAACCCCTGAATGTATAATGCATCCAAACGACTGAGGTTTACTTTTCTCTAACTTCACAGTCCAGTGTAGAGTTTCCTTTCCAGACGGCCTAGCAGTCACCATCCATGGACCACAGAACTTTCTTTCTTTCTTGTTCCCTTCTCTCAGTCCTGTCCAGTCAGTCACAAGAGGGAGAAAGACACAAGTAGAAGTGTGGGGAGGTTTTGTTTTGTTTATTTGTTTGTTTGTTTTGATTTTTGATTTTTTAATGAGACAGTCTTAGAGAAGGGACACATTTCTTCCTGCATTCTATAGTTAAAATTTAGTCATGTGGCCACAATTAGCATCAATGGAGGATGAAAAAGGTAGACTAGTCATGTGCCTAGGAGGAAAAGAAAATGGGTTATAGAGAACACATCACAGATTGGAAACTGATTGAGTAGACATTTCAAAACATGGAAATCTCCTGCTGGTGGCAGAAGTTTGGCAGAATCACCAAGATTTTACACATTATTGTTAGCTTTGTTGATTTAATATTTTTAAGATAACATCACCCAGCCAAAGATAATAAACAGACACAGAAAAATAGCTTAAGGCATTCAAAAGAATCTTTGAAATAGAATCTTTGAATTCTTTTGTCACTTCCTCATTATTTATTATGGTAAGAAAAAGTTAAGCATTTTTTATTTCCTATTTTTGAAATACTAATTTTGGGAGATTCTGTAAGTCTATCTTCCCTAGCTTACAGGCAATTAGTCATCCTGGATACAAAACAGAAGGATCTTTAAATGTGGTATTGGAGATTCATCAGTGAGAACAACTCCTAAAGTAGTAGATTCATTAATGAGAACATCTTAATTGAGAGACTCTAAAGCCATGGATGCAGAGAGAAACAAAAGCTACAAGTTAAATGAATAATCTACAGTTCTCACAACTGTACTGGGTTTTTTCCACCATATTTATGTAGGTAATCTTAAGATTAATAAAATTTCAATTCATTTCCAAACTTCTGATTATGAATTTTCAGTTGAATAAAAAATTCCTTAATTTCTTTTATATTAAAAAAGGAGGTTTTATATTTGAGAAGATTGGAAATGAAAGCTTCAGTCCCTGTTCTAAGGGAAAAGTAAAAGTAAGAAGCCCATTGTTTTTATTACTGTTCACTTGTAATACAGCCTGAAGTCTGGTAAGATGATCCGTTCAATTTTGTTTTTATTACTAAGAATAGACTTACCTATAGGGGGTGTTTTCTGGTTCCATACAAACAAAGAACTATTATTTCCAGTTCTTCAAAATATACTCTTGGTATTTTTATGAGGATTGCATTGGATCTAAAGATGGCTTTAGGTGGCATAAATATTTTAACAATGTTGATTCTTCGTAGCAAATAGCATGGTAAGTTTTTCCATTTGTTACTGTCTTCTGCTATTTCTTTTCTTATGTTTTCATAATTCACTTTGTAGAGATCCTTTATCTCTTTTGTTAGGTATATTAATAGGGATTTTATTTTATTCATCTTATCTCATCTCATCTTACCATCTAATTTTATCTTTTCTTTTCTTATCTTATCTTACCTTGCCTTGTGCTTTTTTATCCAATTGCCCAGTCTATGCCTCTTAGGTGGGGAATTCGAGCCATTAACATTTATTGATCATATTTTACAATCAGTTCCCTGATTAACTCCTTCAAGGCCTTACACTCCACCACATCCTTTCTTTATTCTTTGTATTTTTTGCCCAATTTTTGGTTCCATTTTTCCACTTTCTCATCAAATTTTATTGGTTGTTTTTGCTATCCATATATTAAATTTCCTGTCATTTCCTTAATTCTTTATATGTGGAATTCTCTGCTGTAGCTGCTTTATAATCCCTTGTGGGAATTGCTCTATTTTGGTTTTTTGTGTTGCCAGAATTATTTTTCTTCTGTTCACTTCCTTCCCCTACTTGTTCCTTCTCATTATTTTGAGATTTTTTTATTTTTAGATTACTTTAAATTTTATTTTTAAATTATCCTGTCTCAGAGCGTAGGTGTTGAAGTGACCTTTTGGTATAAGGTGAAAAGGAAGATAATGGTAAAGAGCAAAAAGGGAGAAAGAAAAAAATATAAAGTGGAAAAAAGTAGAAGAGGGTAGGAGGAAACAACTGAAGAAAAGGAGCGAAAAAGGACAGTAAGAGAGAAAGAGAGCGACAAGAGAAATGAGTTTTCAGTGGGGTGCTGCAACCACACCTGCAGCTCTAAGGGAGTGGGGAACCAGGCTTGTGGGTCCTGTGAAGTCAGGACTTCCTTATCAGCCTTGGCAAAAGCAAGACCCCACTTCTGCCACATATAAAACAAAATCAGTGGTATGTTGCAGCAGGGACCTACGAATAACTTCTTTCTAAAGACTTAAGCTAGAAGGACACCCAAAACAATGATCTTGTGGCCTCCTTTTGCCAGACCAATGCCATGACACCCCCAGCCAGACCAATGCCATGACTCCCCAGCCTTCACAAAGAAAAAAAAATGAAAAAAAAGATAAAAAGTTAAAATATGATTGTATAAGATAAAGAAAAAGAATGATGTCTTATATGAGACATTCATGTGGGAAAAATAAGAAAATTGGAAGTATCTATACCACAATGGAGGAAAAGCAGAGAAATAAAAGAAAGATTAAAAGAAACTCAAAACTGTAACAAAAATAGAGTAGCCTTGCGATTGAGAAAAGTAAAAGTTAGAAAATAAAAATATTACCAAACAGAAAAACTAAAAAAAAAAAATCGATAATAAAAGAAAAAATCGAAAAAGATGCAACATATAAAAAATGTATTTGTAAAATATATGCATTTTATATATAATATATAAACATTTATATATTGTAACTATATATAGTTATATATTATATATTAAATATATATATTTGTTACTATATAGTTATATACATTATATATAGTTATAATATATACTTATGTATAATATTAATATATATTTAATATATATTTATTTATTGCTAAACTTGTGAAATATATTTAATAATATATATTAAATATACATATTTGTTACAATATATTGTTATATATTATATATAAAATACATATATTTTACAAATACATTTTTATATTTTTATATATAAAACATACATAATGTTTTACAAGTTTTCCATCTTTTTTGATTTTTTCTTTGTTTTTTCTTTTATCGTATTGTTACAATATATATAAATGTTTATTATATATTAAATGCCCTTTGATCTCAATCCTTGCCTGTTTGATGCTTTAACGTTTAGTCCCTGTTGGACTGGGGTTCCAAAGTTCTCACCAGACTTCCCAAGAGGCCTATCAGACAGTGTCCCCTGACCACAAAGTGGCCCTCTGGGGGCAGGAGGTACAGGCACTGCTCTGATCACCATAAGAATGGCCAATCAAACTCAGCAGGTGCACCAGAGCCAACGTGCAGTAGGACCCCACACATTGTTCCTCCCTGCCATCTTGCTCCACCCCCTTTTAAGTATTTTTTTAATTAAAAATTAGCTATTTAGTATTTATTAGGAAATTAACAGGAACTTTGTTAATTTCTGAATATGTGGTGGTGAATAGGATAAAAATATTTCACTTCTTGTAATTTTTAATATAGAAATTAAAATGATTAGCCCAAAATATAATTTTTTTTGGAAAATAACAATGACTAGGAATTATGGTATAAATTGATTGATATATAAAGAGATAAATTTAGAAATCATGTGTCTTTATTACAAACCACAAATTATAGTGTGGTTGACTAAATAATTTAAGCACATCATTGAGAGTAACTGCAAAGAGAAAAAATCTTTCTTTTAAAATACTGTTGCTCATTGACAATGTACTTTGTCATCTAAGAGATCTGATTGAGATATACAAGGACTCTAATGTTGTATTCATCCCTACTAACGTAAGGTCCACTCTGCAGATTATGAAAAAAGAAGTAATTCTGGCTCTCAATTCTTATTTAAGAAGCATGTTTTCTATGGCTGTAGCTGCCATAGAAAGTGATTTTTCTAATGGATCTGGATAAAGTAAATCTTCTGGAAAGAAGTCATTATTCAAGATGTCTTTAAGAACATTTATCATAGATGGAAGGAGGTCAAAATATCAACATTAATAGGAGTTTGTAAGGAGTTGATTCCAACCCTCCTGGGTGACTTTAAGGGGTTCAAGATTTCAGAGGAGGAAGTAACTGCAGATGTGGTGGAATAGCAAGGAAGCTAGGATTAGAAGTTGAGCCTAAGATGTGATTGAATTGTTGTGATCTCATTATAAAATTTGAATGGATATGGAGAGGCTTACATGGATGAGGAAAGAAAGAATTTCTTGAGATGAATGTCTACTCTTGGTCAAGATGCTGTTAATGTTGTTGAAATTACAGCAAAGAATGTAGTATATTACAGGAACTCAATAAATAAAGCAGTGGCATGATTTAAGAGGATTGAATACAATTTTGAAGGAAGTTTTACTGTGGATTTGGCAGTAGCATACCCCACAGAAAAATACAATGTGATAGGAATAGTCAATCAAGGTGGCAAACTTCATTGTCTTATTTTCAGAAATTTTGACAGTTATCCAGCCTTCAGCAACCAGTGTCCTTGTCAGTAAGTAGCCATTAACATCCAGGTAAGATCTCACTTAGCAAATATAGAACAATTCACTGAAGCTTCAGATTATATTTAGCAATTTTTAGCAATAAAATATTTTTAAATTATGGTATATATAATTTTTCCTAAACAGTATGCCATTGTATATTTAATAGACTACAGTGTCACATAAATGTTACTTCTGCACAACTTGTGAAATAAAAACGTTTGTGTGACTCACTTTGCTGTGATATTTGCTTTATTGCTGTGGTATGGAACAGTGCCCACGATATGTCTGAGGTAACTTGTATTCTCCTTGACATTTTTATTAAATACAATCTTTATATAAACTAAAAACCAGAGTCTAAACTAGCCACATTTTTTGATATCGCAGGAATCTTTGAAGGAAGTAACCTTGTCTTAAGTAGAATTTAGTTTATAAGTTATGTTGTTTCTTTGTTTTTCCATTTTTTTTTTTCTAATAGGGGCATAGACAAATGTGATTTATGTAAGTAAGGTAAGGCTATGCACCTGTAGAAGCACTTTCATGCTGTTCTGGCTTCCCATTCCTCATGCTAGAAACCCAAGAGTCTTTCCTGCTACCTCCTTCATCTTGATATCAGCATTCACCCAACTCAAACCATCTCCTAGATTCTTGATTGAATTACTCAACTAGCCTCCAACTTGGAAGTTACCTTTTAAAAAGTGGATCCCCCTCTTCACTGTGGCATCTCTAGGAGGACCCAGGTATCTCTGCTGCAGCTTTTCTCACTTTGGGACCCGCAGGTCCTGGGAGATCTGTAGGGAAGTCAGAGAGACATCCTGGAAACAGAAATGAGGGAGAGAGACAAGATGGTGGACTGAAGCCAGCTTTCCAAAGAGGCTCCCATCCAGAAGGAGAGTTAAGGGACAAAAATTTAGTAAGCATCCTAGTGGATTTGAGCTGCACCAAGAGAGAAGGTTGAAGAACGCACACCAACACAGCTGAGGCAAGCTGTGATCACAAGGATGCGAACAAAAGCAAAACGGCTCATTTCTGGATATTCTGAAGCCACACCCCCTGTCTCCCTGGGCAACCAGAGGAGGCCACCAGTGAGCAAAGGATTTGCCTGACACTGCTCACAAACCCAGGAAGCTTCCAGGGCAGGGCCAACTCAGAGAGGTAATCGGACACAAACCCCCAGCAGCAAAGTCGTTTGAACTCAGAACAGCCCGTCTTCTGCAGGCGATTTTAGCAGAAACAGAGACAGAATCTCGCAAAGTTGTCTGTTCTATTCTGTTAGCAACATCAATCAGGGTCGGGGCTAAGACTGAGTGAACACCTCCCCCCCACCACCTGCATCAAGAACTCAAAAGATGTCAAGCCCCACCTCCTCCTGCTAGATAGCAGCAGACTACAGGGGCCTGGCAGATTTCCTTGCAATTCAGGCAGGTGCAAACCCCTGGAGTATCTGTTCACTACAGGCAACTGGGTCAGCCATCTGCAGAGATACCAGTGACTGGGTCCGACGGAGGGGCAAAGTCAGGAAGGAGACATCAACCTTCCCAGACTGATCTATTTGCTAGGTGTCTCCTCCTGACTCCACGCAGCACTGGAGTAAGCCATATCAGAGTAGTCACCACCCCTGTGATCCAGTTCCCAGGCACCTCTTGAACTCTCCCACCCGAGACAGGTGCCAATTGAGACAATCAATTTGGACCTTTTGAACTGAACTAACAGACTGAGGACTTTTGAGGCAGTGCCCTGGGTATGCAGTTATAGGAAGGTTTGATTTTCCTTTCCCAATTGGTGCCAGAGGTGGGCGGGCAGGGTGAGTTAAGTGCTGGTTTTTCCACACAGCTGAGACTTCAAGCCAGAGTAAATGTTACAGTAGGATCGAACACAAACCAGCTGAAAACAAGACAGAACCACTTCATCCCACCACACAAGACAGGGCCCCAGTATCTCAGGCCACAACACTGTACTACGGGCCCTCAATAAAGCCCCAGGGGAAAAATCAAAGGGAGTAAAATAACCATGGGGCGGAATCAGCGGAAAAACTCTGGTAACATAAATAACCAGAATAGATCAACTCCCCCAAGAAAAGATACGGCAGATGTAATTGAAGATCCCATTCATAAACAACAGGCTGAGATGTCAGAAATCGAATTCAGAATTTGGATTGGAGACAAGATTAATAAAATGGAATTAGGAATTCGAGGAGAAATTCAAAAGTTGTCTCAAGAATTTAATGAATTTAAAGACAAAACCACCAAAGACTTAGACACACTGAAGCAAGAATTTACAGCCCTCAAAGATATGAAAAATACAGTAGAATCCCTCAGCAACAGAATGGAGCATGCAGAAGAGAGGATTTCTGACATTGAAGATAAAGTCTTCGAACGCTCCCAGTCTCTCAAAGAGGAAGAGAAATGGAGAGCAAAAACGGATTATTCACTCAGAGAACTCTGGGATAATTCGAAGAAAAGCAATATATGAATAATTGGGATTTCTGAGAATGATGAAGAGGCCTTGATGAGCACAGAGGCCCTTCTGAATGAAATTATGAAAGAAAATTTTCCAGACATACCTAGAGAATCTGAAATTCAGATAGCAGACACCTTCTGAACCCCAGCCCGATTCAACCCCAATAAGTCATCCCCCAGTCATATCATAATTAGCTTCACTAAAGTTAATATGAAGGAGAAGATTCTCAAAGCAGACTGGCGAAAGAAAACCATTACATACAAAGGAAAGAATATTAGAATAACTGCAGATCTCTCTGCTGAAACTGTTCAAGCCAGAAGAGGGTGGTCATCGACTTTTAACCTCCTAAAGCAAAATAACTTTCAACCCCAGATCTTGTATCCAGCTAAACTGAGTTTCATTTATGATGGAGAAATTAAATATTTCAATGACATTCATATGTTGAAAAAATTTGCCATAAGTAAACCAGCTCTTCAGGATGTTCTCAGACCTATCCTCTATAATGACCAGCCCAATTTTCTACCACAAAAGTAAACTCACTCAGAAACTTCGGATCAAACTCCAACTTCCACACTGGCATAAGGATTAAAAATGTCCACTGGACCTTTGAAAAACTCGATACCCAAAATTCCACCAGACTTATTAATACTCTCCATTAATGTGAACGGCTTAAACTGCCCTCTAAAGAGGCATAGGTTAGCTGACTGGATACAAAAACTCAAGCCAGATATTTGTTGCATACAAGAGTCACATCTTAACTTAAAATACAAATACAGACTCAGGGTGAAAGGATGGTCATCCATATTTCAGGCAAATGGTAATCAGAAAAAAGCAGGTGTTGCAATTTTACTTGCACATACAATAGACTTTAAATCAACAAAAGTAAGGAAGGACAAGAATGGTCAATTCATATTTGTTAAGGGTAATACTCAATATGATAAGATCTCAATTGTTAATATCTATGCACCCAACCAGAATGCACCTCAATTTATAAGAGAAACTCTAACAGACATAAGTAACTTGATTTCCTCCAGCTCCATAATCGTCGGAGATTTCAACACTCCTTTGGCAGTGTTGGATCGATCCTCCAGCAAGAAGCTGAGCAAAGAAATCTTAGATTTAAACCTAACCATCCAATATTTAGATTTAGCAGACATCTACAGAACATTTCATCCCAACAAAACTGAATAAACATACTTCTCATCAGCCCACGGAACTTACTCCAAAATTGACCACATTTTAGGTCACAAGTCTAACCTCAGTAAATTTAAAGGAATAGAAATTATTCCTTGCATCTTCTCGGACCATCATGGAATAAAACTTGAACTGAGTAGCAACAGGAATCTGCATACTCATACAAAAACATGGAAGTTAAATAACCTTATGCTGAAAGATAGCTGGGTCAGAGATGAGATTAAGAAAGAAATCGCCAATTTTTTGGAACAAAACGACAATGAAGACACAAACTATCAGAACCTCTGGGACACTGCAAAGGCAGTTCTAAGAGGGAAATTTATGGCACTACAAGCCTTGCTCAAGAGAACGGAAAGAGAGGAAGTTAACAACTTAATGGAACATCTCAAACAACTGGAAAAGGAAGAACATTCCAACCCCAAACCAAGTAGAAGAAAAGAAATAACCAAAATTAGAGCAGAAGTAAATGAAATTGAAAACAAAAGAATAATACAACAGATCAATAAATCAAAAAGCTGGGTTTTTTGAAAAGGACAACAAAATAGATAAACCTCTGGCCAACCTAATCAGAAAAAAAAGTAAAATCTCTAATATCATCAATCAGAAACAACAAAGACGAAATAACAACAGACTCGTCAGAAATCCAAAAAATCCTTAATGAATATTACAAGAAACTTTATTCTCAGAAATATGAAAATCTGAAGGAAACTGACCAATATCTGGATGCACGTCACCTTCCAAGACTTAGCCAGAATCAAGTGGAAATAGTGAACAGGCCCATATCAAGTTCAGAAATAGCATCAACTATACAAAACCTCCCTAAAAAGAAAAGCCCAGGACCAGATGGTTTCAAGTCAGAATTCTACCAAACCTTTAAAGAGGAATTAGTACCTATATTACTCAACCTGTTCCAAAAGGTAGAAAAAGAAGGAAGACTACCCAACATGTTGTATGAAGCAAACATCTCCCTGATCCCCAAACCAGGAAAAGACCCAACAAGAAAAGAAAATCATAGACCAATATCACTAATGAATATAGATGCAAAAATATTCAACAAGATCCTAACAAACAGAATCCAGCAACACATCAAACAAATTATACATCATGACCAAGTTGGTTTTATCCCAGGGTCTCAAGGCTGGTTCAATATACGTAAATCTATAAATGTAATTCAGCACATAAACAAATTAAAAAACAAAGACCATATGATTCTCTCAATCGATGCAGAAAAAGCTTTTGATAATATCCAGCATCCCTTCATGATCAGAACACTCAAGAAAATTGGTCTAGAAGGGACTTTTCTTAAACTGATAGAGGCCATCTACAGCAAACCCACTGCCAATATCATATTGAATGGAGTTAAATTGGAATCATTTCCACTCAGATCAGGAACCAGACAAGGCTGCCCATTGTCTCCATTGCTTTTTAACATTGTAATGGAAGTTTTAGCCACAGCAATTAGGGAAGAAAAGGTGATCAAGGGTATCCATATAGGGTCAGAAGAGATCAAACTTTAGCTCTTCACAGATGATATGATTGTGTATCTGGAAAACACTAGGGACTCTACTACAAAACTCCTAGAAGTGATCAAGGAATACAGCAGCATCTCAGGTTACAAAATCAACATCCATAAATCGGTAGCCTTTATATACACCAACAATAGTCAAATTGAAAAAGCACTCTATCCCATTCACAGTAGTGCCAAAGAAGATGAAATATTTGGGAATTTACCTAATAAAAGAGTGAAAGATCTCTATAAAGAGAACTATGAAACTCTAAGAAAAGAAATAGCTGAAAATGTCAACAAATGGAAAAACATACCATGCTCATGGCTGGGAAGAATCAACATATTAAAATGTCCATAGTACCCAAAGCAATATATAATTTCAATGCACTCCCTATTAAAGCTCCACTGTCATACTTTAAATATCTTGAAAAAAACAGTACTTCGTTTTATATGGAATCAGAAAAAACCTCGAATAGCCAAGACATTACTCAGAAATAAAAACAAAACAGGAGGAATCACACTGCCAGACCTCAGACTTTACTAAAAATGGATAGTGATCAAAACAGCATGGTATTGGCACAAAAACAGAGAAGTAGATATCTGGAACAGACTAGAGAACCAAGAGATGAATCTAGCTACTTACCGTTATTTGATCTTTGACAAGCCAATTAAAAACATTCAGTGGGGAAAAGATTCCCTATTTAACAAATGTGCTGGGTTAACTTGCTGGCAACCTGCAGAAGACTGGGATTGGACCCACACCTTTCACCATTAACTAAGATAGACTCTCATTGGATTAAAGATTTAAACTTAAGACATGAAACTATAAAAATACTAGAGGAGAGTGCAGGGAAAACCCTTGAAGAAATCGGTCTGGGCGAGTATTTTATGAGGAGGACCCCCCAGGCAATTGAAGCAGCTTCAAAAATACACTACTGGGACTTGATCAAACAAAAAGCTTCTGCACAGCCAAGAACACAGTGAGTAAAGCAAGCAAACAGCCCTCAGAATGGGAGAAGATATTTGAGGTTATATCTCTGACAAAGGTTTAATAACCAGAATTCACAGAGATCTCAAACTCATGATCAAGAAAAAAACAAGGGACCCCATCGCAGGCTGGGCAAGGGATTTGAAGAGAAACTTCTCTGAAGAAGACAGGTGCGTGGCCTTCAGACATATGAAAAAATGCTCATCATCTTTAATCATCAGAGAAATGCAAATCAAAACTACTTTGAGATATCATCTAACTCCTGCGAGACTAGCCTATATCACAAAATCTCAAGACCAGAGATGTTGGTGTGGATGTGGAGAAAAGGGAACACTTGTGCACTGCTGATGGGAATGCAAATTAATACATTCCTTTTGGAAAGATATATGGAGAACACTCAGAGATCTAAAAATAGATCTGCCATTCAATCCTGTAATTCCTCTGCTGGGCAGATACCCAGAAGACCAAAAATCACAACATAACAAAGATATTTGTACCAGAATGTTTATTGCAGCCCAATTCATAATTGCTAAGTCATGGAAAAAGCCCAAGGCCCCATCGATCCACGAATGGATTAATAAATTGTGGTATGTGTACACCATGGAATATTATGCAGTCTTAAAGAAAGATGGAGACTTTACCTCTTTCATGTTTACATGGATGGAGCTGGAACATATTCTTCTTAGTAAAGTATCTCAGGAATGGAAGAAAAAGTACCCAATGTACTCAGCCCTACTATGAAACTAATTTGGGGCTTTCACATGAAATCTATAACCCAGTTACAACGTAACAATAGGGGGAAGTGGGAAAGGGAGGGGAGGGAGGGGGGAAATGGGTAGAGGGAAGGGTATTGTTGGGATTATACCTGTGGTGCATCTTACAGGGGTATTTGTGAAACTTGGTAAATGTAGAATGTAAATGTCTCGGTACAGTAACTGAAACTGAGATAATGCCAGGAAGGCTATGTTAATCATTGTGATGAAAATGTGTCAAATGGTCTATGAATCGAGTGTATGATGCCCCATGATCATATCAATGTACACAGCTATGATTTAATAAAAAAAGAAAAAAGAAATAAAAAAATTAAAAGTGGATCCATATATACAAGGTCTGATAATTTAGTGCACAAACTCATCTTAGAGAAAGTGCTACATACATGTTGCTCAATATCACTATGGTTACCTTCAAAGTACTCCCCTTGGAAAGCTATGCACTGAAGCCAGCACATATTCCTTCCTTCAAAGTAATTTTGGAACTCTTGTTCCAGAATGACCCTCAGAGCTGTCATTCTATGAGCACTGACAATTAAGTTTGTGAACTTAACACTATCCACTTACATTGGTAGCACTGTACAAACAACTTAATAAGGTTTCATAACAAGGCTCTGTCAGAATCTTACAGCTGTGTTGAAGTCTATGTTGAAGTCTATGTGAGATGTTATCTTGCTGAGTGGCACTCGTTATTTTTGTTGCACATTTTTGTGGGCAGCACAAAATCCTGTTTTAATATCTATACACATTTATAGATAAAACTCCCACTGCCCCACTTTTCCTTCTTGTAACTATATCCCTACATTGGAAAAATAATATAAAAATGTTGATTTTCTCTTTTTTTTTATTGTTGGGGATTCATTGAGGGTACAATATTTCAGGTTATACTGATTGCAATTGTTAGGTAAAGTCCCTCTTGCAATCAACCATATGCTTCAAATCACTTAAACAGACCTCATTGTACCTGATCTCCCAACAATTGGTCGATTCATGTCAAAACAGTCTCTTGTTTTGGCTTTAGTGATGCCACATTCTCCTAATGTTTTTCATACCACGTAGGCCTTTTTATCTCAGGCTTATTTGCTGGCTTTTCTTCCTCTGCCAGCATAATGGTTTGGAATACTTTTAGAATTGTCTTGGACACCCCACCCCTGTTTTTTTTATCTCAATCTGCATTTTTTTTATCTCCATCACCTGTAGGTGATCTCATCCAGATCCATGACTTTAAATATTATCTATTTTTCCTGGGCTAGCAAATTTATATCTGCAGCCTGACCATCTGCTTTAAATGTCATTCTCCATTTGTGTACTGATCTCAGTTCTTGGTTCTATAGCAGGCATTTTAAAATTCAAATATGGCCCAAAACACAATTGATTCTACCAACTCCTTGCCCTGACCTATTACAGTCTTTCAAATTTTACTAAAATTCAGTAATTGTTCCAGCTAAAAGCCAACATCTTTTAGCTTTTGGTTTACTGTGACAAAAATGCATAATATAAAATTCATCATATTAACCATTTCTACAGCACAGCTCTGTAGTATAAAGTATATGCACATTGTTGAGCTACAAATCTCCAAAATGTTTTCATCTTACAAAACTAAAATCCTATAACCATCAAACAATAACTCTCCAATGGTAATGATCTATTGATATATGTAGAAATACAGATAAAACTCTAAATAATATTGAGTAAAAGAAACTAAAGAATACATATTGTATGACTTCATTCATATAAAATTCTAAAAATGAATACTTATCCATAGTATTAACAGATAGTAGATCAGTTGTTCCCTGGCGGTGGAAGGTGGGGGTGGACAAATTGATGTAAGGGATTGCCAAGAATCACAGGATTTCTGTGAATGACAGATATGTTCATCATTTTGATTTTCATGATGGTTTCAAGAATATATGAATATATCAAAATTTATCAAATTGTAAATTTTAGGTATATGCAGTTTATGTCATTCATACTGTAATCCTAATATTTACAATAAGTATATAAACAAAACTCCTAAAATTAATAAAAATGGGTACTAAATCCAATATATGAAGGCAATAATATTTGATCAAGAACTTTAAAAGAGAATATGTAGCTGGTCAATAGTATATTAGGGAGTAGTCAACATTGTTTCTTATCAGGAAATTTAAGTAAAATTTATAAAACAGAGTATTTCAAAATATGCTACGAATGTGGAACATACGTAACTATACTACTGAAAGAATGGCAAATTTGAAACATTGGCGATACACGGTAAAGCTGAAAATACACTTATCCTATTACCTAACACTTCATTCCTGGTTCCACGTTAAAAAATATATGTATGTGTCCTCAAAATATGCACATTAGACTGTTCACAACAACTAAACACAAACTACAATAACTAGAAACTATTCAAACGTCCATCATTGTAAAATGGTAAATGCCTTTTGGAATATTCACATAATAGAATAAAATAACACATATCAATAAGAATGAACAAACTCCTTCTATGCATGACAACAATATAGGTGAGTCTCAAGCATAATGCTGAGAAACGATGGCACACACAAAGATTGTGTCTAATGTAATTTCATTTATGTGGGCTGTCAAAATGATTATAATGAGTTATAATGAAAAACTCAATCTTATTATCTTTGGGGTAGTCTGGGTTTAATAACTTGGAAGAGGTAAAAAAATGATTTCTTCAATTGTTGGTAACTTTTTTTTTTCCTATTAGGGTTATGCTTAATCACAGAGATATGCTCACTGTGGAAATTTATTGGATTGTTCACTCAAGAGGTTGTACTTTTCTGTATGGATATTTCTCTGTAAAAACATTTAATGAAATTCATTGTAGCACATGCTCTTGAGAACAGATAATTTCCCTGAAAATACATAACTTGAAATGTTTATGAAAAATTATTCCCAAGACAATAGTCCATTTTGTCCTCATAATGAAAACAAACCACACAGATAAGTTTACAATATTCAAGTAAGAAAATAGCCATTTGAATAATTACTCATTTAGGAAAGCTGTTCCAGATGGCATTGGGAAGTAAATAATGCATTTGCTTTATAAAAATAATGTATCATCATAGAACAGATATTATTTTGTATTCATTTCACTTTATCTCTTTTTTCTTTTTTCTTACCTAAATCCAGGTAAATCAGCCCATATCACAAAGTCTCAAAACTGCAGATGCTGGCGTGGATGTGGAGAGAAGGGAACAATTCCATACTAGCTGTGGGATTGCAAACTAATACAGCCTGTTTGGAAAGGGATATGGAGAATCCTCAAAGAACTAAAAGTTCTTCCATTTGATCCTGCAATCCCATTACTAGGCATCTACCCAGAGAACAAGAATCATTTTAGCACAAAGACATTTGCACCAGAGTGCTTACTGCAACCCAATTCACAACTGCCAAGTCATGGAAGCAACCCAAATTCACTTTATCTATTTAGAAACTTCTAAAGGTTCTGAAATAGGGAAAGCAACTTGCTTTTGTGGTGGTGGGGGGCACGGATTTAGAAAATCAACGTCTTAATGAAAAAATAACATGACATAGTATCTAGTTATTCATAGTACTTGATGGATTTCTTCTTTAAAATAATATTCTTAATATGAATTCCATGTATTGTTCTCTATATTGTCTACTGCTCATATAAAGTAAAAACCACTATCAGGGATTTCAGTTACTCATGTAATTAATTCCTTTTATTATTTATGGATATGATAGCCAGGATAGATGAATATGAATATCAAAATTACACAGAAACAAGTTTGAACATACGCAAATTTGGACAAGTTATTTGCTGATACTATGCCTTCTTTTTCTTATCTGTGAGAGAAAGATGGTAATACTAAACCTATTGGTGATTGTGAGAAAACATACGATAATGAATGTGAAATTTCTAAAATAGGCATTCATTCATTATAAATGTAAGCATTACCTTATAAGAATATATGAAAATGTTCTAACCTAAATACTTAAAATTACCCTCTCATGCACTGGTAACAAGATAGCTTATTCAGTTATGCATTACCCATGTTTTAAATTAAAAAATAAGGTTGGGGGCGGCACCTGTGGCTCAGTCAGTGAGGCGCCAGCCCCATATACCGAGGGTGGCGGGTTCAAACCCGGCCCCGGCTGAACTGCAACCAAAAAAAAAATAAGGTTGGAATAAAATTATATAAAAATGGATAAAATGATGAACAATACCAAGGCAAAGGTATTGTATTATATCATAGTGACCCTTTAGTGGGAATAATATTCCAAAAGAGTACCCTTTCATTAATGAGTGGTGGTCAGTTTCCATGACTGTGGCCAAGCACTTTAACCTGAGTAAGAAAGGATGACTAGAAATAACTTGGCTGAATGTAAAAGGAACAATAGCTATGTCAATAAAATTATAAAAGTTTAGAGATCCTTATTTTCCACAAAATAAAATCATTACACTGTACAAACACCCATTAATATAAAAACAAACAAGTATAACAGAATTGCTTACAATAAAAAAGCCTGTATAGTGGTCTGTATAATCTTACAGTAAATTTTCTTATTGTAAGTGGCTTGATTTATAGTCTCCCTTGGAAAAAAATGAGATCTCCTTAAATAAAATAAAAAGTATTTTTTTTTTTTAAAGAGGGAATATCTAAGAAAGACAGTAAAAATGGAGAGCAAAAGAAGATAGAAAAAGAAATTAAGGGAATCCTATGGAGGTTTATTTCATGACTCACTTTTTTTTTTTTTTTTGAGACAGAGTCTCACTATGTCACCCTGTAGTGTCACATCTCACAGCAACCTCCAACTCTTGGGCTTACGTGATTCTCTTGCCTCAGCCCCCCAAGTAGCTGGGACTACAGGCACCCGCCACAATACCCAACTGTTTTTTGTTGCAGTTGTCGTCATTTAGCTGGCCGGGGCCGGGTTTCAACCCACCAGCCACAACCCACCAGTGTATGTGGCTGGCCATGTAAACACCATGCTACGGGTGCTGAGCCTCATGACTCACTTTTTGTCATGATATTCCATGACATTTTATTACGTCAATTAACCTGGTTATTTTCATAATTTCATGATTAGTGTGTATGACAAAGCATCTCAAATGTAATAGCCTTTTTTTTTTTTTTGTAGAGACAGAGTGTCACTGTACCACCCTCGGGTAGAGTGCCGTGGTGTCACACGGCTCACAGCAACCTCTACCTCTTAGGCTTTCGTGATTCTCTTGCCTCAGCCTCCCAAGCAGCTGGGACTACAGGCGCCCGCCACAGTGCCCGGCTATTTTTTTGTTGCAGTTTGGCCGGGGCTGGGTTTGAACCCGCCACTCTCGGCATATGGGGCCTGCGCCCTACTCACTCAGCCACAGGCACTGCCCCCAAATGTAATAGCCTTTTAAAATTGTTTTCTCTTTCTAGAGCAAAACTATTTATGGATTATATTCCTTTTGAATATAATGGCTATATTCTACCAGAAGGAAGATCAATTATTTGCTGGAGATGGGAGTGGGGCAGAGGTATGTAATGTATTCATCAAAATGATCAAAATGTTCACTTAATACAGATGTATTTTATTGTTTGTATTAATGGATTATAACTCAATAAAACTTATTAGTACTAAGAAACAAATAAAATGGTTAGATTAAGAAAAAGTAAGAGAAGTTGCATCTCTGTGGGGCCACAGCAGTACACAGATCTTAAAGACTGCTAGTCACAAATGCAATGGTGTCTTCTATAGTTACACTACACTGATGACCCCCTGGGTCATAGTCCTTCCCACACCACATGGAACTTCCCTTTGTCTGTGAAGTGTCTGTCAAATGCACATGCTCTTTCCTTTCTCTCATATGCCCAGATTTCCCACTTTAATAAAATGAAGAATGCAGAAATATGTACTTAGTGAAAAATTATGATAATGCTCTTTGAATAGAGTATAATATACTTCTTCATACTATATGAACTGGCCATAGTATATTTTTAAAGATATTGAACAAATACATAATAGATAACAGCACTGATGATCACTATAAAATTAAAAACATTAAAAAGGGGCATATAAAAATAAATGATAGTTGAATGAAACATTGAATTCGAAGGACAATACTTGCTATGAAACCTGTCTGTTTCACTTTGTGTTGTGTTCTTCCTTCTCACCCTTCTGTCCTCCCAATTCTACTGCTCCCCTTCCCATTCTTTACTCCCTTGTTTCTACCTTTTCTCATTATTAGCGCAATTGATACTTATTGCACACTTTTTAATGTGCCAAGTAGGCTAGTTGAAATGCTTTTCATACTTAGTAGTTGTTGTATTTATTTCTTTTGCCACTATACCTCTTTCTTTACTAAGTCCTTCATCTTCGACTTCTAAGGTAACTGTTTTTTTTTTTTTTTTTTCGTTGCCACCTTGAAGTATTCATCTTCAAGGCCCATGCCGTCATTATTTTCAGTTCCACCTTGAAGCATTCATCAATATTCATGAATGTTATTTCACTATCAACACTCTTTAAAAGATTACCCTGCATTACTATGTTTTCTTTTCCCTTATTACCTAATCAACTAGTTTTAGCACTTGATTTCTGCCCTCAGCACTTTTATAGAAATAAATATTTCACTCATTGTGATGTGTCAGTATTATCATTCTTGAACTTTGAGCCTTTTGGAACTGTTTAAAAATTCCATCAAAACTACTAACATCCCTTCACATTAAACATCTGAAATATTTTTTCTTATGCAATCTGAATTTCCTTCCTCAGACCTAACACTGCCAATGCTCTGCATAATTCAGAATCTTCCATTCTGGGGTAGCAGTGTTCAGTCCAGCCACTCATGATCTTAAAGCTATTCTGCCAAGAGATGTAGTCTTACTACCATTTGGGAGAAACTGCTGAGAACAGTGATTAATGAAAAAAAAAAAATACAGATTCTATTCTCCTGAACTTCCAATATAGATTTTTGTTTTTTTGGTTTAAGCAATGCACTGAAGCCATAAGAAAATGCACACTGGTGGCACTCATAGCTCAGTGGGTAGGGTGCTGGCCACATATGCTGGAGCCAGTGGGTTCGTACCCAGCCCAGTCCAGCTAAATAACAATGACAACTGCAACAACAACAAAAAAATAGCCTGGTGCTGTGGCAGACACCTGTAATCCCAGCTACTTGGGAGGCTGAAGCAAGAGAATCACTTAAGAAGGCAGAACAAGATGGCAGCAGAGTAACAGCTTCCTTGCATCTGGGCACCATGAGTCTGGGGACATAGGACTCCAGGCATCTCTGGCTGGTGGGATCTGCCTATCATCACCCCTGAGAGGATACAGGGAGTCAACGAAAGACTTCTGGACCCCAAGAGGAGGACTAAAACAGTGGAAAACCGGCAAGTGGTCGCGTGTGTTCAATCTGTCTAAACCCGCCCACAACTGTAAGTTCAGTAGCAGCGAGACTGCAAACCAGAAAGGCCTTACCTGTGAACTATTTTGGTGTCCTTGGACTTGGCACTCAGCTGAACTGCCTTGGGGAGAGCCTGAGCGGGAGTGCGGAGAACTTTGGCCTTTGTCTAGGGCCCCAGTCTGAGCCGCTGAGCCAGACGGAGCTAATAGTGTTTGGCTCTGGGTCACAGGCAGCCATTGTGAGCGATCTGCCCCGGCAAGCTCCGCCCTCAGGGTCACAGAGCTGTAATTGGGTGGGAGCTGGTAACCCAGTGACCAAGTAGTCTAAGGGCGGGGTCTGAGCCGCCTTGCAGCCCTAACCCTCGGGGGCAGAGGGAGACCAGTTTTGGCACACATAGTAAGTGGATAGCCACTTCAGCAGTGATTCCAGCGACAAGCACTTCCCTGGGAAAGCTTCTGCTCAGCAAGTGAACAAGCGCAAAGTGCCTTTTAAGTGGGCTGAAGAGAGATTTAGGGTGTCTGCTTGCTGGGGTTTGAGAAACTAGCACCCTCCAGTCGTATCAGAACTGTGATTAACATCTCATACCCCAGTAGACCACGTGTTGCCCAGACAATATTCAATAACATATACATACTGCTTTGTTTTTGGTTGTGTGTTTTTTTTTTTTTTTTTTGGTTTGGTTGTTTTTTTTGTTTATTTTGATGTTGTTGATTGTTGTTTTGTTTTTTAAGTTCAACATTTTACATACAGATCCTTTTTCTTTCTCAATTTTTCTAGTTTACTTATAATTTCACATTGCTGCCTATTTCAATAATTAGAACTCCATTTTTGTTAGTGTTTCTACCGCTATTATCTGGTTTTTACAGCCAATTTTATCCCGTAAAGTTTTCTGTTTGCTTGTTTTGGTTTGATTTATAGCATTTTTGTCTTTCCTCTCTACTTGGTGGAAGTGGGGTACTGTGTCTGATCAGGTTAGCAAAGAGCTGCTGACCTCAAGGGAACTACCCAACTGGGCACCTCCAGAAGGTGAGTTTTTTTTTAAGGTTGTATCAAAGTACCCTACTGTACACCTATATTGCTCTGTCTCCCTCTTTCTGTGCCTCTCTTCTTTTTGTCAATATTCCTTTTACCCACCCCCTCTCTTTTTTCTATTTTTCTTTTTTTGTTCTGATCACTCTGTCCTCCTTTCTTTCATCCCTTTTTTGCTCTTCAACCTTCTCACCCTTCTTGTCCTGTAACCCTTAGTCCACAGGCATGAGAACTTAAAGAGCAGGAGGAAGTGAAAGGAAAATTAGGGCAAGGGAACAGATAAAAGAAATCACTCATGAGGAAGAATCAGCAGAAAACTCCAGGCAACATGAAGAACCAGTCCAGAACAACCCCGCCAAGGGACCATGAGGTGATACTGCAGATGATTCCACCTACAAAGAAATGTTAGGAATGACAGAAAGGGAATTTAGAATACACATGTTGAAAACAATGAAAGAAATGAAGGAAACTGCTAATAAAGTGGAAAATAACCAAAAGGAAATTCAAAAACAGAATCAAATCAGAGATGAAGAATATGAAGAATATAAAAAGGATATAGCAGAGCTGAAGGAAATGAAACACTCAATCAGGGAACTTAAAGATGCAATGGAAAGTATCAGCAACAGGTTAGACCATGCAGAAGAAAGAATTTCAGAGGTAGAAGACAAAGTTTTTGAGATAACTCAGATAGTAAAAGAGGCAGAAAAGAAGAGAGAGAAAGCAGAACGTTCACTGTCAGAATTATGGGACTTTATGAAGCGTTCCAACATACGAGTTATAGGAATTCCAGAACGGGAAGAAGAATGCCCCAGAGGAATGGAAGCCATACTAGAGAATATTATAAAAGAAAATTTCCCAAATATCACCAAAGATTCTGACACACTGCTTTCAGAGGGCTATCGGACCCCAGTTCGCTTCAACTCTAACCGAGCTTCTCCAAGACACATTGTGATGAACCTGTCCAAAGTCAAGACAAAAGAAAAGATTCTGCAAGCTGCCAGGAGTAAGCGCCAGTTGACCTACAGGGGCAAATCCATCAGAGTGACCACAGACTTCTCTAATGAAACTTTCCAAGCAAGAAGACAATGGTCATCTACCTTTAATCTACTTAAACAGAACAATTTCCAACCCAGAATTCTGTACCCTGCTAAGCTAAGCTTCAAAATTGACAGAGAAAAAAAATCATTTAGAGATATACAAACATTGAGGAAATTCGCCACAACAAGACCAGCTCTACAGGAAATACATCAACCTGTTCTGCACACTGACCACCACAATGGATCAGCAGCAAAGTAAGAACTCAGAAATTAATGGACAGAACCAAACCTCCTCACTGATGCAAAAGACAAAACTAAGCAATGGACTCTCACAAAATAAGACGAATAGAATACTACCACACTTATCAATTATCTTAATAAATGTTAATGGCTTGAATTCCCCACTGAAGAGACATACATTGGTTGACTGGATTAAAAAACACAAGCCATCCATTTGCTGTCTGCAAGAAACACACCTGGCTTCAAAAGACAAATTAAAGCTCCAAGTCAAGGGTTGGAAGACAATTTTTCAGGCAAATGGAATTCAGAAGAAAAGAGGAGTTGCAATCTTATTTTCAGATACATGTGGATTTAAAGCAACTAAAGTCAAAAAAGACAAAGATGGTCACTTTATATTGGTCAAGGGAAAAATACAACAAGAAGACATTTCAACTCTAAATATCTATGCACCCAATTTAAATGCTCCCAGATTCTTGAAACAGACCTTACTCGGTCTGAGCAATATGATATCTGATAATACCATAATAACAGGGGACCTTAACACTCCTCTTACAGAGCTGGACAGATCCTCTAAACAGAAATTAAACAAGAATATAAGAGATTTAAATGAGACCCTAGAACAACTGTGCTTGATAGACGCATATAGAACACTCCATCCCAAAGATAAAGAATATACATTCTTCTCATCACCCCAGGGAACAGTCTCCAAAATTGATCATATCCTGGGTCACAAAACAAATATCAACAGAATCAAAAGCATTGAAATTTTACCTTGTATCTTCTCAGACCATAAGGCACTAAAGGTGGAACTCAACTCTAATAAAAATGCTCGACCCCACCCAAAGGTATGGAAATTAAACAATCTTCTGTTGAATAACAGATGGGTGCAGGAAGAAATAAAACAGGAAATCATTAGCTTCCTTGAGCATAACAACAATGAAGACACAAGCTACCAAAACCTGTGGGATACGCAAAAGCAGTTTTGAGAGGAAAATTATCGCTTTCGATGCCTACATTCAAAAAACAGAAAGAGAGCACATCAACTATCTCACAAGAGATCTTGTGGAATTGGAAAAAGAAGAACAATCTAAGCCTAAACTCAGTAGAAGAAAAGAAATATCCAAAATCAAATCAGAGATCAATGAAATTGAAAACAAAAGAATCATTCAGAAAATTAATGAAACAAGGAGTTGGTTTTTTGAAAAAATAAATAAAATAGATAAACCATTGGCCAGACTAACGAGGAATAGAAAAGTAATATCTCTAGTAACCTCAATCAGAAATGATAAAGGGGAAATAACAACTGATCCCACAGAGATACAAGAGATCATCTCTGAATACTACCAGAAACTCTATACCCAGAAATTTGACAATGTGAAAAAAATGGATCAATATTTGGAATCACAAGCTCTCCCTAGACTTAGCCAGGAAGAAATAGAGCTCCTGAACAGACCAATTTCAAGCACTGAGATCAAAGAAACAATAAAAAATCTTCCAATCAAAAAATGCCCTGGTCCAGATGGCTTCACTCCAGAATTCTATCAAACCTTCAAGGAAGAGCTTATTCCTGTACTGCAGAAATTATTCCAAAAAATTGAGGAAGAAGGAACCTTCCCCAACACATTCTATGAAGCAAACATCACCCTGATACCAAAACCAGGAAAAGACCCAAACAAAAAGTAGAATTTCAGACCAATCTCACTCATGAATATAGACGCAAAAATTCTCAACAAAATCCTAGCCAATAGATTACAGCTTATCATCAAAAAAGTCATTCATCATGACCAAGTAGGCTTCATCCCAGGGATGCAAGGCTGGTTTAACATACGCAAGTCCATAAACGTTATCCACCATATTAACAGAGGCAAAAATAAAGATCACATGATCCTCTCAATAGATGCAGAAAAAGCATTTGATAAAAACCAGCATCCTTTTCTAATTAGAACACTGAAGAGTATAGGCATAGGTGGCACATTTCTAAAACTAATTGAAGCTATCTATGACAAACCCACAGCCAATATTTTACCGAATGGAGTAAAACTGAAAGCTTTTCCTCTTAGAACTGGAACCAGACAAGGTTGTCCTCTGTCACCTTTACTATTCAACGTAGTGCTGGAAGTTCTAGCCAATACAATTAGGCAAGACAAGGAAATAAATGGAATCCAAATGGGAGCAGAGGAGGTCAAACTCTCCCTCTTTGCTGACGACATGATCTTATACTTAGAGAACCCCGAATTCTCAACCACAAGACTCCTAGAAGTCATCAAAAAATACAGTAATGTTTCAGGATATAAAATCAATGTCCACAAGTCAGTAGCCTTTGTGTACACCAATAACAGTCAAGATGAGAAGCTAGTTAAGGACACAACTCCCTTCACCATAGTTTCAAAGAAAATGAAATACCTAGGAGTATACCTAACGAAGGAGGTGAAGGACCTCTATAAAGAAAACTATGAAATCTTCAGAAAGGAAATAGCAGAGGATATTAACAAATGGAAGAACATACCATGCTCATGGACGGGAAGAATCAACATTGTTAAAATGTCTATTCTTCCCAAAGCAATCTACCTATTCAATGCTATTCCTATCAAAATACCAACATCATACTTTCAAGATTTGGAAAAAATGATTCTGCGTTTTGTATGGAACCAGAAAAAAACCCATATAGCTAAGGCAGTTCTCTGTAACAAAAATAAAGCTGGGGGCATCAGCATACCAGATTTTAGTCTGTACTACAAAGCCATAGTGCTCAAGACAGCATGGTACTGGCACAAAAACAGATACATAGACACTTGGAATCAAATTGAAAACCAAGAAATGAAACTAACATTTTACAACCACCTAATCTTTGATAAACCAAATAAGAACATACCTTGGGGGAAAGACTCCCTATTCAATAAATGGTGTTGGGAGAACTGGATGTCTACATGTAAAATACTGAAACTGGACCCACACCTCTCCCCACTCACAAAAATTCATTCAAGATGGATAAGGGACTTAAACTTAAGGCATGAAATAATAAAAATCCTCCAAGAAAGCATAGGAAAAACACTGGAAGATATTGGCCTGGGGAAGGACTTCATGAAGAAGACTGCCATGGCAATTGCAACAACAACAAAAATAAACAAATGGGACTTCATTAAACTGAAAAGCTTCTGTACAGTTAAGGAGACAATACCCAAAGCAAAGAGAGAACCCACACAATGGGAAAGGATATTTGCATATTTTCAATCAGACAAAAGCTTGATTACTAGGAGCTATAGAGAACTCAAATTAATCCACATGAAAAAAGCCAACAATCCCTTATATTAATGGGCAAGAGACATGAATAGAACTTTCTCTAAAGATGACAGACGAATGGCTAACAAACACATGAAAAAATGTTCATCATCTTTATATATTAGAGAAATGCAAATCAAAACAACCCTGAGATATCATCTAACCCAGTGGGAATGGCCCACATCACAAAATCTCAAAACTGCAGATGCTGGCGTGGATGTGGAGAGAAGGGAACACTTTTACACTGCTGGTGGGACTGCAAACTAGTACAACCTTTCTGGAAGGAAGTATGGAGAAACCTCAAAGCACTTAAGCTAGACCTCCCATTTGATCTTGCAATCCCATTACTGGGCATCTACCCAGAAGGAAAGAAATCCTTTTATCATAAGGACACTTGTACTAGACTGTTTATTGCAGCTCAATTTACAATCGCCAAAATGTGGAAACAGCCTAAATGCCCACCAACCCAGGAATGGATTAACAAGCTGTGGTATATATATACCATGGAATACTATTCAGCCATTAAAAAAAATGGAGACTTTACATCCTTCGTATTAACCTGGATGGACGTGGAAGACATTATTCTTAGTAAAGCATCACAAGAATGGAGAAGCATGAATCCTATGTACTCAATTTTGATATGAGGACAATTAATGACAATTAAAGTTATGGGGGGGGACAGAAAGAGGGAAGGAGGGAGGTGGGTGGGGCCTTGGTGTGTGTTACACTTTATGGGGGCAAGACATGGTTGCAAGAGGGACTTTACCTAACAATTGCAATCAGTGTAACCTGGCTTATTGTACCCTCAATGATTCCCCAACAATAAAAAAAAAAAAAAAAAATTGAAAAAAAAAAAGAGAGAATCACTTAAGCCCAAGAGTGGGAGGTTGTTGTGTGCTGTGATGCCAAGGAACTCTACTCTGTCTCAAAACAACAACAAGTATTTTATGTACTGATGTGCAGCTGTTAGCTTTATAAGGCCTCACTGATAAGAGTTAGGACAGTGGCATATTATGAATACAGCTAGAAAAAACAGATTAAGAAAAAAATACATGTTAGTGAATTTCTATTACAATGGGTTACTAGCTTTTGGGGTGGTATGTAATATATTATGCTGAATATACTTAGGATATATGGTACGCTAACTGTAAGTATAAGGTAATAACTGAGCCCTGTTTCCCTGAAAATAAGACTTATTTTAAGGTGTGCTCCCAAAATGCTCTAGGTCTTATTTTCAGGGGACGTCTTATCTTTCCTGTAAGTAGGTCTTATTTTCAGAATATGTCTTATTTTCAGGGAAACAGTGTAAAATCAAGAATTTTTCATCTTCATGCTAATGATTGTAAAATGACAATGTCTCTTTTCTTATAAACTGGAATTGACTAGAAAGAATGTGAGCCTTAAAGTATTACTGTAAAAAAGGAATAGTGTGACGTTGGGATATTTGAAGATATTACAAATCAGGTAGGATTACGTTCAGATTCCAGGTCTATCATTTACTAAATTTATGATCTTATATGATCATATATCTTTTGTATTTTTATAGGAGTGACACAAGGTGTGTACATTTTTTAACTGTACATCTTGATGAATCTTTACAAAGTTATCACATTCATTGAGTCAGTCATCTAACAGGTAAACTTATGCACTATTTCAAAGAGCATGAAAGTCTGCCTTCTGGCCCTTAGAGCCATCATTCTCTCTAGACACCCTGCAGGGATCAGTCTTTTTGCTTCTGCTGCTATAAATCAAATGGATCTGTTTTCAAAATTTTTAGAAAATAACGCTGTGTGTATTGTTGTATGTTTGCTTTCCTCTGCAGAACATTCTAAATGTGACATTTAGTATGGGTGTTCCATGCTTTGGCTATTTGATCATTTTCATTTTTGGATATATTGCATAAACAACATCTCAACATTGTATATCCACATTTAATTTACCCATCCCAGATTTGGCAAATATTTGAGTTTTTTATTATTAACAATTACTTTGCTTTCACTGCTTAATGGGTACAAGGTTTTCTTTGGGGGAAAAGTTTTTGAACTAGACAGAGGCGGTGGTTGCACAACATTGTGGGTGTTTTAGGTAACACTGAATTGTACAGTTTAAAATTTACGTTATGTGATTTTTCACTTCCATGAAAATAATTGTGTTGCTTTGAATATCATATCACATTTTCAGCCATTTATATTATATGATATTCATATGTTAAGGTTTGGTAGACATTGCCAGGTGTTCTCAGGGGCAATGCCAGTTTCCACCTTCACTAACAGTAAGTGATTCTCTAGTTCTTCCACATCCTTGCCAACACGCTTTGTTTCTTGACATACTGATTGGTTTTAATATGCGCTCCCCTGATGGTGTTGAATTTCTCCACATAAGCTTACTCATTGGCTAGTTGATAGTTTCTTTTCCGAAGTGCTGGATTTTTTCATTAGGTTGTCTTCAAGTAATGATGTGTAGGGATTTCTAATGTATTCTGATAAAAAAAATTCAAAAAATATTCTGGAAATATTCCCTGATAATTATTTGAATTGTAAAAATGATCTCTCATTCTGTAGTTTTGATTTTTACTCTCCTCATAGTGAACAGAAGTTCTCAATTTTAACGTAGTTCAGTTTCTCTTTTTCCCCTTATACTTTATGCTTCTTGAGTCTTGTTAGCACAATTTGCCTATTCCAAAGGCATGAATATATCTTGTTACCCTCCAGAAGATTTACTGTATTACCTTTTACATTTTGGCCTAGATCCTTTGGACTTATCCTATCCTTCACTATGTGAAGTTAGTGATCTGGCTTCTTGCTCTATTTTCTCTCCTTTCTACCTTTCCTATAGCTACAGACATTTATTTATGTATATGTATTATTCAAGCATACAAACCCTGTGTGGTATACACACATCCATATGTGTATATACACATATACGCACATGTATGCGTGTTGGTCACCCATGACAGTCTCATTTGGTTCCCTTGAAGGCTATAAACCTTTGCTTAAGCCCCTTTAAAGAATTTTTTTCCCATTTGCGTTTGGTTTTCAATAGAATTAATACAAAGTATCTAGATTCTGTTTGCATTTGGGATTCATGCATATTCTTCAATCTTCGGTATCATATATTTTCTCAGATTTGGAAAATTAATGACAGTATCTGTTTGAATTCTGTGCTTGCCTATTTATGTCTGTCTTTCTAGGACATTAATGGCACATAGGTCCTAATTACTTTTGTCCCTGTTGTTCAAGATAAATATTCTCTGCTTAATTCAATAGATGCATTTAAAAGAAGATAAGACAGTAATCCTCTCTTCTGCAGTGCCAATCTCCTTTTACACCCATCTGTTGAATTCTTTATTGCAATTACCAAAACTTTCAACACTAGGATTTTCACATTACACAGAAATATGCGCACACTCATTTATAATTCCAATTCTCTACCAAAATTTTGAACATACTATTCTCTCAGTACCCCTTTGCATGTAGAAATTATAAGTGTCTTAAAGTCTGGATCTCATAATTCCAATATCTAAATAACCTGAGTGACTATTTTATTGCTTTTGGTTTTCCATCAGTTGGACTATATTTTATGGTATCAATTATATTTGTTCACTTTTTGTGGTCAGAAACTCATGGGAAAATCACCTCCTCAGTTGAGGCTGACCTATTTTTGGTTTGCTTTTCTTCTCGGTGTGACTCTTCTGGCATCTCCACTGAAATCGAGCAGAACTAGTCGGAGTCATTCTTTCTTATGGGCTTCCAAACTTCCATATCTTGTACTAGTGCTATGTGCTATCAGGTTCTCTGTTTTATTTCTAGCAACTCTTTTCTTCTTAATTTCTTTACATTTAGACCATGCACTGAATTTTAGGGGGTGAATAAATGCTTTGAAGCAAATTGCACATAGAATACAGGGTGCAATTCTCCATATTTTATTTTTCTTTTCAAATGCTGGCCTCCTGAATACTGACAATTTGGTGACTTTGGCTCTCTTACCCAGTAAACTTGTGGTCAACTGTCGACTGTACCTCTGTTTTCTGACTTTATGTCGAAGGTATAGATTAGCCAAAGCCACAGAGGGGGATTGGAGAGAATAGAGGTAAACCCAAGACTCATCACAATGTATTTCTCTCTGATCTTGTTCTCCCAACTCTTTAGTTGTGTTGATGCCTTAAAACAGGTGAGTTTTGCATTTTCAAACTTTTACTGCTGTCCTTGATATGGGTGTAAGTCTGATATATGTTACCACATAAAAGAAAGACATAAAATTATGAAGAATATATTTAAACTCTTTTCCCTCCAGTTATGATGAGCAGCAAGAAAAATAAATAGCGTGGTCAAAGGCACATGGGAATTATTCACATGACAATGTTTTTGAAGAGTCAACAAAAAACAGAAAATTGTGTTAGGAAAAACTGTTTTCTCATAATTTTTAAAAGAAAACAGGCTTATTTAAAAAAAAATACCTGCAAATACACAGAACTATGACAGTTTAGGACACGCTTTGGGACCCTATTAATGTCATTGTTTATATGTGTGTTTATATAACTACATATAAGCATGGAGATAGATGGATTGATAAACACATTGCTACACAAAAGTTACATAGATTGTATTTGCTCATCAGTTCAATACAGATTTTATATATTACTGATTAAATGAATCAAAGATTTATTGGATATCTAGTGTTTTTTGACATTCGGGGAGTAACTAAGAAGAAATTATATGACACAGAGAAAAATTTAAAAATAGCAACAATGGCTCAGTTTTCCGAAATCGCAAATTCAGAAAAGAAATTGAATGTTCTGCAGTTCTAAAGTTAAACCTACCAACCATGCAAAGAGGGCGGTGCTGCCTTTGATAACTAAAATGTTATTTTATTTATTGTGTTATGTCATTTGCAGATTACCTGCTTGGATTGCTTGTGGATGCTCTTATCCATAATTTAATTTAAGATGCCCGTGTATCACTTCTTACATTTCCATAATTTCATAACAGCAAATAAAAGGTATGGTGGTAGTAAATGTGTTTGAATGGAAAATGATTCATTTTTTGCTCTATTCTAGTACCTAATAATTCAGCCATGCATGCAAGATTTTTTCAAAGACACGTGTAAGTGTTCAATACAATTCCATTTCTTTCCAAAAGCCAATGGCTGTACATACATTAATGAATCAATCCTGTATGAGGAAAACCTATTTGTGAAGTTTTTACTACTCTGGATAAGGTTGATCCTGGTTTAATTCCTATTAGCAAATATGCCTGTCTTTATTAAAAAACAGAAAGTTTCACTTCTATCATGTTATATTACCAGCTAAGTTGTGTTTTTAAAACCTCTCACTAGTTTTGAAAGTATAAAATCTAATAATCACTCACAAGGGAAGACTCTTCCTTCATAGTAACAATGAAGTCATTGTAAGCATAATTCTCTGCAAGACAGAGTTTAAGAAGAGAACCAGGTACCAGCATCATATAGAGGTTCCCATATTTAACCCCTGAAGGGACTCTGAGTATGTGTTCAAATAAAATTAAGAAATGATGTAATTTTAAAATGAAAAAAATATATAAGTAAAATCACATATTCATTTTGCAGGCAAAACATGAGACGACTTTGAAAAGGTAAATTTTATAGATCATATTTTGAATTTCCAGAATAAATAATATCTAGTTTTTAAACATCTAGGCATGTCCCTGTCATTATCAGTAAAACTGGTGTTCTTTTATTCAGCACCCCCTCAAAAAGGACAATTTCCAAGACTGACTAACATGTATAACATATTCGGATTTAAGGAGCCTGAAAAGAAGTAGAATAATACTTGTATTGTTCAGTCTTCTTAAACATTTAAGGAAAATATACATCTACTGTTAAGTTCTAGAATCAAATGTAAAAGAAAAAGCTTCGACAAGTCATGATTAGCATGAGGAAGTATTTCAATATATCCTTCCCATTCCCCGTTCTATGTATTAACACAAATACAAAGAAAAGCTTAGTTTTATTTAATTTATAGAGGATATATCTTACTAGGCCATGAAGACAAATAATAAAATCAAAGTCATTAAGCAGACCAGAAAGTTAGGAGGCCAGTAAAAACTGCTTTTACCATCATCATTCTGGTGTTGTTACAGATATATTGTAAGGAAAAAATGTGATAAATAATTCCGGAGAAATGGAAAGTATAATATACAGTCAAATCAGAATTCAAAACAAATCCCTTATCCACAGGGGCACAAGTCCAGAATGATGTATTTAGTAAATGGCGATCTGGGATTTAGATCTATCTACTTCAAAGACCATCTTTGTAAACATGATCACATTCTTACTTCCTGTTGCTAAATCATTCAAAATTTACGTAAAGGAGGATTTGTCTGGGGTCTGTTAGCATTTGGATTTCAAAAGGTTCTGTGTATGTCCTGGCCGTATTGTGTTGCCTATGTATCAGACAGCAAATCCAGAATATTCTAAATCACTTGTTCAGACCACAATTTCTAGTTGGCAATAGCTTCCACAGGAAAACCACTTGGTAAATAGGCACAGGACAAGAGGGGAAGGAAACTGGTGGAAAAACATAAAACTAGTATGTGGGGATGAAGAGATTTCTGTTTGGCCTTGAGTTCTGATATTTTCAAAGGGCTATGGAATATAATCTGATTTAGCAAGTGATCACAAGACAGAAGCAGAGTTTGATCTCTTAAAATTTTTAAAGTTATGCCCATCATCGTCAACTTCTCTTTAACCTTTTTAAAAAGGAGAGCTTGGCGAGGAGGCAAATTTATCTATGCATGTAGTTGTGAAATGCTGGTTTGACCCCTGAGGCATCATATATAAATCATAAAACCTTATAAAAATTCTACAGTATGAGCACTCCTTCTTCTGTCTCGTCAGAAAGGCCTATTAGCAACTTCACCTCCACCTGGTAGAACAGTGGTTTCTAATATCAAACTTCTGGTATGTGCCCCATCGGCTTCATAAGAAAACCCTGGAGAGTAATTTTAAAGTCCAGATTTCTGGATCCCCTTTCAGAAATCCTAATTGAGTTGAAATCTCAGGCAGAGAAAATGATCTAGGATGTCCCTATTTCAGTCAGCTTAAGTGATAATGACAGTCATCTAGTTTTAGATACCAGGGATCTAGAAGTAACAAAAAAATTATATATAACAAACATTAGCTGTGGAAGGATTATAAATTCAAAGGAAGTTTCAATTTGTAATTTTTCCCTTTGAATTATTGAATTTAATATATTATAGTTTCATTTTTATAGTTTTAGTAACTAGTCTATTACTTAAATTACAATAGTGCTCTCTTGCTCAATTCAAACATATTATTTTTCATTATTTAACTGTCATTACTTGCGTTTCAAAAGCATATAACATGGGGGATTAATGAAAGTCAACATGCAAATTTATATACAATCCTATTCACCTATCAGAGAAATGCATATAAACCCAACATTTAAATAATAACTTAAAATTAACAGATGTTTTTCATCGGTTCAATGTAAATGCTTAATGCTCCTTGTGAATGGATTTATTCAGCTAAGCTGCATCACAATCTAGGTGGAAGGATAATTCTATTTATGGCTTATTGCTGTCTATTTGATTTCAAGTCATAATGAAAAGAATGTATAAGCTGAGACTTTTTCTTGTGGGAAGTTATTTTCAATGGAGTTTAGCTAAAGGAAAAGAAAATAGCATATTAATTTCTTCAGCAAGAGAGACCTGTGGTCACAGATTTTAAACTCTAAGGGTTATGGTTAGCAATGAAACTGTCAGCGATTGCTACTATTTCCCTTGCTAAAAGAATGATGGCATCACTAGGAAAATCAAAACATATTGCTTTAGAAGAACTTGTTAAAAAACACAAAATAATAATAATAAATAAAATCACCAGCTTTTTCTCTCTTTCCTCTCACTTTGTGTGCTTCAGTGTGCAGAAATACATGTGAATTTCTATTTTTAAAATAATACTTTAAGGGTGTTATTTTTAATTTGATAATATTAGAAGAGCTTGAAATTAAAAGTTAGCATACAATAAACTATACTTGTTCATTGTCAATACAAAAGAAAAACAGAATTAAAAGAAAAATCACTACCAATAGCAAAACATAGCAAAATTCTGAATGGAATATTTTCCCTTTAAAAATGAGCAATCTGTCATTAGCTATCTAAAGTATTTTAGCAGTTATGTTATTTCACAAGAAGAGAAGATTTTGAAAAAAAATACTGAAAATTATTACAAACTATGAAACTTAAACGACGTCTTACTTAAAAAAAAAAAAATTACATTCTATATCTCCATAAAGATTTCTAGTCTTGAAAGGCTTGATTATGGCTGGACGTTCTGGCGGGCACCTGTAGTCCTAGCTACTTGGGAGGCTGAGACAAGGGAATCGCCTAAGCCCAGTAGTTGGAGGTTGCTGTGAGCTGTGTGATGCCATGGCACTCTACCATGGGCAATAAAATGAAACTCTGTCTCTAAAAAAAAAAAAAGAAAGAAAAGAAAGCCTTCATTATCTAAATAGACTGTACGAAAGTCTTGATTATATATACTAATATACTACGTAATCTCGGTCATTCTTTCTCTAAAATTTTCCAATAATACAAGGAGCCTTTTCCTTGGTAAAATCAGATTCCTAAAGTTGTACCAATTGTCAATATAATATTATCCTGAATCTACTTCAAACATGTTTCTCAGCTATAGCAGCTGTTGCTTAGCTATACCAGCATTTTATATTAAAATAATATTTCATTTTATATGTAATCAGAAAAAAACTTGAATAGCCAAGACATTACTCAGAAATAAAAACAAAGCATGAGGAATTACGCTACCAGATGTCAGATATACTATAAATAGATAGTGATAAAAACAGCATGGTACTGGGGCGGCGCCTGTGGCTCAAGGAGTAGGGCGCCGGTCCCATATGCCGGAGGTGGCGGGTTCAAACCTAGCCCCAGCCAAAAACCAAAACAAAACAAAACAAAACAAAAAAACCCAGCATGTTACTGGCACAAAAACAGAGAGGTAGATGTCTGGAACCAAAATAGAGCACCAAGAGATGAAGCCAGCTACTTACAGTTATTTCATCTTTGACAAGCCAATTAAAAACAGTCAGTGGGGAAAAGATTCCCTATTTAACAAATGGTGCTGGGTGAACTGGCTGGCGACCTGTAGAAGACTGAAACTGGACCCAAACCTTTCACCATTAACTAAGATAGACTCTCACTGGATTGAAGATTTAATTTAAGACAGGAAACTAAAAATAGTAGAAGAAAGTTCAGGGAAAACTCTTGAAAAAATCAGCCTGGGAGAGTATTTTTAAGAGGAGGACCCCCTGGGCAATTGAAGCAACATCAAAAATACACTACTTGGACCTGATCAAACTAAAAAGCTTCTGCACAGCCAAGAACACAGTAAGGAAAGCAAGCAGACACTCCTCAGAACGGGAGAAGATATTTGAAGGTTATGTCTCTGACAAAGGTTTAATAACTAGAATCCACAGAAAACTCAAATGCATTCTCTCAAGAAGAGAACAAGTGATCCCATCGCAGGCTGGGCAAGGGACTTGAAGAGAAACTTGTCTGAAGAAGACAGGCACACTACCTGCAGACACATGAAAAAAATGCTCACCATCCTTAATCATCGGATAAATGCATATCAAAACTACTTTGAGATATCATTTAACTCCAGTAAGATTAGCTCACATTACAAAATCCCAAAACCAAGGATGCTGGCATGGATGTGGAGAAAAGGGAACACTTCTACACTGCTGTTGGGAATGCAAAGTAATACGTTCCTTTTGGAAAGATGTTTGGAGAACACTTGGAGATCTAAAAATAGACCTGCCATTTGATCCTACAATTCTTCTACTAGGTATATATCCAGAAGACCAAAATCACATTATAACAAAGATACATGTACCAGAATGTTTATTGCAGCCCAATTCATAATTGCTAAGTCATGGAAGAAGCCCAAGTGCCCACTGACCCGTGAATGGATTAATAAATTGTGGTATATGTACACCATGGAATATTATGCCACCTTAAAGAAATGTGGAGACTTTACCTCTTACATGTTTACATGGATGGAGCTGGAACATATTCCTCTTTGCAAAGTATCTCAAGAATGAAAGAAAAATTATCCAATGTACTCAGTCTTACTATGAAACCAATTTATAGCTTTCTTATGAAAGCTATAACCCAATTATAGCCCAAGAAGAAGGGGAGGGGAGGGAGGTGGATGAGTGGAGGGGGAGTAATTGGTTAGGACCACACCTATGGTGCATCTTACAAGGGTACATGTGAAATTTACTAGGTGTAGAATATAAATATCTTAACACAATAACTTAGAAAATGCCGTGAAGGCTATGTTAACCAGTTAGATGAAAACATTTCAAATTTTATATAAAACCAGCACATTGTACCCCATGATTGCATTAATGTAAGCAGCTATGATTTAATTTAAAAATATTATGTTCAAAAGGACAGTAATAAGGCTGGGCACAGGGGCTGAGATGGGTGGATTGCCTGAGCTCACAGGTTCAAGACCAGAAGAGCAAGAGCGAGACCCAGTCTCTAAAAAAATAGCCGGGCATTGTGTCAGGTACTGGTAGTCCCAGCTGCTTGGTAGGCTGAGTTAAGAGAATCACTTGAGCCCAAGAGTTTGAGGTTGCTGTGAGGTCTGATACCATGGCCCTTGGTCACTGAGGGTGAACAAGTGAGACTCTGTCTCAAAAAAAAAAAAATATATAAAACAATGTTTTATATAAGGAAACAATTATCTGGTGGGTGCACAGGTATGCTAGCCACTATATTAACTGTTTTCATATGAACTCAACTGACTCATCACAACTCTGGAACACCATATTTCGAGAATGAAAACAAAATCATAAAGAAGCATGATCTATTCACATCGAATGAATATCAAAGCTTCCTGTCAGACTGAGCAAAGTGGGAGCAATAGGTAATTTGTAAGGACTTCACAGTACTTTTAATTCCAGGAAGGCCTTCTTTTATTCTCTTTTTACAAAAGATATTATGTGAACACTTATTATAATGTTAGAATATTTTTAGGATGTGTGAATACTTCAACTTAAATTTGACCTAAAGTTTAGATTTACCTTTAAAATAACTGTGGATGGGCGGCGCCTGTGGCTCAAGGAGTAGGGCGCCGGTCCCATATGCCAGAGGTGGCAGGTTCAAACCTAGCCCTGGCCAAAATAAAAAAAAAAAAATAAAAAAATAAAATAAAATAACTGTGGATATATAATAGTTTATATACATGTATACACATACATGTGTATATATACATATAACTATATACATTTATGGGCATATGTGCAATTTTGATACAAGCATATGTATGATAAGTAATGATCAAGTAAGTGTAACTGGGTCATCATTTATTATTTCTTTGTGTTTGGAATATTCCAATCAATTCCACACTTCTAGAGATTTCGAATGTAAATAAATTATTATTAATTATAGTTGCCCAATTGTGCTATCAAATGCTACATATTATTCCTAGTAACTGTATTTTTGTACTCATTAACCACTCACTTTTATCTTCCCTCTCAACAACTATCCTTCCCAGACTCTGGTAAGCATCATTCTATCTTCTATTTCTATGGGATCCTTTTTTTTTTTTTTTACCTCCCATTTATGAGTGAGAACATGAAAATACTTGTCTTATTTCTGGCTTGCTTATTTCCTTTAAAATAATGTCTTCTATTTCCATACATGTTATTGAAAATTACAGAACCTCATTTTTTTGTGATTGAATAATATTCTATCACATGCATGTACTACATTTTCTTTTTCCTTTCATCCATTGGTGATGTTTGGGGTGAGCCTATATCTTGGCTACTATACCAATATTACAGTAAACATAGGAGTACAAACATCTTTTTGATAAACTGAAAAAAATATACTGAGTGGTAAAACAGCTGAGTTTGTATGAAACAGTCTCTAAACACTTCAATCTCCTGGACGAAGTGAGAGCATGAGACTAGGCAAACTTTGTTCTATTTTGTTTGAGGTTATGATTTGATAATGATTTGATGGATCAACTTTATAAGGTTATGACTATAAAACCTAGCATTAAAACTAAATTTGACCAGTATTTTAGTAGGTAGGTAAAGTGTTAGAAGTAAACTAAAATAGAAGATGGATTCTTATGAATCTGACATTTCAGCTTAAAATTTAACAGTTTTTCTGATTGAATTTCCATAACTTGTTACTGAATCACCTCAGATTGTCTTATAGTATTTTTACATAATGACAGGGCAGTGTGTTTGTGTGTGTATGGGCAGGCTTTATCTGTAATTATAAACAATAGCATTTGAAAGATAGTCTAAATATCTATTTTTAGTTCAGGAATAAGTGAAAAATAGCCTATTATTTTTTTCCTGAGAAATGTGTTTCATAAAGTTTGAAAGCTACTAATATCTAATTTACAATAAACTGTTAACTTTCTCTTCTTGTCATTAAAAAAAAGTTAACATTAAATGTTACTAGTATACCAGGTCATGGCAGAAATAGCCTACTTTCTCAATTATATTCCAGTAACAATTATCTTATTTTATTCAGGGAGTGAGGGAAATGTGTTCTCAACACAGTGCAAGAATTTTAAAATCTTGGCACATTTTTCCTGTCAATTCTCATTTCCTATTCTCCTTAAAATATAAACATGTATTATGCTTCCTTTGTTAGATATAAATATAAAATTATAGGCTTCAAAACCATTCAAATGTTTATCATAAGGATATATATTTGATAAACAGCATGACAGTGTACATTATATTTCTTTTAAATTATTTTTACAATGAATTCCAAATATTGGAAGGCCAAATAAAGCATGTTCATTAATTTTTAAATGTCTTCTTGACAATTGTTATATAGATGACTATACTTTAATTGGACCCTGTAAACAACTCTTTAGATGGGCCTTTATAACTTAAAGCAAAGAATCCACTGTAAAATCAATAAAGATTCATATAACGCAGTAAAAATTTCATAAAAGACACAAATATTCATTTATTGAGAAATTCATAGAATTTAATAAATTTTTAAGAATTTAAACTATACTTATGAACAGATGGTTAAACAAAACAGAGGTGGGAGGAATTTTAGTTTACATAAAGGAAGTTCATTACTGAGAAAAATTAATTTTGTGTTGTGGTGAAGACTTGACCTTCCATTGGCATTGAAAAAACATCATACAGCACGAATCTCTCTGTATCAGAGATAATAACCAAGCTCTCTTGTTTGTTTCTGTTTGTAACATAAGGGAGCCCCATACCAGCTGCATGCAGCCTTATTTCGTGAGTGTATAACTGTATTTAAATCATTTATATATTACATTTTACAAATGTAATAGGGAAATGTGTTCTTTTGCATTCATAGTTAAGAGTTGGAACAGATGGTGAAGAGCTAGTTTAAACTAATATGGGCATTAAAATAACTGATATTGCATACATTCCTTGATATAACAGTTCAGTTCACAATGGAACGGGCTTTGACTTTCTAAAATATATTATATACAAATGTCTTTGGCAACACTTTTTCTGCATGGGCAAATTTGCTGTTAGGATTTACTCATAAAAATTCTTTCAATTTAAAAACTGTCACTTCTTCAACAAGTATTTACTGATCACCTATTGTTTTCAGGAACTGTGCTTAATACAGAGTTGTGTAGAACAATGACAAGCCATGGTTCCTACATTCAAAATACTACATGATCAGTTGAAGGAGATGGAGACATCATAAAACACTGACAGTATATGGCACACTTGGAACATCTCTATTTGTAGTTACTTGGTCTATGGTTTTTTCATATCCTCCTAGATTTAGGCCTTCAATTTAGGTAGTTGCAACAAGTTAGCAAATAGAGCATAGATCTGGAGCCCAACTGAGACACTGCCCTTTTATGTGGCATGGACAGCTGAGAAAAATTTATTAATGACTCATACGTTTAATATATTCTATCATCAAATGACTAGAAGTTAGAAATTTTTTAGCCATCATCACTGAGCAAAACCATTTGAAAAAACAAAACCCTTTTTACATAATGAAATGTTTTATTAGTCTTAGTTATTTACCTATGATCTTAGCTTGAATGTTATCTTGCCCTATATCAATTATTTCAATCATATCTTTGAACAATTTTACACTATGTCCAACTTCTATTAGATTTTCTATAGTTCCACCCCTGGGTGAAGGGCTTAACTACAATGTGAACTTTACCTAACAAATGAAAACAATTTAACCTAATCATTTGTACCCTGATATTCATCTGAAATAAAAAGGAAAAAAATTTATATAGTTTCTGACACACAACTACAATTTCTCTTGCCCCTAGGCTTTTCTATATGCTATTGCTATGGCCAACAACACTTGCAAAGGACCATCTAGTTCATTACTTGACTAATATTTTCTTTTGTTTCTTTTATTGTTTCAGGTTCATTCAGCTAATATTTTCTTACACCTACCTGTATGTACTGGGATATAAGCAAAAGTTGAGATTTAAAATGTATACTAAAATACTTCATTTAAATGAATACATTATATTCTTTCTTATGATTCACTGGTTACATCTACTTCTTTATGCTATTTCAAAAATGTTGCTATTACTTAAGTAAGCAGCACCATAGAGTTAATGAGTTTTTAATTTAGTCAGTCTTCTCTCTGACTGCTTTTTACCTTTGGGTCATCATCTAGTTTCTTCACAGGTGCTGTCTATTGTAAGATGATACTACTTGGAGAGTAGCTTTACATTACTTTGATGCCTCACTGATGATTCCAAAGTTTAGTAGGTGATTTGAAGCATATGGGGAAGTTTAAACACATAGAATATCATACGGGGCTGCTTCTGAGTCTTTTGCTAATCTAATGAAGCTTTCTAAAGTTAGAGGCAAACTGTTTACATAAACCATTAAAGGATCATTTTTGCGGTATTTAAGTAAGAAAGAATAAGCAATGGGAATAGAGGAAACTGCATCTATACTTTTCAAAATAATTTAATCTTAAAATCACTGAGTATGGAATTCATGATTATTGAAACACATGTATATGCTCATATTTGATTGTATAAAAGCATTTCAAATATCCATTCTATAACCCCAATATATACCTAATTAATATGCAATAAAGTTGTCCTTTGATAATTGGGCAATCTAATTTTATCAGATTTTCTTGGGAGAATATATTTATGAAAACATGGTCCTAAAGAGCCAGTCATTCAGATTATAGTACAGTGAAATAACCCTATTTACCCAAATATATTCAGTTCTTTCCAAATAAGAATTTGTTTACTTAATTTGCTTCTCTACAAAAAGAGCATATTCTATGAAAACATTAACACTGAATTAACATTCAATAAGAAGTATATTTGTATTCCCATTTTAAAGAAAGAAGACAAATTATTAGATTATTTATCAAATACTATCCTTTCACCACTTTGGCAAACAACATTATGACTTACGCACACGAGTCAGCCTAATTTATATAGTTTCATACCTATCAGAACCATTTCTTATAGTTTCATTCCTATATGAAATGTAAAAGGAAGGTAAGGAATCTGAAAAGGCTACATACTGTGTTACTGTATTAACATGAAACAATGTCCTATATAAGACACTTGGACATTCACACTATTTTTTTGAATCATTCTAGTAAATTTTTGACATAGACAAGAGAAGTTCCATTAGCCCTATATTGCAGGTGAGGAAACTAAGGCTCAACACAGGTAGATAATTTATTAAAAGCTGGGTAGCTCATAAATAGTAAGAAAGAATCATTAACTCTGAGATTTCTATTTCACTACCTTGTACTCTTTCCTCTGGAAAGGAGCATAATTCAACAAATGGTGTTGGCACGAATGCACAGAGTACGTGAAAAATGAATCAAGACAAAGGCTTTTTTACTTCACAAAAATTAACCTAAATGTAAAGTGAATCATAAAACTCATAGAAGATAACATAGGTAAAACTCTAAATGTCCTTAAATATAGCGATTACTTTTTGGATATAACATCACGGGCACAATCTATGAAAAAAATTGATCATATGTATTTTATTAAAATAAAAACCTTCTGTCTCTAAAAGACTATTCCAGGGAGTGAAAAGAGCAGACACAAGCTGAGAGAAAGTATGTGTGAAAAAAAAGTCTTAAGACTCAACAATAAAAGAAAACATCCTAAATAAAAAAATGGTCTTTAACCTTAACAAACACCTCGCTAAAGAAGATATGCACATGGCAAATAGCATGTGAGAAGATGTTCCACATCATATGCTGTTAGGAAATTCCAAAATTAAAATCACATTTAGATCCCCTGGACACCCATCAGAAAGGCCAAATTTAGAACACTGAGGACACCAGATGCCAGCAAGGGTGTAGGCAAACCCTTGGAAGCCTCATTACTTTCAGGGGGCAGGGGTACAAAATGTTACATTGACTTTGTAAGACAGTTTGGCAACTTCTTTTTCAAAAGTAATCATCTTCTTACCACATAACCTAAGAATAATACTCCTTGGTATCTATCCAAAGGCATTTCAACACGCACAAAAAATGAACATGGATTTTTATAGCACCTTTATTCATTCCCACTGGCAAGACTTGGGAACAACCATGATTATCATTGAGTGGGTTTATGGATAAACTATGTTAAGTTTAAACAATGGATTACATTCACCACTAAGAAGAAATGAGCTATAAAGTCATGTACAGACAGGGAGTAAACATAAATGCCGATCACAAAGTGGAAGTAATGAATCTGAAAAAGCTACGTATTGTGTTAGTCTAACCATGTGACATGGAAAAGGATAACCTATGGCGTCAGATCAGTGTTGGCTAGATCTGGGGGTGGGGGTGGGGGTGGGGATGAATAAGACATTTATCCAAACCCATAATATACGTAACACCAGAGTTAAACCTAAACTATATAGTGTGAGTGATTATAATGTGTCAATGTAGCTTCATCAGTTTTAACAAATGTAAATCTAGGGAGGGTAGGCCATGTTTTGGGGCACCAAGTATGCAAGAAATTTCTGTACTTTCCCTTCAATTTTGCAGTGAACCTAAAATTGTCTGAGAAATTATTTTAAGTTCTACAGATACTTAAAATTTGGAAAATCACATCATTGTTATCTATGTCTACAATGTCTAAGCTATATACTTTTTACTAAGCTGCAGGTATTCATGTGTATCTGCTAAAGTTATCTCCATCATACTATGATACTTTTCAAGTACATAGAATCAGTTGACCTTGGTAAAGGCAATTTCTGAGATGGCTTCCAATGACCCCAGCTTCCTGACATTCACACCCTGGTATAACTAATTTTCCTCCTTCAGTGTGAGATGGACCTAAAGACTTCATTTTAATGAACAGAATATGAATATGGCAAACTGATTGGTAATCACTTCTAGTACTGAGTTACAGAAGCCAGTGACTTACCTCTCTTGTTAGCATTTTCTCTCTGTCTACTCCGTTTCTCTGATGACTCAAGCTGCCCCTCCAGGTTTGACTCTTTGGAGAGACACAAACATGGCAAGGAACTGACAGAATCTTTTGGCCAATAGCTCAGCAGCAACTGCCAACAAGAAATTGAATCTTGGGGCGGCACCTGTGGCTCAATGGAGTAGGGCGCTGGCCCCATATGCTGGAGAAGGCAGGTTCAAACCCAGCCCCAGCCAAAAACTGCAAAAAAAAAAAAAAAAAAAAAAGAAGAAGAAATTGAATCTTATCAATGACCACGTGAAGGAGCTAAGAAATTATTTCTCCGAGTTTAACGGAGATGACTGAAGACTTGTAATTGCTGAAAAGCCCAGGCAAGTAGTGCCTGGATTCTCAACCTATAGAAACAGATAGAACTTATGTACTTTTAAGCCGCTGACCTTTGGGTTAATTGATCTGCAGTACCACAGTACTAAAATAATTCTCAGTGCAAACCCATGTATTTGCATGAAGACCAACTTCTCCTGTAGGAACTATGGAAAATGAAAAGTATTTCAGTTTATATTTTTTTCCCAGTGTGAAAGTTATATTTAGTAAAGGCAGATCCATATAATGCTGCCTCACAATGAACTTCCTGTTTCATGCTTTTATGCAATTCATGAATCTCAGGAATTGAACATTATTTTCAGTGTTTTACTAATAATCTTCTACTTGCCCACATATTAAAGTATATTAAAACATAAAATAGTCCCAGCACCATAGAGGGAATGGAGGAGGAGGAAGTCGAGACTGGGGAAGGACTCAGGGCTTGTGCCAAGAGAGGCCAGGCTCTTCCAGAACGCTGGGCAGGAGGAGAGAGGGAGTATCGCATTCTGGACAACCAACCCCAGGCCAGCCAGCCCTGAGGCCGAGCTCCCCGAGGGGGCGACCGTGAGGCCCGGGTGAGGCTGATCCACATGGCGGCCCGGTAGCGGCCACCGGGCTCCGCCAGCTGGGCGACGACTGGGAAGCTGGAGGTGGAGGAGCCGCTCGGCTCGGAGCGCGTAAAACGGAAATGGGCGAAGGCGGGAGTGGAGCAGCGCAGGTCCGCCAGGCTGGGGTTCCACCGAGGCCGCCCGCCCTCCACGCTCTACAGCCGGAAGGTTCGCTGCGCCGCCTTCGGCCTCAGTCGCCTGGCGGGGCTGGGCCGAGCCGTGACTGGTATCTGGAGGGTTGTCCTTGTCATTTCATCTCCTGGGTCCGCCCCACACCCTGCTGCGCTGCTTGCGACCTCGGTCTGGCCCCGGGGAGCCGAGGTACTGGGTCCGGCTCAGGATCTGGCGGTCCGCGATGGGCGCTGGATGCGGGTAAGACAGCCTCTGGCAGCCGGAGCCCAGTCCGAGCGCAAGCGAGGAGCGCGACCCAAAGCGGTCGCGCTCGAGCAACAGGGCTGCCCCCCGGCGGCCACACCTCGCACTGCAGCCACCACTCCCCGCAGAGGCCGGGACCAGGAAAAGGCGGGGAAGGGAAAGGGGCGAGGAAAGGGTGAGACTTGGGTCCGGGCGGGGCCAGCGGAGGCTGGAAAGGGCCTCACCGGGGTCGACGGGCGTGGGGTCAGTGGGTGGGCCCATGGGCGGGGCCGCGTAGAATCCGGAAGTCCTGGGCCCCTCCCAGAATAAAACAGACCCTATTAGGGAAGTTTTATTTGCACAATTAAACTAACTTCCCAGACCTTTGATTTCCTCATGTTTAACAGAGTATAATAACAATAGTACCTGGCTTGCCTGGCTTTTAGGGCGAATGAATGAGCTAGCTAATGCAAACAACGTGTCCCACACTGCAGGCTCAGTCAGTGATAACTGTTATGACTCTAAAGCTATGTTGTGCTTTTTAAAGATTAACCTCTTGGCCTGAGGCGGAGGCTCCTGCCTATAATTCCAGCATTCTGGGAGGCGAGGCGGGCGGATCGCTGAGCTAGAGCGAGACCTTGTCTTTAAAAAATAGCTGGACTTTGTGGTGGGCGCCTGTGTACTCCCAGCTACTAGGGAGGCTGAGACCAGAGAATCGCTTGAGTCCAAAAAATCTGAGGTTGCTGTGAGCTGTGACGCCAGGCCCCGAAGGCGACAAAGCCAGACTCTGTCTAAAAATAAATAAAATAAAATAAATAAATATTAAACTTTGGACTTTTCTCTTTAGGAAAATGGCTAAACCTCTGAATCTTGGGCCTTTTCCCAGGCAAACTTCACAGAAGTGAGAGATAAATGTGCAAAAGCCCAGAGGAGGCCAGTGGTGGGGAAACAGGCAGAAAGCTTGGGTGGCCAGACAGAAGGAAATGAAAGTCTAACTTGAACTGAAGTTGTGGAGGTGAGCAGGGGCCAGGACCTTTCACCGATTGCAAGAGGGACTTTACCTAACAATTGCAATCAGTGTAACCTGGCTTATTGTACCCTCAATGAATCCCCAACAATAAAAAAAAATAATAATAACAATGAAGAAAAAAAGTCATTATAGAGATGAGTACAATAAAATGGTCCTCTTAATACTTCAAAAAAAAAAAAAGAGTTTGGGTTTTCTCTCAAGAACAATGGGAAACTTTCTTTAAAGGAGCTTTTGAGGCTCAGCGTCTGTAGTTCAGCAGGTAGGGCGCCAGCCAGGTACACTGGAGCTAGTGACTTCCAACCCGGCGGGGCATGCCAAACAACAGTGACAACTAAAACAAAAATATAGCCTGTAGTCCCACCTTTTTGGGAGGCTGTGGCAAGAGGCTTAAGCCCAAGATTTTGAGGTTGCTGTTAGCTGTGATGCCACGACACTCTACCCAGGGGTCCGAGTGAGACTCTGTCTCAAAAAAATAAAAAATACTAATTCATTGCTGGAGGTCTGAAATAATAAATAAATAAATAAAAAACAAAATACTACTTACAATTTAATGCTGTAATACTACTTCCAGCCTTTTCACAGTTCTTTAAAAATGCTAATGATTCCTTCTATTAGTGACAAAATGTTTAAGATATGTTAAAAAAAAAAAAAGATATGTTATCTTATGCAGGCAGTCCCTACACCTCCTTACTTTGAAATTAAATTTTCTATTTGAATCTGACATTCAGATCAATTAACTTTTTTTTTAATTTCACTGTATTCTATAAATGATGAAGTTTTTATACAGAAAAAACAATACTTCAAGGAAAACTTCTGGACAATAATTAAATAATTTAAATTGTCACATCTCCTCCACAATACATTTTAATTCTAACACAGAAAATGTAGTGATTTCTAATTAACTATGGTGTGCTGGAAATACTACTGGCCTTGGATCAGGAGGCTCTTTTCTATGTCTGATGCAGAGAGGTTGTTCAACCCAAAGTCTTTGCAGGCCTCTCGAGTTCTTTCTATCCCAGTCCTGTGGTTGGATGAAAACATGAACTATGTTCCTTTTGTTTTATTTTATTAATTTATTTTATTTTTATTTTTTATTTTTTTGAGACAGAGACTCAGTATGTCACCTTCGGTAGAATGGTGTGGCATCACAGCTCACAGCCACCTCCAGTTCTTGGGCTTAGGCGATTCTCTTGCCTCAGCCTCCCAAAGAGCTGAGACTGCAGGTGCCTGCCACAAAGCCCAACTATTTTTTGTTGTTGTTGTTATTGTTGTTGCAATTTGGCCGGAGCTGGGTTTGAACCAACCACCCTCGGTATATGGGGCCAGCACCCTACTCACTGAGCCACAGGTGCTGCCCACACTCTTGCTTTCTTAAATATAAAAAGGTAGTTTTATTTTCTCAAAAAAAAAAAAAAGTACTATTACTACCTAAAAGTTACAATGTATAGTTTCCCTTACTTTTAGAAGTATCCAGTGGGAGTCTGCCTAGAAATATCCTTAACTATAACTAACTCATATGGCATAGTTCCTCTGGTTCTTCTCTCTCTTCTCTGTGTTTGCCTCTCTGAAAAATAAAAATGATGACTGGACTTCACCTCCAACATGGGTGACAAGGTGAACCTGAGCAAGGAATCCTATGCTGAGGATTGTGGAGAAGTAACACAGCCCACTCTCCACTTACCTTACACCAAACGTGAACCTATCATCTAAGCCATGGCAAAATTTTATGAGCAAAAGAGAAATCAATCTTTAACTTATTCATGGTGATTATTTTTTTTTCCTTTTTATTTTATGACCTAAACCTTATTCTAAACTGGTAAAGGGTTTCTATTGAATTTAAATTCTTCAGTCCTACACAAAAAATATACAGGCTATTTAGAGATATTTTAATAGGCAAAAGGCATATTTTAAATCACAGAAGCTTACAACTTTATTTTTTTCCTTTTTTAAATCATACATATTGTCATAGTAGTAATTATCATCATTGACATCCATACACTCATATCAAAATAGCATACAGTATATTTATTCTCTTCTCTGTCTCTCTTCCTATTCATGTGTTTATTAAATTTGTATCATTATTAACTTAAGAGGGGAACAATGATTTAGATGATCCTGGGTTACTTATGAGCATAAATTACAACCAGAACACAATGGCATGGCATCTTAAAATTACTGAAGAAAAACAACCATCGAACCAGAATTTTGGAAAAATATCTTTCAGAAATGAAGGCAAAATAAGAACATTCTCAGATGAAGGTAAACCAAATGTACTTATTGCCAATCAATATTTCAAAAAGAAAAGCTAAAGGAAGGTTTCATGCTATAGCAAAATAATACCAGAGGGGAAATTAGAATCTTCAGGAATGAAAGAAGAACTGAAATGGTAAACATTTGCACAATAATTGAAAGGAAAAATTCTCATCCCATGGAGTTTTCGAAGTATATACGTCCTGTATAATATACATGACAACTGTCACACAGGGGCCAGAAAGGGGAGTGCAAAGTATCCTGTAGGGTTGTAAGTCATCTACATCTTACTTGAAATATTAAACTATTAAATTGAGATAAATTGTGATAATGTAGGCATGTATATTGTAATTTCTAGAGAAAATAATTTAAAAACACAGAAAAAACACCAAAGTTTTATAACTAGAAAATCAATAGATTAATTATAATATACTAAAGCTTTTGAGAAAAAAAAATCTGGACGAATAGAAAAAGGGAAGAGAATGACACAATTGGAATATACCTGATACCAAATACAGTGTTGAAGTGATGGACCACAAATACTAGACCAGAAGATTGTCAGTGAAGTGAGAAAAGTTTGGCTTGATTCAGAGAATGTGGATTGAGTCACAGAACAGAATCCTTAGTGCAGATAAGTGAGCCTTAAAATGATACAGAAGAGAGAAGCTGAATTAGGTGGTTTGTAAATTTTGGTGAGTAAACATGATACTGACTTTACTTACTATTATTCAAAAATGTTACAAGTTTTCTGCTATTACCTGAAAATACTATGGAACTTTAAAAGTGGATTTTCCAGATTATATGCTTCACTAATTTAACTTCATTATTATAGTTATAATACTACTTATATATAATATTATTGAAAATTGTAATATAGTATGAGCATTTTGGTAATTATTCTTTATTTTAAATACCAATATATTATTTTTATATTTTAACTGCATTTACAATAAATTTTTCTAAAAGAAATAAATACTTTTTTCTTCATAAAATTAACTTAATATTCCAATGTGTGTGTGTTGCCGTTAGATCACCAACTAGGATGAACTGGAATGAAGTTATAACTTTGTAAACTTTTGCCTCTGTTCCTTCTTATGTATTTACCTCCAGCAACAATAGTTCTCTTAAAAGTTATTACTGCTGGTGTTCTGATTTCCTAGACAATGTGGTCACTGGGCCTATGAAAGGATATAATTTTGATTATATAGAATTTGAAGTAAATTTTCTAAAGGCACATGCTTAAGGAGGTTTCCTGGCGTTAGCAACCTATATTGATAGGTTTTCAGGTCTCTGTTATACCTTAGCACTGGATTCATAGTCGTTCCCGAGAAATCAGAGGTTCTGGTAATCTCCTTTTCAGCTACATATGGCATTTAACTCAATTGAAAGTCTATATTCACTGAAGAAAATTGCATAAGAAAGATGAAGCTCTCATTTATATTAATCCATCAACATGTTATTTTTGTTTCTATCGTACAAGTTTGGACAATTAGGTTTGCCAGCTCGTCCTAGAAAAAGTGCTACCTTCCTCATTGCTCCATATCATTACTGCCACCTTCATAGTCCTTTTGGGAAGCTATACAATGACTATGGCATCTGGTCCACCCTTCAAAGCACTTTTTCTAGGATGAGTTCACAAACTTAATTGTCTGACCTAGTACAATAATGTACTGGCCATTCCAGAAAAAGAGTTCTAAAACTGCTTTAAAGGGAAGACTAGGCACAGGCCTCAATGTATATTTTCCCAAGGGGAGCACTTTGAAGGTGACCTTGGTGAGTCTCAGCAATGAGATTTGTCTCACTTTGTCCAGCATTAGTTTACAAATTTAATTTGGCTGACCTCCTAAAGCTGAAATCTTACTGCCATGGAAATTTTGTTCTAGATTAAAAATTCTAAGTGTTCACTTTTTGAAAACATTGGATTTATATGAGGGTGCTCTGTGTGTAAGGTAAAGTCCAAGGTGCCGTTGATTCCTTTATCCAGAAGTGTTCCGTACACCCCTCCCTTGTACTCGTTAAGTGGGAACTTAATGAAACCCCTCCTGCCTCACACTTTGTAATACTTTTTTTTCAGGGGACATACACTTTGTAACATATACTTTCTAGTACAAACAAAGATATTTTTATTTTCAAGTTGTATATCAGGAGCAATTTTGCATATGAATTGTGTAAAATAATACTCTAAAAGACCAATAAATATAAAATTTGGGTCACAAAATATTAAATTAAGGTTCCAATTAAAATTAAAAAATGGAGCAATATCTTTCATGTGAAACATATCCTATCATGAGTGGAAACGTGATAAAAGAGGAGAAAGAGAGGGAGGAAAGAAGAAGCTAGATGTTAATACATTTTTTTCCTCTAAGTGGGAGTGAAAGGCAGTCCCCAAGACATCTAAGATGACAGACAGGAGATTATGAGAAATTCTGATAAGTCGAAACTTTGATAAGAGACTGTAACTATTAAGAATTCAGGTATAGATTATTTCCTTGTACCTGCTTCTATTAGCACATTTATCATTGGTAGATATTTTCTAACTGCTGAAATATTTACACAGGCCCAGACAGTGATGTAGGAAACAATTTTATTAATACAACTAAGACAAGATCTGGTACCTGTCATAAGAAAAGACACACCATTTGGAATAAAAATCTGCCATTTAATGTTTTCAAGATTCAAAAAAAAAAAATCATGTAAGGCACTCTAATGAAAATTAATTAAAATGACAAAAATGTTAGTAATATTATCTTTAAAGCCTTAGAATACATTCACTTCCTGCATGCATCACTTATTATTAACTCTATAAGACTTTCAAAAGTTGTTTCCCTAAGATAAAGCCATACTCAAACCTTTTTAGTTTAATGAATAAACTTTACTTTTCTCAAGTAATTACAAATGAGAATGCTAGACTTTTCACATGTGGCAATGAGGCCTTTTTATACCAAATATACTAGAGCCATTATAGTTCACAAAATCTGTTTCAGACTATGGAGAAATTATATAATAGGATCTACTGTCAATAGGGACAAGAAACGTCCATCAATGGATAAATTGAAAAAAAGATTATGTCATAGTGCTTTTTTTTTTTCCTATCCCTTCTGACCCTCTGCCAAAGTCTCCCCAGAATTGACTATAATGAGTTTCATTTAAAAAAAAAAAAAAAAAACAACAACGCAATGTCAGGACAGAAATGTTTAAGCTTCCCTCTTGACTAGAAGTAATTAAGTACTTAAATTATAGATACACACACATGCGCCTGGGGAGGTTATACTGATTTTATCATTTGCATAAAGACAAGAAGAGCTCTCCATTGTACTGAAAGAGATTCATATCCAGGCCATTCAGGCTTATTTATTTTTTTAATATAAGAAGTCCCATCGTTTAATAGTAAACAGAGGATTTTACAGTGTGGCAAATGGAAATAAGCTCCGATTAATTTTGAATTAACATTATGCGTTTCACCCTATCTCTCCACTTTATGCAAGATGTGAGAAATTCATATATCTATTGATTTATTCCCATATTGTACAAAGCAAATAAACATTGCAGTTCTTTAATTCCTAGCCAGTCAATAGTCAAAATATATGCATAAAATTATATATACAAATACACTTGTAAGTAATCAGACGTCATAAAAGGGCATTAAAAATTTAAATTCAAATTTAACTAAATATATGTTAATATGCATTGTGAAATAATAAATTCATTTAATAGGGGTGGTGTTGCTTGGAAATTAAAGACTAAATTAGAAGTCAGAATGCTGTTTTTCAACTTCCCTGAGCTCCTACTTTCTTGCTGTGTAACCTTTATAAACTTTCCAAACTTGTTAAAATTTTGCTCCTTCAACTGTAAAATAGAAAGAGAATCTTCATAAACTCAAAGGTTTGTTATAATGATTACATAAAATAAAACACAAATGTGCCTAGTACAATCCTCAGGATATAGAATTCTATAAATCAGTATTAATTGGAATTTGGATGCAAAGTAATAACAGATATAGAGACATAAAATATTGAAAAAAATTGACAAGGAATTTATATATTCTTTAAAAACAGGTTAAAGTTTTAAATGCATGCAGTAGTATTTTGCATGAGGGAATTGATATATTAGTAATATTATAATATGTACATTAGATATGTAATTTCAAATATAATAAATTATTAGTCCACTGAAAAGATTCTAAGCAAAAAAGACATGATTTTGTGAGACAGAGTCTGTATGCAATACAATATTTTTGCATATATTTCTTGAAATGCTTAAATTTACAAAATATATTTTCAAAGCTATAAAGATCAATGACCTTCTACAGAAAATAGAAGATAAGAAATATGGGAATCAATATTTTGGGCACAGCAACTTTCATAAAAATGTTTTTTGAATGGGCATATAAATACAATTGACACAAAATAACCATGATTTAGTAAGCTGTTATGGAATTTACATTATTGAATAACTGTCATTATCATTGCCAAGAATATTTTGTATAGTTACTATATACCAGACAATTTTAATTATTTTCAATACATCACCCAGTTCAAATTTTGCACCCATTTTAATTTTATTTATTTTTTTATTGTTAAATCATAGCTGTGTACATTAGTGCAATCGCCTGTACCCATTCTAAGATGCACCATAGATGTGGCCCCACCTATTACCCTTCCTCCACCAAAACCTCCCCCCTCCCTTACCCTTCCTTGGCCCTTTCCCCATAGTCTTGTGCTATAGTTAGGTTATAGTCTTCATATGAAAGCTATAATTTAGCTTCATAGTAGGGCTGAGTACATTGGATACTTTTTCTTCCATTCTTGAGATACTTTGCTAAGAAGAATATGATCCAGCTCCATCCATGTAAACATGAAAGAGGTAAAGTCTCCATCTTTCTTTAAGGCTGCATAGTATTCCATGGTATACATGTACCACAATTTGCTAGTCCATTCGTGGGTCGATTGGCACTTGGGCTTCTTCCATGACTTAGCAGTTATGAATTGGGCTGCAATAAACATTCTGGTACAGATGTCTTTGATATATTGTGACTATTTGTCTTCTGGGTCTAAACCTAGTAAAGGAATTATAGGATCAAATGGCAGGTTTATTTTTAGGTCTCTAAGTATACTCCAAACATCCTTCAAGAAGGAACGTATTAGTGGGCATTCCCACCAGCAATGTAGAAGTGTGTCCTTTCCTCCACATCCACACCAACATTTCTGGTTTGGGGATTTTGTTATGTGGTCTACTCTTACTGGGGTTAGGTGATATCTCAGAGTAGTTTTGATTTGCATTTCTCTGATGATTAAGGATGATGAGCTTTTTTTCATGTGTTTGTAGATCATGTGTCTGTCTTCTTTAGAGAAGTTTCTCTTCAAGTCCCTTGCCACCCTGAGATGGGGTCACGTGTTCTTTTCTTGTTAATACGTTTGAGTTCTCTGTGGATTCTGGTTATTAGACCTTTATCGGAGGTATAACCTGCAAATATTTTCTCCCATTCTGAGGGCTGTCTGCTTGCTTTACTCACTATGTTCTTGGCTGTGCAGAAGCTTTTTAGTTTGATCAGGTCTCAGTAGTGTATTTTTGATACTGCTTCAATTGCATGGGGAGTCCTCCTCATAAAATATTCACCCAGGCTGATTCCTTCAAGAATTTTCCCTGCACTTTCTTCAAGTATTTTTATAGTTTCATGTCTTAAGTTTAAATCTTTTATCCAGTGAGAGTCTATCTTAGTTAATGGTGAAAGGTGAGGGTCCAGTTTCAATCTTCTACAGGTTGCCAGCCAGTTTACCCAGCACCATTTGTTAAATAGGGAATCTTTTCCCCACTGAATGTTTTTAATTGGCTTGTCAAAGATCAAATAACGGTAAGTAGCTGGATCCATCTCTTGGTTCTCTATTCTGTTCCAGATATCTACTTCTCTGCTTTTGTGCCTGTACCATGCTGTTTTGATCTCTATGGATTTATAGTACAGTCTCAGGTCTGGTAGCGTGATTCCTCCTGCTTTGTTTTTATTGCTCAGTAATGTTTTGGCAATTTGAGGTTTTTTTCTGATTCCATATAAAATGAAGTATTATTTTTTCAAGATCTTTAAAGTATGACAATGGAGCTTTAATAGGAATTGCATTAAAGTTATATATTGCTTTGGGCAGTATGGACATTTTAACAATGTTGATTCTTCCCAGCCATGAGCATGGTATGTTTTTCCATCCATTAACATCTTCGGCTATTTCTTTTCTTAGAGTTTCATAGTTCTCTTTGTAGAGATCTTTTACGTCCTTTGTTAGGTATACTCCCAAATATTTCATCTTCTTTGGCACTACTGTGAAAGGAATAGAGTCCTTGACTGTTTGTTCGGCTTGGTTATTGTTGGTATATATAAAGGCTAAAGATTTATGGGTGTTGATTTTGTAGCCTGAGACATTGCTATATTCCTTGATCACTTCTAAAAGTTTTGTAGTAGAATCCCTAGTGTTTTCAAGATATACGATCATATCATCTGCGAAGAGTGAAAGTTTGATCTCTTCTGACCCTATATGGATACCCTTGATCACCTTTTCTTCCCTAATTGCGGTGGCTAAAACTTCCATTACAATGTTAAAAAGCAATGGAGACAATGGGCAGCCTTGTCTGGTTCCTGATCTGAGTGGAAATGATTCCAATTTAACTCCATTCAATATGATATTGGCTGTGGGTTTGCTGTAGATGGCCTCTATTAGTTTAAGAAATGTCCCTTCTATACCAATTTTCTTAAGTGCTCTGATCATGAAGGGATGCTGGATATTATCAAAAGCTTTTTCTGCATCAATTGAAATAATCATATCTTCTTTATTTTTAAGTTTTTTTATGTGTTGAATTACATTTATAGATTTACATATATTGAACCAGCCTTTAGACCCTGGGATAAAGGTGTATCCTTTTATCGACTTTATCAAAGGATAAAGGTGTATCGTATCCTTTGATAAAGGATACACCTTTATCCTATGATTGACTTGGTCGTGGTGTATAATTTTTTGGAGGTGTTGTTGGATTCTGTTTGTTAGGATCTTATTGAGTATTTTAGCATCTATATTCATTAGTGATATTGGTCTATAATTTTCTTTTCTTGTTGGGTCTTTCCATGGTTTGGGGATCAAGGTGATGTTTGCTTCACAGAATGTGCTGGGTAATATTCCTTCTTTTTCTGTATTTTGGAAGAGGTTTAGTAGTATAAGTACTAGTTCTTCTTTAAATGTTTGGTAGAATTCTGATGTGAAGCCATCTGGTCCTGGGCTTTTCTTTTTGGGGGATTTTGTATAGTTGATGCTATTTCAGAACTTGATATAGATCTGTTCAATATTTTCACTTTGTTCTGGCTAAGTCTTGGTAGGTGGTGTGCTTCCAGGTATTGGTCAATTTCTTTCAGATTTTCATATTTGTGAGAGTAGAGTTTCTTGTAGCATTCATTAAGGATTTTTTGAATTTCTGAGGGGTCTGTTGTTATTTCATTATTACCATTTCTGATTGATGAAATTAGAGATTTTACTCTTTTTTGTTTCCTGGTTAGGTTGGCCAAAGGTCTATCTATTTTATTGATCTTTTCAAAAAACTAGCTTTTGGATTTATTGATCTGTTGTATAGTTCTTTTGTTTTCAATTTCATTTAGTTCTGCTCTGATTTTGGTTATTTCTTTTCTTCTGCTGCATTTGGGGTTGAAGTGTTCTTATTTCTCCAGTTGCTTGAGATGTTCCATTAAGTTATTGACTTCCTCTCTTTCCGTTTTCTTGAGGAAGGCTTGCAGTGCTATAAATTTCCCTCTTAGGAGTGCCTTTGCAGTATCCCAGAGGTTCTGGTAATTCGTGTCTTGATTGCTGTTTTGTTCCAAAAATATGGTGATTTCCTTCTTAATCTCGTCTATAACCCATGTATCCTTCAGCATAAGGTTGTTTAGCTTCCATGTTTTTGTATGGGTGAGCAGGTTCCTGTTGTTATTGAGTTCAACTTTTATTCCATGATGGTCTGAGAAGATGCAAGGAATAATTTCTATTTTTTTAAATTTGCTGAGGTTAGATTTGTGGCCTAGGATGTGGTCGATTTTGGAGTATGTTCCGTGGGCTGATGAGAAGAATGTGTATTCAGTTTTGTTGGGATGAAATGTTCTATAGATGTCTGTTAAGTCCAGATGTTGAATGGTTGAGTTTAAATCTAAAATTTCTTTGCTTAGCTTCTTTTTGGAGGATCTATCCAGGACTGCTAAAGGGGTGTTAAAATCCCAACTACTATGGAAGTGGAGGAAATTAAGTTGCTCATATCTTTTAGAGTTTCTCTTATAAATTGAGGTGCGTTGTGGTTGGGTGCATAAATATTAATAACTGAGATCTCATCATATCAATTATTACCTTTAACAAATATGAAGTGTCCATCCTTATCCTTAATTATTTTGGTTAGTTTAAAGACTATTGCGTCTGCGAACAGGATTGCAATGCCTGCTTTTTTTCTGCTTTCCATTTCCCTGGAATATAGATGACCATCCCTTCACCTTGAGTCTATATCTGTCTTTCAATGTAAGATGCGATTCTTGGATGCAGCAGATATCTGGCTTGAGTTTTTGTATCCAATCCGCCAACCTATGCCTCTTTAGAGGACAATTTAAACCATTCACATTAATTGAGAGTATTGATAAGCCTTTTGAGAAACCGGTGGACATTTTTAATCCTTTTGTGACTGTGGAAGTTGGAATTTGATCAAAAAATTTTGGGGGTGGGTTTACTTTTGTGGTGGAGAATTACGCTGGTCTTTATGGAGGATAGGTCTAAGAATGTCCTGGAGAGCTGGTTTAGTTGTGGCAAATTTCTTCAACATGTGAATGTCATTGATGTATTTAATTTCTCCGTCATAAATGAAGCTCAGTTTAGCTGGGTACAGGATCCTGGGTTGAAAGTTATTTTGTTTTAGGAGATTAAAAGTTGATGACCATCCTCTTCTAGCTTGAAAGATTTCATCAGGAAGATCTGCAGTTAATTCTCATATTCTTCCCCTTGTCGGTAATGGTTTTCTTTTGTCTGGCAGCTTTCAGAATTTTCTCCTTCATATTAACTTTAGTGAAATTGATTATGATGTGTCTGGGGGATGTCTTATTTGGGTTGAGTCTTGCTGGAGTTCTGAAACTGTCTGCTATCTGAATTTCGGAATCTCTTGGCATGTCTGGAAAGTTCTCCTTCATAATCTCATGGAGAAGAGACTCAGTGTCTTGTGAAGCCACTTTGACACTTTCGGGGATCCTTATAAGATGAATATTGGTTTTCTTCAAATTATCCGAGAGCTCTCTGAGAGAGTGGTCTGTTATTGCTCTCCATTTCTCTTCTTCTTTGAGGGTTTGGGAGTGTTAGAAAGCTTTGTCTTCAATGTCAGAAATCCTTTCTTCTGCTTGCTCCATTCTGTTACTGAGGGATTCTACTGTGTTTCTCAGATCTTTGAAGGATGCAACTTCTTGTCTCCATGTGTTGAAATCTTTGGTCATTTGGTTTTTGAATCCGTTGAATTCTTGAGATAACTTTTGGAATTCTAATTCGATCTTATTTGCTATCCAGATCCTGAATTCAATTTCTGACATCTCAGCTATTTGTTTGTGCATGTGGTCTTGTGCTGTTTCTGCCCCATTGATCCTTGGGGGAGTTGATCTACTCTGATTATTCATATTGCCAGAGTTTTTCTGTTGATTTCACCTCATGATTGTTTTTCACCCGTTGCCTCTGGCTGTCCTCAGAGTTGGGGAGGTGTTTCTCCAAGATTAGACCCCAGCGTGATCACTCTATTGTTGCTAGATCTTTGTAGGGAGTGACCCTGTGTAGTTCTTCTGGGGCTGCTCTAGCTAGGGAGTTCTGGTGGTGGAAGCAGCTCTGGTTTGTGACACACCCAGATCCAGGAACAGCGATGGGGGTGGTGCACATGGTTCTGGGAGTTCCAGGCACCCAGTGACTTTGGCACAGAAAGCCCAAGGCTCCAGAAATCTCTGGCCAGGGGAAGAGATCTGCACAGAAGCAGGTAGGGCTCCAAAGGGCACACAGGTACCAGAGTCTCTGTCCAGATGAACGGGCTAGTGTGGAAGCTGGGAGGATACAGGAGGGAGGATGCAGGGTTGCGAGGCTCCCGCAGTTCCTAGTCAGGGAATGTGGAGGCCCGGTGTGTGCGGGTCGCAGGTTGGGGATTGCTGCACAGCCCTTATGGAGGTCTGGGCAGCACCAAGCCCAGGAGTTTGAGGTTGCTATGAGCTGTGATGTCACGGCACTCTACCCAGGGCAACAGCCCAAGGCTCCAGTGTGCCAAAACTTGCACTCATTTTAAAGGAACTAAGTACTAGGGACAGAATTCATTTCCCAATGGTATCTTACTATTAAGAAATGAGAAGAATAATTAAACCCAGGACCTATAAATTACTTATCTAATTTTAGACATTTTAAATTAAAGTGTTAAATTTTCTGGGATAAATTATTCTTTAACATTGTCCTAAATTAAAAGTTTGAAATCTCACATAATTTAAGGGCATATGACTACTGTAAAGATACTGTATCCACTTACATTCTCAGTTCGAAAGTGGTATTCAGAGTTAATCACCAAAGTAATTACAAACAAAGCAATAGCATAATCAGATAGTCAACACTTCTTTATTCTTCAAAGTATCTAATTCTACAGACCTATTAAATTATGAATGATTTAATTTCATCATTCCACAAATGTATTCTGTGTCAGAACATGTTCTCTATGTTCTGTTGCAGGCACCTAGATACCTCAGGATATAAAAACCAAGATCCCTCTTGTTAGGAGTTTACACAGAGAAAGAGACCTACCAATAAAAATATACACCAACAAATAAATTTTATGGTGTGTGGGAAATTAATGAATACTATAAAATACAGTACAAGAGAGAAACCATTTTTAATGACACCTAATATTTTTAAGTCTTCTTAAGGTTTAAAATATAATCATGATATTCTACTGGGGAAAGGGTAGGGCTGCTGTGTGAGTGCATGTATGCACGTGTGTACTCACATTACTGTGCACAGCTGTGTGGAAGAGTTAGAGTGGTCATATTCTAAGGAGAATCTCATGGAAATCATTATCTTCTAAAAGGTCACATTGTACATTAACCTTAGCTATATTTTTCTATACTTGAAATACCTTGGGCAATAATAATTCTTCCCAAATCTGATTTAAATAATAAAGGGGAAGATAAGTTAATGACTAGAGTGATACAGAATGTCTATAGCACCTGTCATCAGTAATTTCCAGCAATATATTGTTCCTTTGGTAAAGGAAATGACTTCATTATAGAGCAAGAGTACAATATCTTCACTTTGAAGGTTACTTCCATGTAGCTGCAATTGTTGATCTGATTAAGCCTCATCAGAATAAAATTGACAGTAAGGAAAGATTCTAGACACCAAAGTTGAGAAGAGACTAGAATACAAAAGTGATCATACTCCGGAGGTTACATTACTTTGACTAAAAATTGAACAAAAGAATGTCTTTTAATGCTTATTTATTATTAACGTTAACTTCATAAAGAGAGAGAAATCTCAGTCAATTTATCTGTTGGTCCATTTTATTTCAAGACTAAATGATTTTGGTCATTTGGGTAAGCATAGATTTAAATTGCTGCTCCTGTGATTCAGATTCACACATATTCAATTTATTTGTAAGAAACACACAATCATCCTTGCTATTATTTTTTATTTAATGTGAAAGAAGATTCTGAAACTATACACTCAGGAAAGATTGCATTATAAAACAAATTGTCATTAGAGAATATATACATACGTATAAGTAATAAAGAATGAAGGTTTGCTGCTTTTTATAGAAATGAACAGAAGAAATATGTTTAGCTTTTAGAGAGGCTTAGTAAAGTTTGAGAAATATACCTTTATACACACACACGCACATTTTTATTTCTTTCTTTATTTATTTTTTGAGACACAATCTCCCTCTGTTGCCCTGAGTAGTGTGCTGTGGCATCATAGCTCCCAGCAATCTCAAACTGTTGGGCTCAAGGGGATCCTCTAGCCTCAGCCTTCCAAGTAGCTGGGACTAGAAGGGCTCCACACAATACCCATTCATTTTTAGAGACTGGGTCTAGCTCAAGCTGGAGAGCTCAATCAATCTACCCTCCTCAGCCACCCAATCTGCTAGGATTACAGGCATGAGCTATAGCTCTAAGATCTAATAATATTTTTTAATGCAGAATTTAAGAGGGTACACACATTTTTCTTTTTAGTCAAAGGTTTAAGTGTATCCTTCACTCAGATAGTGTGCATTGTACCCAAAAGGTGTGAATTTACTCATCCTGTGCTTCACTTTTCCCCAGCTTGATTTTCATTGAGATTTATTCTTCCAAATGTGCACTTAAGTCTTAAGAGTATATAGATTAGTATTGAATACAAGTGTTTGTTCCTCCATTCTTGTTCTATTTCACATGGAAGAATGTGAATACATGTATATTTGCATTCATGTGTATACATGTATATGAATACATGTTATATTTCATTTGGAAGAATGATTTCCAGTTCCATCCAGGTTCTCACAAACGATACCAGATCCCATTTATTTTTCAATTATTTTATTTATTTATTTATTTTGTTCAGTAGCACATTTTATTAATCCATCATATATTAGTGGCACTTGGGGTGTTTCCATGTCTTTGCGAGTGTGAATACAGCCTAATAGCTTAAAGAGATACTACTTTAATGTATGCATGTAGGTGTGCACTTGCGTATGTACACATATTAATACAAGCCTATCTATGCACATACATCTGTACATATCTATCCTTATACATGTGCATACATGTGTATTCACGCATGTAAATATTGTATGTATATAGTGTCTATTCTACAGAGTGGTTTGTATTCTAGATGAAAATATGCTCTAAATTCAACTAACTGTTATAATTACCCTCTTTTTTGCTTTTTCCATTTTGAAAAAGAAGATGATTAAACTCCCTCTGCACAATATACATGTTCAGAATTGTATAGGTTGCGCCTCCATGTTTATTCTTGAAAACTTCTGGGTATTTGATTTTAAAAAATTGTGATTTTAAAGTTATATTATGAAATAAAACATGGGTAATCACAGAAAAATAATACATTGCATAATTGATAAATGTTAGGCAAATATACTTGATACATTTTAAGACTCTTAATTTAGACATACCCTCACCTCTTCCTTCTCCTTTGTCTTATAATTTTTCCATTGAATTATGTGGGCAGTATTTTTACCTATAAAATTGTCCTCAGGTTTTCCATGTTACAAGTTCATAGTTTAACTTGTTCCATGGTCCTAGACTTCACGAAAATAGGCAACTGAATTAAGAGCCTTGATCATAATAAGGTTAGGTTTCTTGGAAAATTATTTTTGTCATTAGGTGCATATATATACACATATATAATCATAGTATTTCTTAGTATATTAAAAATTACCATATTTGCCTGTGGCAAGTAGCCACTGTAGTTAATAGCTGTTCTTCCATATTAGAAACTAAAGTCTTTGTATTTATTGCTTTTTCTCCTTCTACTAAATTTGTAAAGATGATTAATGTTCTTTCTTATTCTTATATGATTTATTTCACGCACTCAAAAATATCCAGGCTCCTTGAATTTAAACTAACCATTTATTATAGTTAGAGTGTTAGAATTTAAGAAATAAAATCTCTCAATGGGAAAGAAAACATTGCAAAATATACTATAATCACAGACAGTGAGCGTAACAGATCACAAGGAGACAATGTAAGCATCTCTGTTTCTAAATAAAAGGTGAACTAAATAATAATCTATTATTTTAAATGTTATAAGGAAACATTTAATTGTATAAGGCTACTAAGGGCAAGAAAGGGAGACTTTGTCTCAAAAAGAAAAGAAAAAGAAATGCCAGTGGTCAAAGTTGCTATTTCAGAGCCCCAAATACAATGCTGCCTTAAACATTAAAAACTTAGAAAATTATCTAGCACGAGAATCTACCAGGCACGAACCATGAGTGAATATTGAGCTTTCATTATGTCCTAGGACTGTGCAAAGTACTTTACGGATAATCAGATTTAATCCAAACACTTGGCGATTTGGGGTTAACAATGAGAAGAAGAAGTCCTGTGTAGACCACACAGCATACTGGCTTAGAGCATGGATTTGGACTCTGTGCCTGCCACTTACTACTTGCTGCATTGTGTGGTATCTTAGTTGACTTCAATGTAAAATAGGTGAAATAATAGTACTTTCTTCACAGCACTGTTAAGTGAGTTGATTTACATCAGTCACTTACAACAGTGACTGGCACACAGTGTTAGCAAAAGTGTTAGCTAACAAAGCTTAAGCATCAGGCTCCCTGACTTGCACAGTCACCTTTGAAGGCCACAAAGTGACCACAGCATTTTTTAAGAACGCTTACTGGTATGTTTATTTTAACTTACAGGGCACACCCTCAAACAGGCATTGTAAAATTTGGTGCTACACTCCTTGCACGTTGCTGTTATTATTGTTGTTCTTGTAATAGAATGATGAAATATTTGCCTCAGGGCACAAAAGTCATTCCCAGCACAGCTGGGATATGTTCTGAGGTCCATGAGACTGGTGAGCTGGAATTCTCAGCCAAAGTATTTTTTTTTTTTTTACCTTTTTCTAACACTTTCTCTTGTGAGAGAACAAATATTTCTCAACAGTATTTCTTTCTTATCTCAAAAGACAAGAGGAAGAGCTCCACATTCTGTGGTAGGGGCTGCATTAGCTACTCACAATTGGTCATCAAACTTTACTCACATGCATTCATAGTTTTTCTCAAGCAGAGTGAGGCAAGGTAACAGCATCCCTAGAGAAGGGGGAGTGACCTTGCTCTTTGCTTGCTTTTTCTGGGGAAAGTTTGGTAAAGTCTGATAACATCTGTTCATCAGATATTGCCCATCGCTATTTGAAAATGAGGAGTTCAGCCTACGAACAGAGATGAGAAGTCAACCTTGCATATATGGATACATTACTTAAGCTACTCACACATCCACTCAACAAAAAGTTGCTGATCTACTGCTCTGATCCAAGGACTACATGAGGACCAGCTGTATTTTGAGACCATATACTGAATTCCTTTATTTAATCAATGAATTTTTATTGAGCACCTGCTCTTTAGCTATCTAGGAAGGAACAAGACAGTTGACACCCCACTATAACTGTGTGTAAACAAAAACAAAAACATCTTTTTATAGAATGATTAAGTCATTTTATTTATAAAAGCATAGGGCAATCTAGCCTGAAGATATAAACGGTTGAGGATAATTTTCTTTCTTTGTCAGCACATTTAGTGTCCTTTGATCATTCTTACTCTAGGTACGTTGTAATTATCACTGTCAGTGCTAAACAACTTCCTTCCTATTCCATTCATGTGAACTAAATACTTTGTACTTGGGTGATCATTTCTATTGTAATTACTTTCAATTATATCCAAAAAATACTCAAACTTAAGCTCTACAAAGTGTGTTACAACAGTCTTCACATCAATGGAACCATAATCTTTGAAAGTAATAGTAAAGTAGTAAATTCTTAAGAAATCAATGTTGTATGTGGCCAATGTTGTGTCTGGATGTCTTTAAAAAATTCCCTAAGCAACTATAAGTCATTAGAATACAGAAGTAAGCTGAACTTCTTTCTTTGACATGGATCAGGTGCAGACAGCTCTTATATTAGAGACAAAGAAATTCCTTGCAAAGACTGGCACACACATACACCTGGAAGAGGAAAAAAGTTTCCTCTAATTCAACTTTCTTTCATTTTCAGAAGAATAGAGCCACACATTTGTGATTTAGAGCTATCACCAGACCTCCTGGAACTACATACCAATCTAATAAAACCAAAAAATTTAGGTGCTGTGGTATAGCCAATAAAGACATTCTCTAAATAAAATTTTACCCAGACTCAAACTTTTAAAAACTTTTGCCAAAAAATCAAATTAAGAACTTCTCATCTTGATATGTGCCATGCATTGGCACGGCATAACCTCAAATATAGTAGTGTTAAAGTTGGTTTAGCTTGTTTTTAGAGTAGCAATTCAGGTTTTAACCTGGAGTCAATTTCACCCCTGCCACTGCTCTAAGGATATTTTTGCCAGAGACAAAGCATTCCTGTCATTGTTCCTAATGGGCTGTCTGCTGTCAACTAATAACTACTAAACTTACTAGGTATCATTAAAAGAAATCTCTTTCAGGAACTCTTGAGAATTGTGAAGATTTACATCTCAAACATCTGGCATTTCTCAATCCATTTGTGAGAATATTTTAAATTCTTTATTGGAAAGATACACAAAATAGTACTGATAATTTCTCATGTTTCAGAATTTATAAATTACCCTACAACTAATTACAGAGAGAAGACATTCCTCTGGTCAGTAACTTTTACCCTAACCATAGCACTTAATTCATCCTTCCTGTAAAGTAATCAGTGAAAGATTTACTTATGATAGCAACATAATGTACTTGGTTTTCAAAAAAAATTGGCCAGATATGTTATAATTGATTTAAAAGCAAATTTAAGTGCAAATCTTAAGCATCAGTCATAGAAGAATAAAGCTGTAATATTATTTACTTACTTCTCATATATTTATTACAAGTATATTTTTGGAGTATTTTAATTTTACATTGATATTATAAAGATGTCTGCTATAGCCTGTGACAGACAGACATCTATTCATAAGAAAAACCAGAGAGTCTTGAAATGACTCGAGGGAAACCCAGAAAAAGGCCAAATAGGACATAACAATAATTTAAAGGCATTTTTAACTCCAGTAGACACTTTTATATTCATTGTTGTTTTTTATCTTGTAAATCACCTACATGAATCATTCTTTTTTCTTATTTCTTCAAATATATGGGTCACTGTTTCACTGCTTACTAGAAGCAGTGTTCTGTTTCTAGTAAGATTTCACAAAAGTAGCAAACAGTTCTCTGCCCCCAAATCTCATTTAAAACAACAAGAAATCATGTTTTATAGCCAAGTATTCCAAAATGCTTCATAGTGATATTTGTTTTCAGAACTTTTAGAAAAGTTCCTAATAGTTATTTAGACAAATTAACTTTTGAAACAATATTTACCTTGAATAGATAGTCAAACATAAAGACAATCATATTCACAAAGAAAATCTATGTTGATAACTCAATATATTAATAACTTAAATCCAGTTATTGAATGCCCATGTATGTATCAAATGGGTTGGTGGTTTGTTATTTATGTCTGAATTTTATGTGAGAGACAGGGGCTATCTAATGAAAACACATTCAGAAATTTGAACAGTCTGTTGAAAAAAAACCTAGACTCTTCAACAATCTTATTCTTTGTGTTGAAAAAACTTGGAAAAAAATATGCATCATCAGTTCTTAGTTTTCAGTCATAGAACCTTCAAGTATTCTGGAACCAAAGTAAACAATCCTTCTAAGACAAATAGGTCCTCTAAAAAGCGCACTCGTCTAATTAAACATTACTACAATTAACCCTGATTATAGACATAAGGAATTATGTACTGTCGCCACATGTTTTATTTATATGAAAGTTTTAAATAAGAAAAGCCTAAAAAGTTTTCATGTCCAAATACAATCAGTTAGTGACCATGCATTATTCTCAAATATCCTGAAGACTATTTCTTAAGTTGTTTAATTAAATGATCCATAAAATTAAAAAACATCCAGTAGGATAAAATTAGCTTAGCATGCAAATCCATGTAATTATTTGTTTAACTTCTTAGAGTTTGACTTATATTAAATATCAACCAATCCTTTATAAAATATTCACTTTTATAAAATATCAGCTGATGACACATGATGAATGTAGAAAAAATTACTATGTTTCTAGCTTTAGTAAAATTATAATTTTAGATTATAAAATTGAATAAACAACTGCATTGCAGGTCTGCGACATGCCAGGCACCGTCCTAGGCACTAAAAAAAATAATGGTCTCTAGGCAGAGACGGCCCTTCCCTCTCCGAGCTTTATGGTTTGTGTTTTCTAAAGACGTTTATGCCTCAGATTTTCATTTGTATTCTGTTTTTCACTAAAACTCTCACAATCCATATATTGTGAAAATAATTACAGAACTATCTCATGAGGTTCAATCTTGGGTGATTAAATATCACCCCAAGAGAGAAAAGAAATGAAAAGACAGGCAGATAACATGCAGAAGAATTCAGCAAATAAGCTTTTCCAAAAAAGTTATGAAGTCCCAATATTTCTTCTAGCAGTTCGTATGTTCTCCTGTTAATACAGAAGCAATTGTGCTTGAGTAGTTTTTATGTTATTGCTTAAGCTGTATATCACAAGGTATACAATTAGATTACTCAAATTCTTCCTTTGCGTTCTATAAGGAATTATATACGCACACACACATACATATATTTGAGGAATGCATTAGCTTTTATCAGATAGCTATCTTAGCTATCTTAGCTTTTATCAAATGCTATCAATCGCATTTTCTATAAAAGAATGAATCACTCATCATTTAAAGAAAGATATCTGGTTTCTATATCTTGGAGTGTGATTATTCAGATCATTAGGGAACCTGGTACATGAAATTAGTAAATTCAATCATGTAACTACTTTTCACCTGTAGTTTAAAATAGCTAAGATGAAAAAACAACAGACCTCATATATAGTAATACCAAATGCCAAAAATACATTAATTCTATCTCAAAAAGAGAATGAATGTGATTTATTCACTGATTGATTTGAAATACCCATATTTTTATGTCCTAGACCACTACTATGATTTAAATTTTTCTTAAGGATTATAAAGTACCAATCTGTAAAGGGAAACACTCAATTATTAGAGAAGCTATTCTCACTATTATCATCTTTGCCAAAACATTTGCATTCAAAATAAAGCAACATCTTCAGAAACCTCATTCTATTTACTCAGAGAAACTTGAAACACTATTAAACTCTTTATTTTTTGTTATTCTTTCCACCTTTTCATAATTTTGCATAGAAAATGTCATATGTAAAAAAAAAAAAAAATGTTTGTATCCTCACCTCCTTGAGCTGGTTTTACGGGTAGAGGAGATAGCGCAGTGGCAAAACTGATGTGAGGAGAGAATGATGTAAGGTCCTGAGGGAAACGCAAAAGGGTCCACACAGAGTTTTACCACACTGTCATCTGGCATAGCAAAGACAGAGTTATTGAACTGCTAAAATAAAACCATGTAAGGGGGAAAAAAAACAAAAACAAAAACAAAAAAAACCTCAGATAGAAAAGCCTAGTGAGCGTCTGTTAGTATGCCAGAAATACAACTTGGTTTTATAAAAGCATAAACTTTTCCAAAGTTTTTTCTTTAAATATTTTGTGATGGCATTTAAACAAATGTCTAAATCATTTAACAAGCAATTTTGGGGGTGGGGAGGGAGGCTCTTCTGGAATAGTCTTTAAATACATTGACACGGCAGTGTCTATTAGTCATTGACGATCGTGAATGATCTAATCCACCATATCATTCTTTCAACACTCATTAGTTGGAATTCTTGTATAAAGATTACATTTTTTAACAAAAGATTTATAGCTCTAAAATAAAGTGCATTCAGGGAAAAAACACACTAGTCACCATTAAAACATAAATCTATGTTTTTATAACTATCACTAACATATTATTAAAATACTCAAGCTACTTTATTTTAACATAAAGACAGTTTCACTATCTCCAATTATAAGAAATACCATATTGGGGATACATCATATAGTTATTATAAATAAAAGCTGGTTGAGAAAGTTTGGCCATATTTACATATTACTGCTGTTTTAGTTCCTTACGGAAATTTAATCAAGTTAATTATGAATCCATTTGGACAGAGTTAAAAACAGAATTTCTGATGTAGACATCTGTGCACCAAAGGAAGAATGAATATTTACTTTTAAGTTGTATCACTCTATATTGTCATGCAGACACTTTAAAATAATTATATCATTTCCTACCATGTAATTGTAACCTTGTAAACGTATACTAAGCAAAGCATGACAAGTACAAACAGGTATGATTGAGAGAAGAGTGGTGGGAAAGCCCCTATGCCAAAACAAATAGACTTAGATAAATGAGGCCTATGTCTAAAATTGTATTTCACACAAAAATGTAATGTCTGAGATATACATAAAATATGTAATAGGACTGAAACACACATACTGGCTCCAGAAAAAAAAAATCTGTGCATTTTACGTACATTTATTTATACTTTAGTCATTTCAGGATTGAAATATCAAAGCAAAGTAAGATAGTAATAATAAAAATTAGGGAGGACAGTACCTGAATGCTCTTCTGCACCTAAAACCACCTACAGGTCTCAAAGATCGACAGAATCAGTTCACACAGAGTTTCTCTACACAGTGTTTTCACTTTGGGAACTTTCCAGGTCTCAGGAATGTCCCACTGTGAGGGGAGCCAAAGCATTGTTTCTGGATTGTCTCAGTAGCTGGGTTTTTCATTCTAATTAGTGACTATAAATTATAATTGTATTGTCATCAACACTTCAACCTTTTCTATAATATTTGTCTGAATAAAAATGAGACTTGTCATCCTACCACCCTCCAACGTTCAGAGCAACAAGAGAGAAATTGATGGTGTTGCTAATTGTGGAACCCGGACTACTCAAAAGTGGAGGTGGGGGGGACTCAAAAACATTTGTTATCCTTTGTGGCCCTTGAGGTGGCCCTTGCCATCATCAATACCTCAATACTGGGACAATATCTTTTCTATCTGGCTATTCATACTAGCCTAACTTCTTAGGGCTTTAGCCCTCAAAAGCAGGTGTCCTCAGAATCTGTAACAAAACACAGATTTTCAAAGGAAGGAGTGTACACACACACACACACACACACACACACACACACACACACACTTTACCTGTTTTTATGCCTTTATGCCGAGCCTTTAGCAAGAAGACTTCGCACAACTCCAAGTGCCCTGTGAAGTTGGGGGGGGGGAGGAGCGCCGCCTTCACCTGGTTCTCTGAGAGTTCAAACCCACAACCCAGGCCGCTGGCCGGGATGCAGACCGGCGAGTGGAGAGACAGCTCCGCCCCGCACACCCACCCTGCGCCCCGCACACCCACCCTGCTCCCGGCACACCCACCTTGCGCCCGGCACACCCACCCTGCGCCCCACACACCCACTTTGCGCCCCGCAACACCCACCCTGCGCTCCGCAGCAACCACCCTGCGCCCCACAACCGCGCGGCTCTGGGAAGCCTCGTCTAGGGGTGAGGGCGGGAGAGTTTTGCCAGGACCTTCTTTATGGGACTTCAACCCCCAACCACTGCCCATTCCCTCCCCCCACCCACTCTTCCATCTAGGGCTTCTCAGCGGAAGGTGAGGAAGGGAGGGCGGGTTCTTTCTGAATTACCTCTCGGGCTGGGGGAGACCGGCGACCTGGGCAAAGAAAATGAAAGGCCCACACATTCTTCGGGAGCTCATCCCTCAACCCAACGACAGCAAACAGAAAGTAATCTCAAAAGTTTCTGTAATTCTTGTTGGCACTGAGATTGATGCAGTATTCTACAGCGCGCAAATAAATCATTTTATCATTATTATAGTTCTTCTGTAGTTCTCTGAAATGTATGCGTATTTCTATATATATACAGACATGTACGTTATATATACTACACAATGTTTTATTGTTTCTTTATACTTTTATATAATTTATTTTATCTGATATCTATATATACCCCCCCCAAATTATTATGAAGTAAAAAAATTATGGTAGTCAATGTTATCATTAAATTACCTTTTTATATTCCTGGGAGAAAGTTTTAAAATACGTACCCATCTTAAAATGGATTGATGGTCAATGGTTCCAGGAAAAAAAAAAAACCCACTTTATTTATTTATTTATTTTAATTTGTATTTTATTTATGTATTTACTTTTTGTGTGTGTGTGTGTGTGTGTGTGGTTTTTGGCCGGGGCTGGGTTTGAACCCGCCACCTCCGGCATATGGGACCAGCGCCCTACTCCTTGAGTCACAGGCACCACCCTATGTATTTACTTTTTGAGACAGTCTCACTTTGCCTCTCGGGCTAGAGTGCCCTGGCCTTGGCCTACCTTACAGCAATCTCAGTCTCCTGGATTCTGGGAATCCTCCTTCCTCGGCCTCCTGAGCAGATGGGACTACAGGTGCTGCCAGGAGGATTCGCTATTTTTTTTTTTTTTGCCTTTTTTTATTTTATTTTATTTTTTTTGGCCAGGGCTCGGTTTGAACCCGCCACCTCCAGCATGTGGGGCTGATGCCTACTCCTTTGAGCCACAGGTACCACCGGCTTCGCTATTTTTTCTATATTTAGTAGAGGCAGCATCTAGTTCTTGTTCAGGCTGGCCTCAAACTCCCGAGTTGAAATGATCCTCCTGCTCACCCTGCCTGACTGCTAGGATTACATCCGCTCCACCCCAGAGAAGATCTAAAGGTTTTAAAACACCACAAGTAGGAATGACACATGTTGTTATATAAATATATACGTAAACATGTTTGTGTATATAAACATCAGTAAGTATGTATATATACATTTTCCTTACTATATATAATATATAAAATATATTATATAAATATATAAATACATAAACAAATTTATTTTCATATATAATATATATTAATATATTAAATATAATATATAAATATAAATAATATATAATATATATTTTATGTATATAAAATACGTTAGATGCAATGTAAACTACACAATGTTGGGTTTACTCCTGTTTTTTTTCCTGATTCTATTTTACTAGCACTTCTAAAATATGATTTAGGCTAAGTGCCAGGGCTCAGTGGTTAGGGCGCTGGCTGCATACACTAGGGCTGGTGGGTTCGAACCCAGTCCACAACTGCTAAACAACAATGACAACTATAACAAAAAATTTTAAAAAGTAGCCAGGTGTTGTGGCAAGCGCCTTTAGTCGCAGCTACTTGGGAGACTGTGGCAAGAGAACTGCTTAAGTCCAAGAGTTCGAGGTTGCTGTGAGCTGTGTTGCCACGGCATTCTGCCGAGGATGACATAGTGAGATTCTGTCTCAAAAAAATAAAAAAGTAAAAATAAAAAAAATATGATTTAACCTATTGTGGAAGTTTACCTAGTTATTCTAACTTGTTTGAAATATAATCCCCTACAGCTATACATTTACCTATTAATATAAATATGGTAATCACTTAGCAAAAATTTTCCATTTACAGATGTCCTTGTGTTTCCTGTTGTTTCAGTCTTCTACCCTTAACTCCTTATATACTTCATTTTTCAATAAAACAATGTCAGTGAGTGGAAAAAGAGGAAATAATATTACGTATTTACTTGCAAAATTTTATGTTGCATTTCAAGTTACATAAATTAAGCTTACTTATGTAGGATGTGATTAATCCTCACATAAAATATTCCATTCATAATTTTCATAAGGAATTCTCAGTTGTTTAAGAGTTAAATACAAGGGGGGTTGTGCACATTAAATATATACAATTTTTGACAGTTATAACTAAATAAAGCTGAGGGGAAAGCAAAGGGTTAATGTCTCTCAGACATCAAAAGTTGAAAAAAATAATAAAAGAAATGGATACTAATTACTAAATAGAAAAACAGGCGATGATCTTAAAATAACAAAACCATGTGGTTTTAAAAAATTTTTAATTTCTTTATTTACTTGTTTAAAGACAGGGTCTAGCTATGTTGCCCAGCCTTGAGTGCAGCAGCTATTTACATGGGCAAACATTGTGAATTATAGCCTAGAATTCTGGAAGAACTCAAGCAGTCCTTTCCCTTCAGCTTCCCAGTAGCTGACACTACAGGCAGGTACCACCATATCCACCTATAGCTCTGTTTTTTAGAAGGTCACTAAAACCTTCACTAGTAACCAGATATTGTATAATTAAATTGAAACAAGATTTTATTTTGTATCTACCAAGTTGGGTACTTTTTAAAATGTTGATGTTCATCTGTGTCATTATGATAGTCAAGTATCCTACTCTGAGTGAGTAGCATAAATTGGCATGTCATTTTTAGAAATAAGTTTGGCTATGCATAGCAATAACCTTCAAAATATTCAAAGTCTTATCCAAATTTTTCCAATAAGAACTTTCCCCAAAGAAATAATCCATTTTGTAAAAAGCCTTATGCTCATTGATATTCATTTTTAGAACTAAATGAAATAACACATGCAAAGTGCTGACACATAGTATTAGCCTAAGTACTTACTATTTTATACTATGGTTGTTGAGAAAAAAATTACAGCAAACTTGAAAATAAGGCAAACGAATGACTGTATGTTCTTTCAAAGACATAATGAAGCATTGTCTAATAGTCCCTCTCAAAGATTATACCATTCTCTGAAAGGATGCATTTTTTTTACTTACTAATTTTGATTAGGCTTAGGCTTTGAAATAGATGTTAAATTATTCAAAAAATCAGTGGATTTTTTTTGTTCAGGATCAATACAAATGATTTTTGTCTGGTAGAAAATATAACCCAAACTAATTTTAAACATTTAATTGTATCTCAGTATTCTGTCTTAAATTCACTCTATCCACTTTTGGACCAGCTTTATAATTCTGCTGATCCTTCATGAATGATGTAAGTCACATTTGCTCACTATATTTCTATGAAATAGGTAAATTTGAGCTTCCTGAAAATTCTACCTTGAAAAATTATAATAATACATAAGTTCTATTATGAACAAATAAGAAGTTTTCATAGAAGCAAGATGGTTACTTATCTATAAAACTTCTACTTTTCTTAAAACATGAAATGTGTAATAAAGGTTTTTATGGTAAAAGATAGAATATTCTTTCACTCATCTATGAGTACGAAGGTCAGCCAAAATAGTAATAGAAAGAAAAGATGTGTTCCCTTACACATTTAGCTTAACATATGGGAAATCAACATTGAAATGGCACATTGTACTTGCTAATGAAAGAATGAGTAACTATTAAATGAATTAAATGAGAATTATTTAATCTTTGGTTAAGCTAATATCAAGAGTTAAACAATGTTAAACGTGCATTCTGATAGAAAACCCTGTTTCTGAAGCAGGAATAACCAAGAAAATAAATTGATCGATTTTTGCTCTTGTTCATTTTTAAGGCATAAGTCCAGCTTTTTTTTTCACAGTACAAAGTCTCGATTCCCTTTCTGACAACTAAATTTCCAAATTCTTTGAGCTGACCTTATGCATGCATAGAAAGGAAAGTTAAATCTTGGTACAACATCCATTAGTTATGTTCATGTCAATCTCTTGACTACCTTCCTCCTCCCTACATAATAAAAACTAATCTTTTAAAATTACCACTCTCATTCACAGCTTAAATACTTTTTAAAGGCTTTCAAAATATAGTCCAAACTCTGTAGCTGGTATTAAAGCCTCCTTATCATATGGGCTTTTCTGATTTTTAGAGTTAGCATATGTAGTTTCAATAAAAGGGTGGCAGATGTGGCAATGGAGTTTATAGAGCATGAGTTTTGGAGCTATACTGTAAGAGATCCATGACATAGCTTTGTCACTTTCTAGGATAGACCCTTAGTAAATTATTTAACCTTTTAACCTTGTTTTCTGATCATAAAAATGAAAAAAAAATACACCCTTATTTTCTTATTAAATGTAAGTTTAAAAGGACTTTTCAAAAACTATCTTACAAAGATGTATTCTTATCGCTAGAAATTTTCTTTTTACATTTTAATGATTAAATTGGTTTACTGGTATAATTGTCATAGGTGTCTCTGCTGGTAAGAGCCAGTTTTCCCCAGGGCCTGCCTAAAAAGAACAGCAGAGCTGAAATTCCAAGCCTTGGATTACGCAGGGACTTGACTGACCTGTGAGCCAGTCTGTTACAACTTAAATGGTAATCTGTGAGGAAATAACATGCTAGGTAGCTTGTTATAACCCATGAGTTCATCTGATTTATTCAAAACCCCATTCTCAATGAAGGGGAAAATAATAAGGTATAGAACCTGTTTTGTATGGAAAAAAGAAAAAAAAAGAAAGACTGAAAAATAAATAGAGCTATCTAGAAGAGTGGGGCTAGAATTTGAGTGAGAATCCTTGGAAAATATGGTAGTGGTCCAAAGACACTGCCATATAAAACAGTGTTATTTGCAGCAGAAGGTAAAAAAAATCCCCACAAAATATTTAGTGAAGGAGAGTTGGTTAAATTGAATTCCAAAGTTGCTTCTATTACTGACCCCATTATTATTATTATTATTATTATTAATCTGCAATGAGTATCCATCTTCTTCAGTTCTTTCCTGTCTTAAATTTGCTCATGATAATAGGAATCATGTCTATAAATTGGAATAGTTTTTTTTCATAAAGACTTTTAAATATGAATGTAGGAGTAATGGATTGCAAAATAATTCTCTAAGGTTTTAAGCATAGAAGAAATAGCTATCTTGAATTGTTTAGTATATCCCAGGAACAGATTCTTTTTCAGCTCTAGGATTCTATCATGACAATGTACTTTTGATTCTTCATAAATGTTTAGAGTGGCACTCCTAGGCTTTGTAGAAGTTTTATAGTCAGGTGTCTAATTAGTCATCCGCATTCAATGGGTGGTTCCATTAAAAATGGCTTTTAACAATTTAAACTCAGAGTCTGAATGGCTGACTGGTTGGGTGTTGGCCAATTACCTGTGTCCTAAAAAAAAGGGTCAGATTTCTTCACTTAGCAACCATCACTATTATTAACTCTAATAAGGTAAAGTGACAAATCTCTATTAGGCTAGATGATGCTAGAAATTGTTTAATATCAAAGAAACATTTGCAAGCTGTAACACTCAAACACTTTAGGAAGTAAAATATGTGTATATATGTATACAAACACACCAAATATACATTTGCTTGCTATAGTAAATAATATATTACATTTTTGTGCTTTACACAAAGCATTTCTATATTTGCTGTTTTTTTTTGTTTGTTTGTTTGTTTTTTAATCAGAGTATGGTCAGTAGGAAAGAAAACATTTTCTCAGTTTTATTGATAAGAAACTGAAGTTGAGAGCCATGAGATGAACTCAAAACCAGGGCCAAACTAGAAGATGATTTTATAATTGATAAAAATCATAGCTACCCTCTATACTAAATCTCTCACTATATAAATGAAGAAAATGAGACCTAGAGATAAATACACTTACTCAAGGGCATTTATTTACATGGAATAGAACCAAAAATAGACCTTGCTGACTGTAGTAATCACTGGGGTATAGATTATTTTCATTTGACAAAATAAAAATCTAGGGACTAAAAGAGACCTTAGATTTTATTCATGGAAATCTTCATTTTGCTGCCAAAAATTCTGAGTCTAGAGGGAGTAATTTCTAAATTTCACACAGTAGCAAGGTTAGAGCACAGATCTCCTGATGCAGTATTCTTTTAAAATTATATAACTCTTTATGCTTAATCTATTTGCAATCATTTAAATGTCTAGGGCTCAAACCTCACCTCTATGCCACAGTGTATAAAGAAACAAAATAGCTGTAATCCAATTTCAAGGGATTTCATTTATGAGTAAAATGTGATATCTTGATACATGTATATAATGTAGAATGATCAAATCAAGCAAGTTAGCATATCCATCAGCTTACTTATATTTTTTATAGTAAGATATTTGAAATTTACTCTTAGTTACTCTGAAACTATGATTTTTCAACTGAATGTATAATATGAATCTTTTAAAAAAGAAAAGAAATTTCATGAACTCACAAAGCACTAGTGGAATGTTTTTTAAAAAACAATGCTTAGGCTTGGCTTCCATAGCTCAGTGAGTAGGGCGCCAGCCACATACACCAAGGCTGGCAGGGTCTTAGGTGCAAGCCTGGCCTGGGCCTGACGAACGACAATGACAACTGCAATCAAAAAATAACTGCGTGTTGTGGCAGGTGCCTGTGGTCTCAGCTGCTCAGAAGGCTGAGGCAAGAGGATCGCTTGAAGCCAAGAGTTTGAGGTTGCTGTGAGCTGTGACTCCAGGCACTCTACCAAGGGCGACATAGTGAGACTCTGTCTCAAAAAAAAAAAAAAAAAGTCTTGTACAGATGTGTAGTGTTCTTATTACATTTACTTGTCATGTTTTAATGACTCTCAGACTAATAATTTTAAAATTCAGAGCTATCCTTTAGCAAATCAGTGATGGATATAGAAAGGAAAGCTAACACCACGTTGTCAGTCAGGATATTAGTCACTATAGGTAGTTAAGATGAGAGAGGTTTGCTGCAGAGAATTAGTACCAGGGTATTGAAAAGAATGAAGAAACAAAAGCAGAACACCAGAAGCTAGCATTTGTGCAGGAGGAAATAATTTGAGTATTTTTTAATTCAGAACATTTAAAAAATATTACAAAGGACAGTTAGTTTAAAGCCCTGGACTTTGCTTCAAATATCACTAACTCCAAAAATAAAAACCTTGTATCTGGATTTTCTTCCTCATAATGGATTGGGTGAATGGGAATTTGAAGTGGGAATCTGTGGGAATTTGAAGAAAATATTATATAATGACAAATGCTGATATATTTTACCAAAGGTTAAAAAATTGTTAAAATGTTAGTGTTAAAACATGCTAACAGACTTTTAATTAATGATTTTGCTAATCATTATTCCTTAACTTTTATTTTTGGTTCGTGTTTAAGGGAAACATCGTCTCAAAGCTAATCTTTCTTTGATGCTACTGATGTTTACTGTACACCTAGCTCACACAAGGCCCTAAATTAAAAGGCTGCTACTCAAAATGAGAAAGCAGAGCTCTGACGTTCAAAATCCTGAGGTGAATGGGAAAAAACAATTACAACACCAAGTATCATTTCTTGAATTGAACTATTTATAGAGTACCATGATGACATAGGACAGTGGTATAAGCAAGAACATTTATTCAGGATGGTTAAGGAAAATCACAGTAACTCTGAGAAATAGGCATTATTATTGCTGCTGTATGATGTTAACAACAACGGCTTAGAATTATAATGTAATCACTTAAATGGCTATCGGAAATTTTTCCTTAATTGGTATTTTACTTTTCTTAAATATATGTAGGACCATTTTCTTTTTTAAACTTACTAAAGCTTTGTTGACATGATGTGAATTCAGCACTGTACCAATTTTTGTTCCTATGATATGGAGAACACATTAGCTTCATATATGTATGAACACTGTCATCAACTGTTGCTGACTGGATTTTGTTCCTGCTCCAAATGTACATATTGAAGTCCTAAACTGTATATGACTGCATTTGGACATAATATCTTTAGGGCAATAATTAAGGCTAATTGAAGAAATAAGGGTAAGGCATTGATCCAACAGAGCCCATGTCCTTATAAGAGAAAGAGACACCTAAGTTCTGTGTCTTACCACTCACAAACAGATAAAAGGTCATGGGAAGGGAGACCCAGGAGGTAGCTGCTTATAAGCCGGGAAGGGAGTCCTCACCAAATGCCTGGATTCAGGCATTGTGATCATGAACTCACAATTACTTAAATAAATGCTTACTTGCAGTTAAACTACTCATATTTTTCCTTGGTCTTTCCCAGTAGTTTCCACAAGCAGGACTTCTTTGTTTTTGTAGATAAGGAAGAGAGAAGTGAAAAAGAGAGGGAAAGTTGATATTGGATAACAGAAGTATTTACTTAATGATCAATAAGAAATTTTGAAAAGTGCTATATTGCTAGCCCTATCCAGTAGTTTAGATTTTAATATGGTAATAAGGTTGATGTTAATATGTAGCAAAACCCTAAGAACTACAATTTAGAAACAGGACACAGAAGTGAATGTAAAATTCACAGAAGGATTAAAGAAGTTCAGTGTTAAGATGCCACAAGATACTGCATGTCCATATATTCTTCTCCCTTCAGTAGTAAAGCTTGATTCCCCTTTTCTTGAGGTAGGCAGATCTTAGTAACATACTTACAATGAATATAACTTGATTAGATTTAGTGACTTGCTTCTAACAAATAATGGTAGAAGTGATAGGGTATTATTTTCAGTATTAGGTTTTAAGACTGTGGCTTCTATCTTGCTCTGTGGGAAGTCATAATGTGAGAAGCGCTATGGAGAGGCACGTGTGGTGAGGAGGTGAAGCCTCCTGCCAATGGCCATGAGAATTAGTTTAGAAGGGATATATTAACTAGTGTGATGTAAGCATTCCAAATTGTATACGAAATCAACACACTGTACACCATTAATGTATATATGATATTTGTGTTTATGATTTAATAAAAAATAATAATAATTAGTTTAGAAGGTACTACTGTCCCTTCTGAGATTGCGGGCCTCATCTGAAATCTCATGAGACCTTTACTTGAAATGTCAGGAGACCTTTGGACAGAACCACCCAGACATATTTTGTAGCTCCCAGGTTCTGTACTTTTGCAAATGCCTTAGTTAAGAAATGTTTGATGCTAAGTTTTAGGATAAATTGTTACATAGAATTAAAAAAACATTAAAATTAGACTCACCAGGTATTAGACTAGAGAAAGGCAAAATAAATCAACAAAAGTAAGTCAGTTCTTAAACATTAGATTGGCCAAATTTTAAAAGAATAATAATCCCACAAATTTACCAGCATACACTACTTCTGAGTATTTCACTGAAACTCCAGGTTTGAAAAATGATTTGCCAACATGCCAATTATAAAACATAAACCCACACATATCTCTGACTTAATGATTCTATTTCTAAAAATCTCACCTTAAAGAGTACAGTATATATAAATGTCCAAAAAGATGTACTTTCACACCATTTTGTGCAATAGTAAAAAATAATTATCTAACAACCACTTATTATAAGACACTATCCTTAGTGCTTCTAAGAGTTTAGGAGATTGGCTCATTTTAGAATCCATTTTACGGATAAGAGAAACTGGGAACAGAGATGTGAAATAACTTGCTTGAAGTCATAAAACTATTATGTGGCACAGCAGAGATGTAAAGACATGCTTTAATTTAATATATTAAATGTGTTTTAATAGGAGAATGTTTCAATAAATAATGCACTCCAGTTATAGACTACTTAACATGGATATTTAAAAGAATAAGGTAGCTGCCAGGCATTGTGAGGGGCGCCTGTAGCCCCAGCTAACTTTGGAGACTGAGGCAAGAGAATCGCTTAAGCCCAAGAGTTGGAGGTTGCTGTGAGCTGTGATGCCATGTTTCTCTACCCAGGGTGACATAGTGAGACTCTGCCTCTAAAAAAAAAAAAAAGAAAGAAATAATAATAATAAAATAATAAGGTAGATCCATAGATAATTTCACAAAGTGACATCATCAATAATTTTCTTTCAAGAGAAACTACATATCAGAGCTTGCCAACTAAAATGCCTAAGGGTATTCAGCAGGATATTCTTATTCATATCATGACCTAGATAGCTCTAATAGATTGCCCCATGTGGAACATGAGTATATTATTTCTAGAGTGCCTGATTTTTTTCAAGGAAAACCATGAAAATCTGATTTTTTTAAGTAAAAATTTGCCATATTAAATGAATGACCACAAAGTACCCTTTTCTTTTTTTTTGAGACTGAGTCTTACTCCGTCTCCTTAGGGTGGAGTGCTGTGGTGTCCTACCTCACAGCACTTCAAATTCCTGGGCTCAAACAGTCCTCTTACCTTAGCCTCCCAAGTAGCTGGGACTACAGTCACCTGCCACAACGCATGGCTAGTTTTTTTGTCTTTTTTTTTTTCTTTTCTATTTTTTTCTTTCCTATCTAGGAGTCTCAGTTTGGTTTGAAACTTCTGAGCTGAAAGCAATCCACCTGCCTCGTCCTCCCAGAGTGCTAGGATTACAGGTATGAGCCACCCCAGGCCCAGCCAACAAGTTACATTTTTAAAGATGAAACATAACATTTCTGAACAGACCACCCACTGTTTCAGGTTGAGAACTCTATAAATTAATAATAATAAATTAAGGACAGTTGTTCAAAGCGATTTGATCAAAACTTCATTGAACCAGACTTGAGCTTGACTACATTACCATATCTAAGGAAATATGTCTTATTCAAATCCACTGAAGCCTGGAAAAGTGGAAAGATAGTAGTGATGCACCCAGACAATGTCGGTCCTGGTACTGCCTACCCCAAGAAGCAACCTATAAGGTCAGATATAGCGTGGACTCTGCATAGGCTTCTGGAAGAATGACAGAGAACTTGGACTCTTTAGCCAGAACACATGTGTCTGAAGCCAAGCTCAGACACTTAGTAGCTACTCAAAACCTCTCTGCCTTCATGCTCTGTTTGTAAAGCAGGGATCTAACTGTGCCTCACAGAGATGCTGTGAGAAAATAATGGCTCGATGCATAGCAGCTATTATTACTATGGAGATGGAGCATTAGATTACTAGAGTCTGGTGCCAGAAACCATTCTTATCATTTAAGTCTTTTTGCTGACATTATTTTCAGAAAGCGATTCCTGACTATGATAGGTCTCTGTAAAATGAAAGAATGTCTTTGGCCTGAGGGTATGAGAGCAGACACTATTTTAGTTAAAGACCTTGGTATAAATTAAGAAATTGCCATTCTTTTTTACTTTTATTTTTTAGAATTGAGAGCTAAAATTGTGTGTATTTACAGTATACAACATCTTGTTTTAGAGTATAATACATTATGGACTCTGGCCAATTAACACATGCATTACCTCAAATAGTTATTTCTGTGATGAGAAAACTTCACATCCATGCCCTTAGAATTTTTCAAGAATATATTTTTAACTATGGTCACCATATTTTATAACAGACCTCTTGAATTTATTTCTCCTAACTGAAATTTTATAAACTTTGACCACCATCTTCCAACTCTCCACTCTGCTACCCACTGGACCACTCCAGGTCCTGATAACCACCATTCTGCTTTTAACTTCTCTTGGGTCACTTTTTATATATGAGTGAATTCTTATACCATTTTTCTATGTCTGGTTTATTTCACTTAACATAATGTCCTTGAGGTTTAGCCATGTTGTTGAAAATGCCAGAATTTCTTTCTTTTCATGGCTGAATAGTTACCACTGTGTATATATACCACTTTTTTATTTTTTTCCCATTCACCCATTGATAGACATTTAGGTTGACTGTGTATCTTCACTATTGTGAATAATGCTTCAGTAAACATAGGCATGCAGATGTCTTTTTAACATAGCAATTTCTTTTCCTTTTTATAGATAGTGTCTAAAAAGTAACTACTGTGATCAGTCAAAATATATAGGGTAAATGAGAAATTACAGCCAAATGTACCTTTTTTACAAAATCTTCATTACCAACTTTTACAAAGAGGTGGCCAACAGGTTATAGAATATTTTGTAAATGCAGTAGAACTTCTGTTAAGTTGACCACCCAAAAGACTACAACAAACTGGGCAAGATACAGAAGTGTTCAACATAAGGAAGTGGGACTACCCTACTGGTGTGTACGTGGAGTGCATGTCCAGTCTGTGAGAATTAGGTCAATTTAAAGAGATGGTCAGGTAGGGAGGTGATCAACTACGGAGATTCTACTGTCTTTATGTAATGTGTGTATGATGAATTTAGGAGTGACTTGTGGGACACCTTTATATACCCAATTATGGAATTGCTGAATCAACGACAGTGTAATTTTTAACTTTTTGAGAAACTTCCATAATGTTTTCCAAAATTGCTGTTATTTTACAGTCACACTAATAGTGTGTGAAGGTTTCTTTTTCTGCAAATCCTAGTCTGCACTTATTATCATTTCTCTTTTTGGCAATAGTCATTCTAATAGGTACTAAATAATACATCATAGGATTTTTCATATATTTGTTGGTCTTATATTGAGAAATGCCTATTCAGGTCATTTGCCCATTTTTAAAATTGATTTTGTTTTTAATTGCTATTGAGTTCCTTATATGTATACTTTTAGATATTAACCCTTCATCAGATATATAGATTGCAGACATTTTCTCTCATTCTGTAGACTTCCATGCATGCTATCAATTCTCTGCTGCGTAGAAGCTTTTCATTTGGTCTAATCACATTTTTCTATGTTTTCTTTTGTTGTTTGTGCTTTTGTGGTCTTGTCCAAGAAATCATTGCCCAGACTAATGCCATGAAGATTTTCCCCTTATGTTTTCTTCTAGCTTTACAGTTCTATGTGCATTTAAGTCTTTCATCCCTATTGATGTGATTTTTATTTATAGTGTAAGATGAGGGTCTAATTCCATTCTTCTATATGTGCATATCCAGTTTTCCCAATACCATTTAATGAAGAAACTACTTTTTCATGATTGGGTGTTCTTGGCATCTTTGATGAAAATCAGTCAACTGCGAATGTGAGGATTTAATTCTGGGTTTTCTGATTTGTTCCATTGGTCTGTGTCTTTTTTATGCCATTACCATGCCATTTTAATTACTGTAGCTTTGGAGTAGATTTTAAAATTAGATAGTTGGGGGCAGCACCTGTGGCTCAGTGAGTAGGGTGCCAGCCCCATATACCGACGGAGGCGGATTCAAGCCCAGCCCTGGCCAAACTGCAACAAAAAAATAGCCAGGCGTTGTGAGAGGCGCCTATAGTCCCAGCTTCTAGGGAGGCTGAGGCAGGAGAATCACGTAGGGCCAAGAGCTGGAGGTTTCCATGAGTCCTGTGACATCATGGCACTCTACCGAGGGCGGTAAAGTGAGACTCTGTCTCTACAAAAATAAATAAATAAATAAAATTAGATAGTTGGATGTTTCCAGCTTTCTTCTTTCTGCTCAAGGTTTCTGGGCTATTTGGGGTCTTTTATGGCTTTATAAAAATTTTCTTTTCAATTTCTGGAGGAAAAAATGCCATTGGGATTTTGATAGGGACTACATTGAATCTGTAGATAGTTTTGAGTCACATGGACTTTTTTTTTAATTCAAAAAAAAAATTCAGTGAAGTTCAAATCAGTGTATCTGATTGATCTGAGCTTGTTACTGCTAAACCCAGAAATAGGGCTGCTTAAATTTCTCTGCCTATATTTGTCTGTGGTAACCAAGATGTAAAGGAATCTGCTTCATTGAACTTTAAACTTCTTATTGTCCTTATTTTTCTGGATCTTGACAGATTTAGCATCCTTTCACCTGGCTGTGATCAGAAAATCCTTGATGTCTTTACCTTTTCTAAGCATGGCCATTAGGCATGCAGAAATGGTGTGGACCAGCACAGCAAGTAGTGAGAAGTGAGGAGGATGAAACAGAATCTATATGGATATTTTATTTTATTTTTTTCACAGTTTTATTGAGGTATAATTTACATAATACAAAATTCATACATTTTAAATGTACAGTTGGTGAGTTTTAGTAAATTTATACAGGTGTGCAATTATTGCCCCCAAAAGTTTCCCCTGTCTAACTGCAAGCATCACTTCCTGATCTTAATGCTTCTTCAGATAATTACTTATCTGATTTCTGTCAAAGAATGGTAACTTTTTTCAGAAATTTAATCCTAACAAAATAATTTAAAATGTAGTCTTTTGAGTCTTCTTTTCTAAACTCAGCTTAATATTTTTAAGGATAACATATTCTTTTGATCCAGATGTCTTTCAATTTTTTTGTATCTACATCAATGTTTTACTCTATTCAGTGTGCAAATCTTTCACCTCCTTGATTAAATTTACTCCAACAGGTTTTTAAAATTTGTTTGCTATTTATTTATTGTAGTTATTGTTGATAAGATTGCTTTCTCAATTTTTTCTCAGGTAGTTAGTTGTTAGTGTGTAGACATGCCACTGATTTTGAATGCTTATTTTTTATCCTTCAACTTTACTGAATTCATTCATTAGTTCTAACTCTAAAACTATAACTTTAGAGTTTTATCCATAGAAGATCCTTTTATCTTCAAACAGAGTTTTGTTTTTCATAATTTCAAAATATTAATGGGTAAAATGTTTTTGTTCATGGATAGTTTTGGAATGCTTGAGTCAGAGCTGTTAGTGTGCCCTTCATCCATATACTAGTCACTGTAGCCATTAGGTAGATTTTTGCCCCTCTCCACCTTCTCCCTCCCTCTTGCTTGTTTTCTAATAACTTTCACTTCTCTCTGTGTCCATCACTTAGTTCCAGTTTATTAAAGAGTATATTACATGTTTATTTTTCTATTCTTGATATGCCTTTCTTAGGATATTGGTCTCAAACAGACATAATTTAACTTCTTTCCCAATTGGGATGTCTTTTAGTTCTTCCTCTTGCTTAATTTCTCTGGCTGGGACATCTAGTACTATGTTGAATAGAAGTGGCAAGTGTGGGCATGCTTGTTTTGTTTCTGATCTTCTAAGAAAAGCTTTCAACTTCACATCCTTTGAGTGTCATGTTAGCTGTGAACTTCTTATATATGGCCTTTATTGTGTTGAGGTACATTTCTGTTATAGCTTATGTGTTGATAGTTTTTCTTATGAAAAGATGGTGAATTTTGTAGAATGCCCTTTCCACAACTGTTGAGAAGATAATTATGAATTTTGTCCTTCATTCTGTTAATGTAGCATATTGCATTTATTGATTTGCATCTTGTGAATCATCTTTGCAACCCAGGGAAAAATCCCATTTATAATGATGATTGACTCTTTCAATGTGCTGTTGAATTTGGTTTGCTAGTATTTTCTTGAGAGTATTTGCATTTATGTTCACTGGGAATAGTATTCTGTAATTTTCTTTTCTTGTAGTGCTGTTACCTGGTTTGGTGTCAGGGTAATAGAGGCCTCTTGGATTTTAGTGAATAGTTTGGGAAGGATTGGTATTAGTTCTGTACATATTTGGTATAGTTTTATAGTTTAACAGTGAATAATGGGGCCTTAGGTTTTTCTCTGATAAAGACATTTTATTTCTAATTTAATCTCATTATTGGTCATCCAGACTTTCTCTTTTTCGATGATTTAGTCTCAGTAGATTGGATATGTCAAGGAATTTTACTATTGCTTCTAGGTTGCCCAATATGTTGGCATATGATTATTCACAATAGTATTTTTTTATTTGTGTATTATCATTTGTAATGTCTTATTCATTTCTGATTTTATTTGTTTCTCCTCTTCTATTTTTAGTTAACTAAAACTTTGTTGATTTTGTTTATCTTTTTAAGATATCAACCCTCCACTTCATTAATCTCTACTATTATATTTTTAATTTCTATTTCATTTATTTCTGTGCTCTTTATTATTTTTTTCCTTCTCTAACTTTGGGCTTAATTTGTTCTTTCTTTGCTAATTCATCAGGTATAAACTTAGCTTGTTTATTTGGTATTTTTCTTCCTTTTGGACATGGGAGGATATCCATAGGTGTGTACTGCTGATTTGCTCTCTGAATTGCTATTGCTGCTTCCCACAGTTTTGGTATGTTGTGTTTCCATTTCAGTTTTCCTCAAGCTCTTTCTTAAAATCCTTTTTAATTTCTTATTTTATCTATTGGTTTATAGGAGCATGTTGTTTAATCTCCACCTATTTGTGAATTTTCCAAAATTTCTTCCATTATTTATTTCTAATGTTATACCACTGTGGTCAGAGAAGATCCCTGATATGATTTTAATCTAGAAGATATTTTTAAATGAATACGAGTGAAAGCACAACTTAGCAAAATGAGTGGGAAATAGTTAATACCTTAATTTAATGGAAAGTTATAAATTTGGAAGTTTGTATTAAAAATAAAAGAGGCGTGAAAGACAAATCTCATATGTTCTTATTCATGTATGGGAGCCAAATTTGATCAGACAATTGATCTCATGGAGACAGAGAGTATAATGATGGTTACCAAAAGTTGGAAATAAAGTTGGGATGGTTAGTGCATACAGAAATGTAATTACATAGTTACATAAAATGAATACTGATCAACAATAAGTTAGGGTATGCTTTCAAGAAACTAAAAGAATGGAATTGGAATCTTCCTAACATAAACAATAAATGCCTGAAGTGATGTATATTCCATTCACCCTGATTTGATTAATTCACATTGTATGTATGCAGCAAAATATTACATGTACCCTATAAGGATATACGACAACTATGTACCCATAATAACCACAAATAAAAAAAATTTAAAAAGTAGAAGTTTTTAAATCTATATTCTAAGCTTAACTCAAAGAAGATAGAGAAGAGTAATTTAAATCAAAAGTACAATTGACACAAGCCCTGTACAGTTAAAAATCAATGTACAAATTTAGGTCCCCCCAAATTTGACCACTAATAGCCTGATGCTTACTAGAAACATTATTGATAACATAAACAGTTAGGGTTTATCTCAACAACAACATGGTGATTTAACATTAAAAAAATCTGTCAAAATAATTCACCACACTAATGGAAAATAAAGGCAAAATTCATATGATAATACATTTGGCAAAAGCATTTCACACAATTGAGCACCTACTTATGATTAAAAAATCTCTCAGCAAACTAGCAAAATAAATAAAACTTTAATACATCATAGTGAAATGCTGAACTCTTCCCATTTGAAATCAGGAATAGGGCAAGTATTTCTACTCTCACCACTTTATTGTCATTGTCCTAGAGGCCCTAGTTAATTCAGTAAGAAATAATAACAATGATAGCAAGGATATCAATAATTTAAGGTTTAAAAAGGAAGAAAGAAAGGATCTTTATTTTCAGGCAGTATGATTGTTTAGTTAGAGAATAGAAAAGCATCTGGAAACAAAAGGCTAGTAGATCAAATGAGCGAATTTGGAAATATTGCAGTACAAAATGACAACATGCAAATATCAATTTGGCGTCCGTATGCTAAAAATAAATAACTAGAAATTAAAAACATGGTAGAAGGCATCTCTTGTCTGAAAAATAAAAAACATGACTGAGAATATATTCATAGAATATACATAGCATATTCTTGATGGATTATACTATGTTGAGGACATCAGTTATCTCTGGTTTGATCAGTTTGATTCAATGAAATCCCAATCAAAATCAGGTATTAAAATATAAACTAATAACTCAATTGGAAATTGTATGTGGAAATGTGAAGAATCTAAAGTATTCAAAATGATTTTGAAGGAGACAAAGCTAAGGAACTTAAACTTAAAGTTAGTACAAAGCTACAAATATCAAAATAAAATGTGGCCATAAAGTTTGTGTGCAATTTAAACCATGAACTTTATGGGCACCATATATATGGTATTGACATAATTTAAGATGAATAGATAATTGAAAGGGAATATACTTATACATTGTATGATCTTATCCGTGGTTTCACAGAAGAGGCATCAAAATTTTCAGTGGGGAAGTATTTATTTAACAAATTATGTGGAACAACTGAATATTAAAATGTAAAATACAAATAAAATATCTATCTTGACATCTCTTTTACAAAATACACAAAGATTAATGTGAGATTTTCTATCTGCCTAAATTGAAAAGCTAACATTATAAAGTTTCTAGAAGCAAACACAGAGAAACATTTCTGTGACACGTGATAGGCAAAGATTTTGTAGAATCTTAAGAGCACTAACCAGAAAGGATAAATATAATTAATTGATTTGCCAAATATAAACACTTGCTCATTGAAAGGCATTCTTATGAAAATAAGCAAGCTGCAAAGAGAGAAAATATTTGCCATGTATATGTGCGTATATATGTGTGTGTATGTCTACATGTAGTAAAGAGAAACTCCATAACTCAACAAGAAAGAGACAGTTCACTTAAATGATGAGTAAACATCTGAACAAATTATTCTTAAAGAATAATATATGTATAGTCACTATACGTATGAAAAAATATAGTTAGTCATCAAGGAATAACAAATTAAAACCAATAGATAACATATCACATGACTTATAATGGCTAAAATTAAAAAAAAAATAATCAGCAACACCAAAAATTAGCAAGGGTGTTATAATCACCTAGGAAACTGTTAGGTAGTTGCTTATTAAGTTAAGCATATACCTACCCTAAAGCTTAATACTTCCATTCTAGCTATTTTTATAAGAACAGTGAAAATGTATGTCCAGGAAAATACTTACATATGAAAGAATGCCCAGAAGAGCAGTATACATAATAGCCCCAAGCTAAAAACAACATAAATGTCTATCGCACAGGAGAATGGATATACAAATTATAGTATATTCACATAATGTAATAATATTGAGAGATAGAAGTACAAACTGCTGGTAAATGCAATACCATGAATCAATCTCAAAAGCATTGTATTGAGCGTTGAGTGGATACTCACAAAAAAATACGGAATTTTTTATATCATTTACATAAACATGCAAAATTGGCAAAATTAAGTGTTTACCTGTGATGCCAGAGGGATTCCCTGGAAATGTGAATGAGAAAAGACTCAGTAGTGAGGGATATAATATTTATCTGATTTTGAATTACATAATGTATATATTACATAAAGGTACATGATTGTCAAGGATTGTTAGGGTTTATGTCTTTCACTGCAAGTAACCTTTACCTCAATTAAAAAATAAGCCAAATGGGGACAAATGTTATATTTTGGACTAGAATTCAAAGACCTCAACATTGGAAAACAAAAAGACAAAAGAATGTTCAACTTTGGAGAGAAGGAATAGAGTTAAGTGTTAAGGTTCAGCATAATAGCTCTGAGAGGGAATCTAGTTTAATTTTTTGTGAATAAGTACTGGACTGATTAAACAGATTAAGGTACGTAAGCATAAAGTAGGAAGATAAAAGAAAGGAAGAATTAATTAATGAAAGAAGAATGTCGAAGCGAACATTTATTGACTGCCTGCTACTTTACATATTTTGTGATAGGCACATGAGAAAAAATATAACCCACACTACTATCTTTTAGAAAACAAATATTATTTTTATTTTACAGAGGATGGGAGAGGCCCGGAGAACTAAAATCTAAAATTCATAAAAGTAGACAGTTCTACTAAAGAAGATGTGAGTAAAATGGTGAATCTTGAGGCTGAATGAACTCAGTTTATACACATTTCAATTTTTCTGCATAGTATAGTGAAAAATGTTTCAACTAAACTTTGAATTCAAAGATCATAAAATTTTCGGGTGGTGCCTGTGGCTCAGTGAGTAGGGCGCAGGCCCCATATCCCAAGGGTGGTAGGTTTGAACCCAGCCCTGGCCAAACTACAACAAAATTAAAAAAAAAAAATTAAAGATTGTAGAATTTTCATAAAAATATTAATTTATGAAAAGTCCTAAAAATATTAGAAGATTTTTTTCCATCCGGGGTTACGTCTTCATGTAGAGAAAACTCATCTGAAGTTCTAACATTCTTTTGGGTGGGGGGGAGGTGTCAATGAACTATGACAGCGTTAAAAGATGGCTTAGCACTGCAAGTTCTTGTCTGTAATTCCATTTTGTGCATACGGGTGTCTCCACCTAGAGTGCAAAGCAGGAAAGTTCTCCTTCCCAGGTTTCCACTCCCTCAGGCTGTAGCCTCATTTTCTCCTCCACTCTTCCGTCTATTCTAATTGTCGATCACAGTTAAAACAACTCAGAGAAAGCAGAGCCCATTAAGTTTTACATAGTTCTCATAATAAGAAGGAGTGTGACATCGAGAGTCTGTACATTTAAGATGTGTAACATACTTAAGCCTGAAAAGGGAGAAAATATGGCTAAACTGATGAATTAGAATCAAAATCATATATAAGTTATTTTCTTCTGCTAAATGTACCTCTAAGTTAAAAGTATTATCCTCTCCCTTTTTTGACATAGTATTTCCTAGGCCATGTTAACATTTTCTTTGACTTATTACTTGGATGTGGTGTTAACGTTACAAAGATTAGCTGATGCTTTGGAAATGAAAGTTTTCTTCAATCCTATCCATGCTCTACTCAAAACTTTTAATAATAAAAGTTAATTATTTTATTTTATTTATTTATTTATTTATTTATTTATTTATTTATTTTTTGCAGTTTTTGACCAGGGCCGGGTTTGAACCCACTACCTCCGGTATATGGGGCTGGCGACTTACTCCTTTGAGCCACAGTCACTGCCTCTCATTTTAATTTTTTAACGTACACAATGGGAATATCATCCTTTAAACCTATTTCATAGTATGCCATATTACATGAAATTAAATGAGTGTGGCATTGTGCCTGTAAAAGAGTAAGTTTTAAGTAATTGAATTTCAGGTTTAATTTTTAGATTATGCCAACATCTTTGCTACTGGTTTCAGGGGCTGTTTCTATTCTCAGAATATTATATCATTTACTCTAGTCCTCTGCCTTTGACAACTTGCCAGTATCTGTTCATTCTGCACAAAGTTGAAGGCACTAACACTTTAACTCACTAATCCTTAATGGCGACATACAAAATGTCAGTTGAAATTAAAAACAACATTCAAGATTCTTTAAGAGGAACCATCCTCTCCTACTACCTAATTTAACTAGGAATATCTAAAACAAACTAACAACAAATATTTGCTTTCTAAGTTTCATTGTCTTTGTGAAAGGTGAGGGATAGATAGCTATCCTATAACCACCAGAGACAGGTGTGTAGAATTTCATTAGTTCATTAATTTTATCTCATTATTAATATTTGGTGAATGTCCACAATGTAAAATAATTATTTATGTTCTGATAACTTAGTAAAACAAGACAAAAATATCCTCACTTTTACTTAAGGCAAAAATAAATGGGTAAAGACCACAGAGATTGAATAGGGCAGCAATGGGATGAGTTGTAAAATTAATGGCTGTGTCAGCCAGCTATTGCCACAAAAATGCTGTGTAGCAAATTACCCAAAACTCCATTGCTTAAAACAAATCTTGTGATTTCATTTTTGTGTGTCTATCACTTAACCAGGTGACCCTGCTTTAAGCTCAGGAATCTCTGCTTCACATTGTGGATTTTCTCATCAGGTGAGACAGTTTTGCTCCCTAAATCCTTCCTCATTTTGAGAGCATTCAGGAAAAGTTATTTTTTTAATGAATTATTTTTTATTAAATCATAACGTTGTACATGATGCATTTATGGGGTTCAGGGTACTGCTTCGATATACAATGTGAAATGTTTACATTGAACTAAGTAAAGCATCCATTATGATTATACTCATTTCTTAATAGTTTTGAAATGTACCATTGCATCATGCACTTTAGGTGAGGTACCCCCAAATACCCTCCCTTCTTACATATCCCCACTCCTCTCCCCTCTCTCTCCTCTTCCCTTCTACCTTCTGGACTACAGTTATGTTTTGCCATTTGTATGGATGTGTAGGTGGTTATATGTTGATTTCATAGTAGTATTGAGTACATTGGATACTTTTTTTCCCATTCTTGAGATACTTTACTAAGAAGAATATGTTCCAGCTCCATCCAGGGAAACATAAAAGATGTGAAGTCTCCATCTTTTTTCATGGCTACATAGTATTCCATGGTGTACATATACCACAATTTGTTAATCCATTCATGGATCGATGGGCACTTGGGCTGTTTCCATTTGGCTATTATGAATTGGGCTGCAGTAAACATTCTGTTGCAAATGTCTTTGTTGTGAATTAATTTTTGATCATATGGGTATATACCTAGTAGAGGAATTGTAGGATCGAACAGTAGGTTGAGCGTTCTCCAAAATTCTTTCCAAAAAGGTCATATTAGCTTGTGTTCACACCAGCAGTGTAGAAGTGTTCCCTTCTCTCTGCATTCACGCCAACATCTATAGTTTTGGGATTTTGTGATGTGGGCTAATCTTACTGGAGTTAAATGATATCTCAAACTGGTTTAGATTTGCATTTCTCTGATGATTAAGGATGATGAGCATTTTTTTCATGTCTTTGTAGGCCATGCACCTGTCTTCATCAGAGAAGTTTCCATTCAAGTCTCTTGTCCACATAGAAATGGGGTTATTTATTCTTTTCTTATTGATTAGTTTGAGCTCTCTGTAGATTCTAGTTATCAGAACTTTGTCCGAAGCATAACCTGAAAAATATTTTCCCATTTTGAAGGTTGTCTGTTTGCTTTACTTACCGCGCTGTTGGCTATGCAAAAGCTTTTTAGTTTGATCAGATCCCAGTAATGAATTTTTGGTGTTGCTTCAATAGCCTGGGGGGTGGGGGGATGTCCTCCTCATAAAATATTCTCCCAGGCCAATTTCTTCAAGTGTTTTCCTTTCACTTTGTTCTAGTATTTTTATAGTTTCATGTCTTAAGTTTAAATCTTTTATCCAGTGAGAATCAACTTTTGTTAATGGTGAAAGGTGTGGGTCCAGTTTGAGTCTTCTAGTTGCCAGCCAGTTCACCCAGCACCATTTGTTAAATAGGGAGTCTTTCCCCCTGAATATTTTTTATAGGCTTGTTGAAGATCAAATGACAATAAGCAGCTGGGTTCATCTCTTGGTTCTGTATTCTGTTCCATCAATGTACCATTCTGTTTTTGTGCCAGTACCATTCTGTTTTGATCACTATAGATTTATACTATAGCCTGAATTCTGGTAATGTGATACCTCCTGATTTGTTCTTATTTCTGAGTAATGTGTTTGCTGTTTGAGGTTTTTTTCTGATTCCATATAAAATGAAGTACTATTTTTTCAAGTTCTTTAGAGTATGACAATGGTGCTTTAATAGGAATTGCATTGAATCTGTAGATTGCTTTGGGTAGTATGGACATTTTAACAATGTTGATTTTACCCAGCCATGAGCATGGTATGTTTTTCCATTTGTTAACATCTTCAGCTATTTCTTTTCTCAGAGTTTCACAGTTCTCTTTATAGAGATCTTTCATGTCCTTTGTTAGGTAAATTCCCAGATATTTTGCTTTCTTTGGCACTATTGTAAAAGGAATAGTGTCCTTGATTGTTTTTCACCTTGACTATTGGCATATATGAAAGCTACTGACTTGTAAGTATTGATTTTGTATCCTGAGACACTGCTGAATTCCTTGATCACTTCTAAGAGTTTTGAAGTTGAGTCCCTGGGATTTTCCAGGTATAGGATCACATCATCAGTGAAGAGTGAGAGTTTGATCTCCTTTGACCCTATTTGGATACCCTTGATTGACTTCTCTTGCCTGATTTTGATAGCTGAGACTTCCATTACTATGTTGAATAGCAGTGGAGACAGTGGGCATCCTTGCATCATTCCTGATCTGAGTGGAAATGTTTTCAATTTCATACCGTTCAATATGATATTGGCTGTGGGTTTGCTGTAAATGGCCTCTATCAGTTTAAGAAATGTCCCTTCTATGCCTATTTTCCTAAGAAACTCTAACCACAAAAGGATGCTGGATATTATCAAAGGCTTTTTCTGCATCAATTGAGAGAATCATATGGTCTTTGTTTTTTCTTTTATTGATGTGATGTACTATATTTATAAATTTGCGTACCAACTCTGTAACCCTGGAATAAAACTAACGTGATCATGGTGTATAATTTTTTTGATGTGTTGTTGAATCCTGTTTGCTAAGATCTTATTGAATATTTTTGCATCAATATTTATTAATGATATTGGTCTATAATTTTCTTTCTTTGTTGGATCCTTTCCTGGTTTGGGTATCAGGGTGACATTTGCTTCATAGAATGTGTTGAGAAGTATTCCTTCTTTTTCTATGCTTTGAGAAACATTATATAATATAGGTACTAGTTCCTCTTGAAAGGTTTCATAGAATTCAGATGTGAAGCCATTTGGTCCTGGACTTTTCTTTTTAGGGAGATTTCATATTGATGATGCTATTTCAGTGGTTGATATAGGTCTATTCAAGATTTCTAATACTTTCTGGTTGAGTCAAGGAAGGTGGTGTGCTTCCAGGTATTGGTCCATTTCCTTCAGAAAGATTCCTTTCATATTTCTGGGAATAGAGATTTTTATAGTAAGCATTGAGGATTTTTTGAATTTCTGAAGTGTCTGTTGTTGTTTCTCCTTTATCATTTCTGATAGACGATATTAGAGATTTTCCTTTTCTATTTCTGGTTAGGTTGGCCAAAGGTTTACCAATTTTGTCATTTTTTCCAAAAACCAACTTTTTGTTTCGTTAATCTTCTGAATGATCCTTTTGTTTTCAAATTCATTTAATTCTGCCCCAATTTTGGTTATTTCCTTTCTTCTGCTGGGTTTGGGGTTGGAATGTTCTTCCTTTCCAGTTGCTTGAGTTGATCCATTAAGTTGTTGGTTTCCTCTCTTTCTGTTTTCTTGATGAAGGCTTCCAATGCTATAAATTTCCCTCTTAGGACTGCCTTTGCAATATCCCACAGGTTTTGATCATTTGTGTCTTCGTTATCATTTAGTTGCAAAAATTTGGTGATTTCCTTCTTAATTTCATCTTTGACACAGCTATCAGTCAGCCTAAGATTATTTAGCTTCCATGACTTTGAGTATGGAGATTCCCATTGCTGTTGAGTTCAATTTTTATTCCATGGTGGTCTGAGAATATACAAGAAATCATTTCTATACTTTTAAATTTGCTGAGGTTAGACTTGTGTCCTAGGATATGATCAATTTTGGAGGATGACCCCTGGGCTGATGAGAAGAATGTATATTCAGTTTTATTAGGGTGAAATGTTCTGTAGAGGTCTGTAAATTCCATTTGTTCTAGGGTCAAGTTTAAGTCTAATATTTCTTTGCTTAGTTTCTTCTTGGAGGATCTATCCAAAACTGTCAAAGGGGTATTAAAATATCCAACTATTATGATGCAGGAAGATATCAAGTTGTTCATATAATTACAGTCTGCTTTATGAATTGAGGAGCTTTCTGGTAGGGTGCATAAATGTTACTTATCGAAATCTCTTCATGTTGGGTGTTTCCCTTGACAAATATGTAGTGACCCTCCTTATCTTCTTTTATCTTTGTTTCTTTAAAGCCAATTGTATCTGCTACTAAAATTGCAAAACCTGCTTCTTTCTGGTTTCCATTTGCCTGTAATGTACAAATCCATCCCTTCACACTGAGTCTATTTATATCCTTTAACGTAAGATGAGAATCTTGCATACAGTACATGTCCGATCTGAGTTTATGTATCCAGTCAGCTGGCCTGTGCCTCTTTAGAGGACAATTTAAACCATTCACGTTAATTGAGAGAACTGATAAGCCTGATTGTGTTTTGGGTGTCATGATTTTTGGATGTCCAGTGGACAATTTTAATCCTTTCACCACTGTGGAAGTTGGGTTTTGTTTGAAAAATTTCTGGGTGAGTTTATTTTGGAGATAGAGAATTTCACTGGTCATTGTGAAGAATGGGTCTGAGAATATCCAGCAGAGCTGGTTTGGTTATGGCAAATTTCTTCAACATGTCTCTGTCATTAAAGTATTTGATTTCTCCATCACAAATGAAACTCAGTTTAGCTGGATAGAGGATCCTGGGCTGGAAGTTGTTTTGTTTTAAGAGATTGAAGGTTGATCACCATCTTCTACTGGCTTGAAACATTTCGGCTGAGACATCAGCAGTTATTCTCATATTTCTCCCTTTATTGGTGATGCTTTTCTTATGCCTGGGTGCTTGCGGAATTATCTCCTTCATCTTAACTTTGACAAAGTTAATCACAATATGTCTAGAAGATGGTTTATTTGGATTGAGTCTTGCAGGGGTTCTGAAACTGTCTGCTACCTGAAGTTCTGTATCTCTTGAATGTTTGGGAAATTCTCCTCCAAAATTTCTTGGAGTAGAGCATCTGTACCTTTAGGAACATCCTCTTCTCCTTTGGGAATTCCTATAAGACAAAAGTTTGATCTTTTGGAGTGATCCCACAACTCTCTCAGGGAATGATCAGTTTTTGCTCTTCATTTATCTACCTCTTTGAGTGTTTGGGAATGTTCCAAAGCTTTGTCCTTAGTTTCACAGATCCTTTCTTCTGCCTGGTCAACTCTTTTACTGAGGGATTATACTGTATTTTGGAGCACCTCAACTAACTTTATTGTTTCCTTGAGCTCTGCTATCTCTTTTCTCATTATGGCCATATCTTTGGTGACTTGGGCTTTGAATTCATTAATTTCTTGAGATAACTTTAGAGTCAATCTTTGGAATTCAATTTCTATCTTTTCTTCCATTCTATTTATCTGATTTGCAATCCATATTCTGAATTCAGTTTCTGACATTGCTGCCATTTGTCTGTGCACGGCATCTTCAGTTGCTTCTCCTTTGTCATTTCTTGGAGGGGGTGGTGTTGATCTATTATTCATGTTGCCAGAATTCTTCTGTTGGGTCCACACTATGTTTATTTTCCACTGTTTGGTTATAAGACTGGTAAGGTGAGACTGAATTGGGGTTCCCATGTAGTACAGATAGCCCATTGCCAAAGCTCTACACTTTGTGGCTTATCTCCTGCAACTTTACAAAGACCCCTTTCACAGTTTTGGCCAGAGACTCTGAGGACCTACTTGGTAAGATAGTGCAGGCTAGCTCTGTTTTGATATCAGCCAACCTCTATCCTATCCTAAGAAACCACACTCTTCGATTTAAATCTCGACTGTGCAGAAATACAAACAGCTGTGGCACCCAGCCCCCACTCTTCAGTTCTTTTCCACTACGGAACTTCAAAAGTCAACCGCAGAATGTCCCACAGTGGACAGCCCCAAACATGGGTTCCAACCAAATTGTCTCTGGCAGTGCAAACTCTGCCCAACAGAGAGGAATTCGTTCCTTCTGGAAGGATGTTCAGAGAATACTTAGAGACCTAAAAACCGACCTGCCATTCAATCCTATAATTCCTTTACAAGGTTTATATCCAGAAGACCAAAAATCACATCTGTACCAGAATGTTTATTGCAGCCCAATTCATAATTGCTAAGTCATGGAAGAAGCCCAAGTGCCCATCGACCCACGAATGGACTAGCAAATTGTGGTAAATGTATATCATGGAATATTATGCAGCCTTAAAGAAAGATGGAGATTTTACCTTTTTCATGTTTACATGGATGGAGCTGGAACATATTCTTCTTAGCAAAGTATCTCAGGAATGGAAGAAAAATTATCCAATGTACTCAGCCCTACTATGAAGCTAATTTATAACTTTCACATGAAGGCTATAATCCAACTATAGCACAAGACTATGAGGAAAGGGCCAAGGAAGGGGAAGGGAGGGGGGATTAGGGTGGAGGGAAGGTAATGGGTGGGGCCACACCTAAGGTGCATCTTAGAATGGGTACAGGTGAAACTTACTAAAGGCAGAATACAAATATCTACATACAATAACTAAGAAAATGCCATGAAGGCTTTGTTGAACAGTTTGATGTGAATATTTCAGATTGTATATGAAACCAGCACATTGTACCCCTTGATTGCACTAATGTACACAGATATGATTTAATAATAATAAAAAAAATCAAAGCGAAGGGATTCAAAGCACAATTGGAGCCCGGGATCCACACTCCCACCTGCCAGACTCAGTCCACACTATTATCTGCTTCTCAGCTCACAGGCCCAGCTGGAGCCAGGGCAATGCCCCTGCCCACCAGTCTCTGTCCACACAAAGCTAGCCTCTGGAGTAAGATCTGGAGTAGTGCTTGCCAGACCAGTTGGAATCAGGGAACCACACCCACCCCCTTACCAGTCTCAGTCCACTGCCAGGCAAGCCTCTGTTTGCAGGCTCTGTTGAAGTCAGGGCACCGGGCCTGCCCTCTGATCTCAGTCCATACACAGCTAGCCTCTGCTTTCCAGACCAGTTGGAGTCAGGGGACCACCACCACCTGCCAGTCTCAGTCCACTGCCTGGCAAGCCTCTGTTTGCAGGCTCTGTTAGAGTCAGGGCATCACACTCCGCCCACAGGTCTCAGTCCTCACATGTTAAGCCCCTGCTCACCAGCTTCACTGGAGCATGCCCTAGCCCTCAGGGCTTGGTTTCCACCCAGTAAGACACGGCTTGAGGGTTCTGTTGGAACCAGGAGACCACACCCTTGCTCTCAGGAAGCAGTCCATGCCTATCAAGTCTCTGCTCACAGGCCCACCAGGGACCAGCCCTGTCTGCCAAACTCAGTCCACACGGGGAAACCACGCTCCTGCTGTGGCTGCCATCAGAGCCTGGAGGTCTGTAGCCTGTCCCACTAGACACAGCCCGAACCGAGGGTAAACACTAGCACTGGCCGGGCATAGTCATAACCAGGAGACTGCTCCTCCTCTTGCCAAGTATCCCTTTCTTCCCACATCCTCTTTCTTCCCCATTAGTCACAGATTCTGTCCTGGTGGTTGGCAGTCCACACTAAGCCCCAATCACTCAGGAAAAGACCAAACACTCTGTGCTCTGTAGGGGGCAGAACTTCAGACCGCTATGCTAGGTGGGAAGGGTGAACTGGGAGTTTGGACTTGTGGGGGAAAATATCTGCTCAATTTTATGCCTGGTTGTGTTGTGTATTGGTTCATAAGTGGGACCTCCCTGGAGAAAGAGACCTAGTGTTTAGCAGCTCTCTCCAGTGAGGTCAAATGAGAGATCTTTTGTTCCCTGCTCACTCACAGGCTGCAGTGGTCCTCCTACTTAGGGGAGGGGTCTCCATTCCTCCAGTTGATACACTTTGTACCTGTAATCTTTTTCTTGAATGCTCTTCCTTGGAGTTAACAGCTTGATGAACTTCTTTCTTGGCTCAGCTCCCTACTGTTGGCTTCATAGATTCCGATTCCATCCAGTTTTTCTTCCTCTGGTCAGAAGTATCTGCCTAGGGTAGCTCCCAGTCAGCCATCTTTCTGAGCAGTAATTTTATTCTTCTCCCTTCATTGACACTGGTGGCCAAGTAAGGGAGCAACTCCTAGATTTTCCTGGAGCACAAAAGTTAGTCCCTCTGCAGAAGAGATGACTCCTCTTGGGAGCCCCCTGCCACATTCAGCTCTACTGATACAGGATAAAAAAGGCTCCTGAAACTGTATGAGAGAAATTGGCTCCTGGGCTCACTCCACTCTACTCTTTCTCCCATCTCTGCTAATAAAGTGTTCCCAATCACTGGACTGGCCTCCTCCTCCTTTTACAGACCCTTCCCCCCAACTCTACACTTAATCCCCTCAGTAAGTTTTTCACGTGGTATTTCACAAAAGCCATTGTTATCATAGGAGCTGTCTGCATGTATGTTGTTTTCCCTAAAGACCTTCCTGTGGGACAACATGTGGTGATGGAAAGGTGGTAGCAATGTTCCTGACCCTGCTGACCCTGTGCAGGACTAGGCTAATGTGTGTGCCTGCATCTTAGTTTTTAACAAAAAAAAGTTGTTGTTTTGAGACCAAGTCTCACTCAGTTGCCTTGGGGTTGAGTGCTGTACCTCACAGCAACCTCAAACTTTCAGCCTCTCATGATCCTCTTGCCTTTGCTTCCCAAGTAGCTGGGACTACAGGCACCTGCCAAAATACCTGGCTAGTTTTTTTCTGTTTTTAGTAGAGATGGAGTCTCATTCTTGCTCAGGCTGCTCTTGAAATCTTGAGCTCAAGTGATCCACCAGCTTCAGCCTCCCAGAGTGTTAGAATTATAAACATGGAGCACTGCATCCAGCCACACACACACACACACAAAAAAAAAAAAAAAGGTTTCTTTTTGTTTTTTTGCAGTTTTTGGCTGGGGCTGGGTTTGAACCCACCACCTCTGGTATATGGGGCTGGCACCCTACTCCTTTGAGCCACAGCCTCCTCCCCACAAAAAGTTTTAAGGGTCAAAAGAAAATCTTTTCTTAAAGTTTTAAATGCTGGGTTTATTAGCCACTTACCTTTGGACCTTTGGTAAATCACTTTGCCATTGATTATTTTCTTCAATTTTTTAAATCAAAATGACTTTCATTTTTAATTTTATTAAATCATAACTGTGTATATTAATGCATTTATGGGGTACAATGTGCTAATTTGATATACAAGGTGGAAAGCTTAGATCAAACTTGTTAACATAACCAACACCTCACTTTCTCATTTGTTCTGGTACGACATTTATACTCCACACTTAACAGTTTTAAAACTACCTTTGCATTATGCACAATAGATGAAGAAAATCTTAAAAGTAGAAAAAAGCTTATAGAATAAGGATATGAAGAAAGAAAATACTTTTGTACAGTTGGGCTATGTAAACTTTTATTACAAAAGAGTCAAAATGTTCAAAACAATTCAAAAGTTTACAAAGTAAAAAAATACAGCAAAATAGATTAATTTATTATTGAAGAATGATCTTTAATATAAATTTAGTGTAGCTAAGGGTACAGTGTTTATAAAGTCTACAACAGTGTATAGTATTCCCCTAAATCTTCACATTGACTCACCACTAACTCACTGACACACCCAGAGCAAATTCTAATTCTGTAAGCTTCATTCATGGTGAGTGTCCTGTGCAGGGATACCATTTAAAACAATCTTTCATACTGTAATTTTAGTCTACCTTTTCAACGTTTAGAAATGTTCAGATACACAAATACTTACTGTCACAATGGCCTACTATTTTCAGACCATGCTGTATAGATTTGTAGTCCAAAATCATTAGGCCATATCACACATCCCAGGAGAGCAGCATGCAGTACAAACCAGACTTGAAAAATGAGGAAACCAGCCTCAGGCCAATATGACACCTCTGATCCCCAAGTGTGACCCCTCGACCCAATCAAAATTTTACAGAATAAATCTCTTTAGGAACAGGATTGGCTCTGTATAACTTGGATTCACTTAAAAGGTTGCATACAAGGATCAAGAAGGCCACAGGTTTCCTACCACATGAACATACATGTGTATATAAAGACCTCTTAACTGTGCTAATACACATTTATTTTATAAGTCCTGGTGAGAATAGTATTCAAGGAAGGCTCGCATGGCCAACTCCTGGCTCTTGATTCCTACTTTACCATTAGTGAGCAGGTCATGCTGCAAAGTTCCCACGTGCTTTCAGCTTTCCCACAGCATCTTTCTTTAGCTCAGATTGACAAAAGTTATTTAAATATTTAGATATTTCTCCAAATGTGGTGGCTCACACCAGTAATCCCAGCACTCTGGGAGGCTGAGGTGGGTAGATTGCTTGATCTCAGGAGTTTGAGAACAACCTGAGAAGAATCAAGACCCCATCTCTACTGAAAATAGAAAAGTTAGCCAGGAGTCCTGGCAAGTACCTATAATCTCAGCTACCAGGGAGGCTGAGGTAGGAAGATAGCTTAAGCCCAAGAGTTTGAGGTTGCTGTGAGTTATGATGCTACAGCACTCTATCCAGGGTGACAGAGGGTGACCCTGTCTAAGAAATGAATACATACATACATACATAAATATTTACACATTTCAAACATATGAAACCAAATAATGTGATTTTGCCAGCTGAACAATAGATATAATTTAGATATATTTCACTAAAGTAAAATTTTAGGAGTTTTTATTTTTAATAAGTTTGTATGGTATATATATATATTTTTTTTTGTAAAATAATTTATTTTGTGGCTTGGCACCTGTAGCTCAGCAGCTCCGGCACAACCACATACACCGGAGATGGTGGGTTCGAACCCAGCCCAGGCCTGCAGAACAACAATGACAACTCCAACCAAAATACAGCTTGGCATTGTGGCAGGCGCCTGAAGTCCCAGGTACTTGGGAGGCTGAGACAAGAGAATTGCTTAAGCCCAAGAGTTGGAGATTGCTGTGAGCTGTGATGCAACACAGTGAGACTGTATCTCAAAAAAAAAAAAAATCATTTATAAGATCATTACATACTTTGATAAATTATTTTTAATAAAAATCATAGTGGAAAACTTAAAATGGTGTACAGCAATATTCACTACTTGCTCACATATTTTCTGGTTCCTTTAAGACACCTTTTATTTTATGATCTTGTCAAAAAAAAAAGTAATTGAGAGAGAAATCTAAAACTTATCAGCATGAATAATCTGGTGTCAGTGGTATCATGGAAATCATATTCTTATTTTCTTTGAGGGATTTTCTTCATCATCATAATTTCAACCGATCCTTACACCAAAGCTACATCAAAATACCTTCCTACACATGACCATTTTGAATTGGAGACATTCTCATAACATATGGAAATTTTTCTTAATTTAACTTTAGGCTTTTCTTAAGTTTTAATAAAGTTAAGTTTAAGGATAACTTGTTTTATAGTTTAATATAGTAAATACATAAAATGTCTATAAGAATTGATTAAATCTTCTACAATATTCATTGGTCCACTTGGGATACATGTTTATATTCAAATGGGACAATTTCTGCATTTACGCTATAATACATGTACATATTGCTAGGCTCCAGATTTGTATAATCTCCCTCTACAATCCTATCTAGAATGCTATGCAGTTAGAGAGATGGTTAGGAGACCATCTCCTTCTCTCCATGTCCCTGGGTTATTTGTAAGGTGATTGATTTATACTTCTGCCATCACTGCTTTGAAGTGATGGGGTATCACAATTATGTGAAACCCAGAATTGACAGTCTAGGGAGGGTGAAGACTCACACCTGTGAAGTTGCATTCCCCTGCCGTAGAGTGCTCTCAGGGATTAGAACAGCTATGTGTTTGTTTGTTTGTTTGTTTTCCCCAAAGAATTCAAATCACTTTAATACCAGAACATGGTAAACTTGTAGCTGTTTCAAACAGCTGGTGGGCTTTTTGTACAACCTCATCAACAGGTACCATTCAGTTCTGTCTCCACCCTTTCTTATGATTTTTCCCCCCATAAGTCTGTGTGTTCTCTACAGGTGAAAACACACTGTGAGTTTTCTACCTTATTTTCATAAACACCGGATGAATTCCCTAGGGAGCAGAGGATAGCATGATCCCCACTGTGCATGTATTCGACTGGGGAACAGAACTGAAACACACAGGACTTGTCTAGGGTGACACACAAGGTAAGGAAAGGAGCTTGCAACCCAACCCTGTCTCCTCAGTGTGAGTGACCATGCCTTTAGGGGGCTGTGTTTATATAATAGTGTACAGGTGAGGAGTTGATGTGGGGAAGAGGAAGAGGGCCCAGTGCTTTCATGCAGCTCTTCATGCCCATCACATTTTAAATGAAAAGTGTAGAATCGTTGCCACCGTGGACACCCATGACTTCTAAAGGCACAAGTCTCTGAAGGGCTGGAGCTTCCTGAATTGAGCATCAGACCCCATTCTCTGGAGGATCAGGGTCAATGACCGTGTGTCTCTCTTTGTCCCCGCTAGTATGGACATGAGTCCACCTTCTACTTCAGGGAGCTCAAACTGATGAGGACCTCCCAGCCAGCCACCAGAGACAGGCTGGTGACCTCCCTGGTGCCAGGCTTTCTGGCTCAAACCATCTCCTCCACCATCTCCCAGGGCTCCTACCTGGATGTCAGCACCGTGTCATGGTTCTTGGAGAAATTGTTCAGGAGGTGAGTGTCCAAGGCACACTGCTGACCACCACCTACCAACTATGTCTATGGATGTCATGGCAGCTCCCCTGAGCCTTGCTTTACACCTTTGGAAAGTGGAGTGGTCAGAGGATGAACTTCATGAGGTTTGGGTGGTGAGCAAATGGAATAAGAGGTGGAAGGTGGGTCCCTCACTCCTGACTCTGTGGAGAGGCTGTAGGGGGTGCTGTGGCTGGTCACATTTACCATGTGTCTCTAGCCTCACAGAAGGTGCTCTCTGCCTCACACCTCAGCAGACCACACCCCTCCCTGTGTAGGAAAAGCACAGAGAGAGCAAACCTGGTCCCACTTGTAGAGGTTTGAGTTTTCTTCCAGCTAGTCTCTGTCCTTGAGAGAACACAGCTTCCTGGGGTGGGGAAGGAGTCCCTAGGATCGCTCAGGTATCTGCAAAGGCTCACTTGGAGTCATCCATTAGCCAGCTGCTCTCTGCAGGCACATTCTAGAAAATTAGTTTAATTTAATAAACAAAGAGGATGACAGTCCTTGGGCCGCAGCTCTGTGCAGGGAGGCAGGAAGTCAGAGCAGACACCAGGAGGTCGCATCCTCCTCCTAGAGGACCTCCCGGCATCTTCTACACATGGAGGCAAATCCCAGATTTGGAGCAGGGTCACAGACCCCAGGAGCAACGCAAAACCCATGCATTTGGGTTTCCAATCACAGAACCCCCTGTCCCCTCAGAGTATAGGGACTCTGTGGACTGTGGCTGGGGATAGAAGACAGAACCGGGTCTCACCCACTTGAGGACTCCCATGAGAGGGCTGAGGTCGGGGGATTTCAGGGAAGAAATGACTTGGAAGAGCTGTGGGTGGGGTCCCAGGTCCCTGCAGAGAGGAGAGGTGGGGCTCAGGGCTGGCCCTGAGGGGCTCTTCCTCACTACAGTCCCTTCCCAGCTCTGCCTGTCTTCACTGTGCTTGTTCTGTGGAGTAGCATCTGCCAGGGGGGTTCCCCTGCCGAGAGTGCCAGGCAGCCATTGATGCCTCTCGGCCTGGCTTCAGGCCCTCCCTTTGCAGAGCTCTATGCAAGAGATCTGTGAGGAGCCACTGGAGGACTCCAAACATTCCCTTTTCTTGGATGAAGAGCAGGTGCACCAGGCCACCGACCACAGCCAGCGTGGAACTGGGGTGAGAATGGGCACAGAGGGGTCCTCACAGACCCAAAGAGGGATGCCGCAGGCTCTGTCCTTGGCAGTTTTCCCACTTCAGGGACCCACAATCCCTCCCCCCAAAGAATCAGGCCTTCGTGTGTTCCCCAGTGGCAACTTGGTAGGATGCACCATCCCTGCTCACATACTTGTGGACATGTCAGAGCAAATGCTTCTTGTAGTTTTCAATTTACACTAGTCCAGCCTTAGTTCCCCATGGAACTGCTGCTCTCACGGCTTTAACAACCCGGCCCAGGAGTCTCCTGGAGCAGGCAGGCAGCTCCCTTCTGCTCCAGGCTTCTCCAAAACTTAACAGCCAACACTGCACCAGCGAGGCTATACACAATGGGAGGGGTAACACACCTTAGGAGATAAAGCTACTGCATGCTCTTGTCTGCAAGGTGCCATATCTGGAAACAGCTTCTCGTAGCCCCACCAGGCAGGAGCTCTGCCCTCTGGTCTTGGCCATTTTCCCTCAAGAGGCCCTTTCCCGCTGGGGTCCAGCCTTTCAATGCCGGTGGAGCCTGACTGGACACAATCCTATTTCTCAGTCAGCCATGCTTCAGGGAATGTGCTGTGTCCCAATTGGCTGGGACAGTTTTGGGGAAGGATGTGGGAGGAAAGGCCAGGCCTCTCTGACTCAGCTTCCACTTGCAACCCCCAGAACCTCCTCTTCCATCTGCATCTCCTGGTCAGAAGGATATCCTGTGGTCTTCGACCACCCTCTGAACGTTGCAGGGCTCATGTTTGAGGTGGCTCATATAGAGGTCACCCTGTCCACAGCACACCTCGGGCATCTGGCAAACATTGGTCTTGCCTGGCTGGAGCAACTGGGGCCCAAAAAGGCAGACACAGAGGGTGAGATGGCCACAGTTGACCAGCTCCCCAAAGGTGGAGTTTAGGGCCGAAATTCCCTTTATTGTGGGGAGGTAAAGATTTATTTGAAAAACCCAGGAGGCAGTGATAGATGCTGCTTACTTCAGCTGCTTTTCCATCTCCTTTCAATCTTCAGATCCAAAGGCACTCCCAGTGCTGGCCCTAGAGCTAGTCCCAGCACGTCTGTGAGAGCAGAGGACTGCTCTGTAGCCAGGGGCACATGCAGCCCTGGATCTGCCACTGTATATGGAGCCAGCACCAGGGCCAGGGTCAAGGGCAGCACAAGCACCTAGGACAGAGCCACCACCATTGAGAACACCAAAGGCAGAACCAGAGAAAATTCCAGGGCTCTGCTGTTGAAGTGCTGTGCCTGAGAAAAAGCAGCGCAGGTCTCGCATCATGACCTACACTGCCAAACATCTGGTCGAACAGCTGACGCTCATGGCTGAGGTAGGAAGCTGCCCAGACCCCCCCTCCCTGACCAGAGGCCAATGACCCTGCACCACGTCTTATGAGCCATGCCACCTGGATGAGTTTCTTTCTGTAGCTACTGTCCCTGTGTCTATGGAAGCTATACACAGCTGCTGTGCATATCTCATGGGAGGGGACAGAGCGCAGGGCAGGGGCCTGACCCAATCGATGCAGGAGTAGCCCACTGAGCAGGCCCCCCAGGCTACTCAATCCCCTCCCCAGGAGGCCTCACCGGCCTCAGCAATTACTACATACCTGGCACATGCTCCGTTTCAAACGAGACACCTGCACTGAGCCCCTGGAAGTGGCTGCCACAGGCAATGTGCCTTTCGATGGAAAGAAGGCCCACGGGGCCAAGCAGATGGCAGAAGCAGTGGCCTCAGGAAGGGCAGGGCTGAGCCACCTTGTGGAGAGTGTGGTCAGGGAGGTCGGCCTGGGGGGACATACCACACGCTGTTCTCTACTTGTGTGGCTCTATGCATGTGGTGCCCTAAGTGAAAGGGCAATGAAAGCCGGGACTCTGACTAGTCTGGGAGAGCCAATTCCAAATCTCAAAATATGGTCACCTGCCTGGAACAGGGGGTGACTTCAGACTGAGAGCTGGCCTTGGCTGTGCCCATATGCATCTTTCTTCCTCCCCAGAAGCAATTCAAGAAGGTGCTGCCCTGCGAATGCCTGGGCTCCATTTGGGTTAAGTGGGAGAGAACGGACAAGGAGCAGGTGGCACACACAGTCTGCGCTGTCCTAACTTTTATAATGTGGCATACTGTGTAATAACTACATGCTTGGGGCTCCGTACCATGAAGGCCCAGGACAGGGCCAGGGAGCTGGAATTATGGATCCAGGTGGCAAGAGTAAGCCATGGGAGGGCCCAAGACATGGCCAGGGTGCTGGGGCTCTGGATCCGGGTGGCCAGGGTCAACCGTGGGAGGGCCCAGGACACTCGTTTTCTCCTCTGACAGATCTCAAATGTGCTGAACAGGGTCCAATCCCTGAACAGCCCCTAGCCCTTCCTGTCAGGGGCATACTGACCTTGACTTCCATGCCCAGTGGTGGTGCTCACTTCCCACATGGACACCTACCTTGGTGTAATTGTAATTGTCCTCCCTGAGAGTGAAACTCACTGGGGCCCATATTGCTCTCCTGTGCCTCCCTGGACCTCTGCCTCCCTGGACCTGTGTCTCCCCAGAGGAGAAAGGTCAACAGAGGGGTGTACCTTGGGCAGTGTGGCTCCAACTCCCCACCTCACGGTGCATCCACTTCCCACCCCAGGAGTGCATTGCAGTGAAAAACTACTCATCATCTCATGCCACAGTCACTGCTCTAGAGTCTACACCGATCCATAGGCTCAAGAAAACCTGGAAGGCAGGATCCAGGTGGGTGGGCTTTTGTCTCCTGTGGTGCACCCACCACCTCTCCCAGTTCGGTCAGGCTCCCTCACTACACTGGGAGGGGAGGGGAGGCCAGGGGCTCTGGAGGCAGGGATGGGCTATGGGGGAGGGTCTCTTAGTCCATTGGGATGTTAGCCCTGAATGTCTAACTCAGGACCAAGTTTTCTTAACTGTGGAGCACGGTTTTTTGCCACAGTGGAGATATTCACGTGTCTACTACACAGCACATCTAAACTTAGAAACTGGGCTGCCCAGTTAAAATGGGGCTGGGCCAGGTGAACAGCAGGACACGCCCACCCCAGTCCTGTAGAGCCCCTGGGAATCAGGAACCCAGAGGAAACACAAATCCTGCCAGTTTGGATCCTTTGCATTCCCAGTTAGAGGAATGTGAATTCACCCTCCTCCCCGTTACTCCCTCATTTATCCTTCTTTCTTTCCCCTCTGCACAGAGAAAGCTCCAGAGCTTATGAACAACTGTGTGAATGAGATGAGGGTATAACATGGAAAAAGCTGATAAAGGTAAAGGGGGGCTGGAGATGGGGGCAAATGTTTAGAGGGCAGGAAGAAACGTGAATTTGGAAAGGGTACCAGGCCAGGTGTTTTTTGGTTAATTTTCTCACTGAAAGTTCACCTGAGAAGTACCAGTTCCCAGTCCTGTTCAGAAGAGAGAAGGGTCTGTCGGGGGCAGGTGGGTGCAGGCTCTGGCCATGGGGCTTTGCTGGCTGTTAAGCAAGGATGAGCTGGAGAGTTAGCAGGCCTGTGGCTTCTGCGTTGGTCCCTCTGGTTATGGAGCTTCCACCAGGCGATGGGGAAACATGTTGGTGATGGGGACTTCCTTCTTTCCCCAAACCAGCCAGAAATTCTTCAGAAAGCCAGGCCCCTGCTGCTGGTGTGTGGTGAGGGCAGCTGGGGTAGGGTCTCTTGACATAGGAGGGGCTGAGCTACATGCCCCAAGTGACACAGCAAGGGGAAGTAGGACACAGGGGTGGGTCTAGAACCAGAGCTCACTGCATGACTGTATCACTGCACCAGCTGACTTAGGCCAGGTGTCCACAGTGCGAGGTCAGGGTCTTGGGAACAGCTGAGTGAGAGGAGGATGGTCTCACTGACCTTGTCCTGACCCTGGCAGCTGGGGATCTCCAAGCTGGCCAACCTGGAAAGAAACCCCCAGAGAGCCCAGATGAGGCAGCGCAGACAGAAAGCGAGCCTGCTTTGGTGTGAGTGGGGAGGGCCACCGGGACAGAGGGCAGGGCCTCCCTCCCAGCTGGAGCCGCCTCATCAGCAGAGCAAGGGCCTCCTCCTAGGCCCTCCTACCTGCAGCTGGTGCCTCAAATGCCCTCATCAGAGGAACCAGGGCAAGGGCCTAGAAGAGCTGGGCTCAGCGTGCCCTTAGGGAAGAATGGGGCTAGGGACCACAAGACTTTGTGACCTGTGAACAGCCCAGAGCTCTACGTGACCATGACTGCAGCTGAGGGAGGAGAGGGAGAGAATTGAAGGAGAGAGGTGAAGGTCCCTCCTTGGAGGCTTGGAAACCTCCTTGGAGGCTGCTCCAAGTGGGAAACCTTGAGTAGGGGTGATGAGATTCTGGGGGACAGGACTGGAAGGCCACCACTCCCACCCCAGTGACACAGGGCATCATTCCCTTTCTCGGAACCTTCCTCAAAGACCTAGTCCTGCTGCACAAGAGGACGCAGAATGATACGGATGTGAGTGAGCTTGGGGCCAGCACCCTAGGGACCAGAATCCTGAGGCTGGGGGGAGACATTCCTGGACTGAGCCCTGAGAACTCAGCACTTAGCAAAACTCTACCCAGAGCACCTCACAGGCAGCCCTGGGAGCTGAGGTATCAGGCCCCACATCAACCTCCAGTCCCTGCTCCTGAGGCAGAAGCTGCAGAGCAGCCTGACTTCTGAGCTGAGCCAGCGTCTGGCTGAGCTGGACTCAGCCTCTCCCTCAGGCGCTGCCCAGAAGAGGAGTTGAAATTGGCCCCTCCACACTCAGGCAGCTCCTATGTGGCTCCAAACTCTCTTTGCGTGCAAGGATTGGTGTCCCTACTTGTCATGAGGGAGTGTTAGGACAAAAGGCCCCTGAGCTTCACCTCCCATGCCCCCTCCATCACAGCCTACATCCCGATGTGGGTGCAAGTGCTGTTCTGTGCAGGTCCCCTGGCCCGGTGACCCTGGATGACGTGCAGCAAGGAAGCCCAGAGACGGGAGAGTCATGGGTAGGGGCATCTCTCTCCCGGGCACTGGGTGTGCCTTGCAGGGAAATGTGCTCAACATAACGAAAAGGTGAAAGTGTACACCTGGGGGCGTCTCTCTGTGGGAGCGTAAGATGTGGAATTCAGAGACTCCCCGGGGAGGACATTCCCTGGCTCCAACCTCCGCATTGTAGATTTCCTAGGAGGGTTTGACATACAGAGAAGCAGGGGTCTATCCCCACGAAGGTGGAGGATGAGAATGAAAACAAGTTCCTGGAAAAAGGGCAGTTTATGTCCGACTCTGAGGACAGACTGGGCCTTCATGGGATTGGAGGGGAGAAGGGAACCACTCCAGAGAAAGGCCCCAGAGCAGGGCCCCTTGCCCCTCCCCAACATGGCCCTTTCAGAATCTTCCCCCCAGGCCCAGTCAGAGTCTGTCCTTTTCTCTGTCTCCAGGCCATCAAGATCCTCCAGCAGCTTCAGCTGCTGCAAGTGACTGCGGATAATTTCCGCTTTGAACTGGACAAAGAATTTCAGTCCTGGTTCCAAGCCATGAGGCGACTGGACCAGGATGAAAGGTGAGGGCCAATAAGGTTGTCAGAGGGCACGGGGACCTTTGTGCGTCTCTGTTCAGGATTCTCTCTGGTGGCCAGCTGCAAAGAGCCTGTGGCCGTGATGCCCTGGTCACCAACAGTCCCTGGTGCGTGGTGACTGCTGGGGTATCAGGACTCCAGGCCTGATAGGCAGACCCTGGAAGAGAGACCTGAATTTGATTCCTGGTGGCCTCATAGCTGCCTCTCTGTCCCAGAGCTACAACTTCTCCCGTAGCTGAACGCACCATTAGAATAGGCCAAAAACATCAAGACCGAGGAGACCTGTCCTGGGACTGTGTCTACTTTTGAGTTACCTTTATTTACCCTCCCCTGCCCCTCCCTTGAGGCACCGTTTGTTACTCTTCCCTTCCTCCCCCCTTGAAACATGTTCATTTACTCCGCCCTTCCACTCCCTTTTCCTGTTACCTGTATTCCTTATTACTTGCTCCTCATCCCCGGTTTTTACTGAAAGTAATAAATCTATGTTACCCATTGTTATCATTCTTCCTCGTGTTTTTTTCTGTATAGCTTTCATAGATATATTCTGTATAATTTTGAGAGTATGCTCTGTCAACGCATGGATGCTACAGACATGAAACTCTGTGATCTGAGGCTGTTGCACATCTATGTGAACTGAAGGTAGCTGTGCGGAGCTCCATTTCTCCTGTATAGTTTCTGCAAAGGCAGCCTCATGAATGACATCTGGAGGATTGTCTAGTATCTGCTTCCTAGTTCTTTTTTGTTTTTTTTCTACTCCACATTCTGGCATGCATTTAGAACACTTCAAAATTGACCTCGTGTCACCAGTTTCACCCTGATACCAGCACCAGACAAACACAACTTAATCTTTACTATTAAAAGTGGATGTGTATCACCACAAGGGTCTTCATCCTCATTCTCCACCTACGGTGGCCCTTTTTCCTTTTTCAGTGGTTGGTCCAGCTGAAAAGAGTGCCTCGCAAAAGAGGTGGACACGGGTTCCCCCATGGTGGTACAGTTTGTCCTGCCAACTCCACTCTGCAGATGCCAGATGGTCTGAAAGTTGATGAAAATGACAGAAAAGATGATTCTTTAGAGTTCAGTTGTCAACAACACTAACACTAGTAAAGATTCCTTACACATCTTTCCTTTCATGCTTATAGTCTTCCATTGAAATGACTCAGCAAACCTTGTCACGTACTCCTATACGAAGGAGTAAACTGAGGCTCAGAGGTTCAGTGATATTACTAAGGACTGGCAAGGCTGGTACTCTAGTCCAGACTGCTGACTCCTAATAGTTAATCATTCATTTAGAGGTTCAATAAATAATTATTGAGGGCTTACTATGTAACAAATCCCATGTCGGGAGTGGGGATAGAGGATGTCCCTGCTCTCCTCTCTTCTCCCTTCCACTGGCCACCCCATTAACCTAAGAACAATCTTCAGCATGCATATGGCACATTCAGTGAAGCATTTTAATTTTCTACAAGGATAAAAGCAAAAAAAAAAAAAGAACAAAACACCACAAAACCCAGGTACAACCTAAGAATAGGGAGAAGGGAGAAAGGCAGGGGAGGGAGGGGGGAGGCAGGTGGGGGGAGGGGGATTAATGGGATTACACCTGCGGTGCATCTTACAAGGGTATATGTGAATCCTAGTAAATGTGAAATGTAAAGGTCTTAGCAAAATAACTAAGAAAATGCCATGAAAGCTATGTTAACTAGTGTGATGAAAATGTGTCAAACGGTCTATGAAACAAGTGTATGGTGCCCCATGATCATACTAATGTACACAGCTATGATTTAACAAAAAAATAAAACAACAACAAAAAAAAAAAAAACAGAGAAATCTGCATTTTAACGAATGCAGCTTAAATCATTTTACTTTAAAACATAAACATGTTTCCCTGTCACTCCTCAATGCTCAAAATGATGTGATAGTGTTTCAATTACAATTGAGACTCTAAATTAAAAATATCCTTTGGCATTTAGCAATGAAGCATTTAATCCTCTATTGAGTGAACGATAATTTAATCACATAAATTAGCTACCTCATATATATACTAAAACATCAAAATTTATCTAATGAAATAAACTTAGATTTAAACATTCACAGGCAGAGGGATGATAATGTTGCTGAAGCCCACCCTCTCTGGAGTTCAGTTTTGAGTTTCATGCATCTAAAACCACAAGGATCTGAGATCACAGTACAATACTGCAGTTTTTGTTTGTTTGTTTGTTTATTTTTTGAGGCAAAGTCTCCCTCTGTCACCCTGAGTAAAGTGTCATGGCATAATAACTCACAGCAACCTCAAACTCCTGGGCTCCAGACACCCTCTTGCCTCGGACTCCCGAGTAGTTGGAACTACAGGCACATGCTATAGCTCTTAAGCCATGATGTTACTATGAGGCTGTCCCTTCATACGTGTAGCTGTTGTAAAGTGCAACAAAATACAGGAGAAAGACGGCCGAAGCTTAGTCTTGCAATGAAAAGGAGGCTCAGTGCTGAAAAGGATGTTGAAATCATATTTTAGCTTAAGATCCTTAATTATATGCCTTTTTTACTCCAACTATTTTAGCTGTTTTGCAGGCTGATGGTAGGTGGCAACGTTCTCTAAATCAAAATGTAAATCATCCTTAATTTGACAGTGATTGAGCTACATTGCTTCTTTACGTGTCTCATCAAAATATAGTTTTCAAAGTCTACAGATAATTAAAATTTCAGGAAGTATTTAGAGAAGCTTACTAATGTATTACATAATCATTAACCACCGAAATGTATTAATCTTTAAGAACATTGTAAACACAGGGGACTATTATTCTTAGGATTATTTTGTGTGAACAAACCCAAATCCTTGTGCTACACTAAGGCTAATATATTTGCTCAAGGCATCAGAATTAATTTATGACCCCTTCTTTTGAATTAAATGTTATAAACATCTCTGGTGTTCTTGGAAAACAAAGGCTGCTCCTGCATAATTTTTCAGATAGAGAAACTGAAATGCAAGTACTATGAAAATATTTGCTGGATAAAGCAAATACCAAGATCAAAGATGCTAAGATACAGAGTGGATATTTATTATCTCCACTAATCCTTTCATATGTCAAAATTTATTTGTTTTTACTATGCTCTTCATCAGTTATTATAGCCTAATTTTAAATTCAGAAAGGAGAATGCAGAAATAATAGTATCATGAGCTTTAGAATTATATCCAAGTAATACTGATGAGGATGAATGAGAATGTATTATCTGAATATGTTTTTTGGATGAGAAAGAAAACATGATAATCTTATGTTACACCTTGAACTCCTCCTCTAACTTTTGAAGCCAATGAGGTACTGCATAAAAGTCATAAATTTAATTTTAAAACATAACCATGAACAGTTTTGAAGTGACACCTCAATAAATTAGACAGCCACGTGCTTGTCAGTATATTCAAATCATGAAAGTACAAATTTCATAATATTCTGATTTTCTACCATTCCTAAATTCTTGTGAAGCAGTATTTAAAGTTGAGAAATGAACTCCTTTCTCCATGACTTACTCGTGGGAGACATACAAATAGTTCTTTTTCATATACCTTACGGCAATTTCGGAGGTACTATTAAGGATGTTTATGGTCTATCTGCAGTTGGGACATGAGAACACCAGAATGATACACATTGGTTACTTAAATGCCTAACTTATTGTCATCATGAAGTTTAGATAGGTAGGACAATGGATAGGTAATCAATGGACAGGCCTTGGAAACCAATTAGGCCTGAACAATAAAAAGGACAGAAGCACCTTGAGTTGATGGTGGTGCCATCAACTAGGACAGGTAACTCAGGAGGAAGAACTGATTTCAGGGTGAGAAATAAACACATGAAGGATTCAGTTTGGGTAAGTGCCGAGTTTAAGGTGGATGCAGAGCATGCAGATAGAGAAATTTTATACCATAAAATTTCAATCTAGGAATCAAGATCTTGGGAGAAAGGTGGAAAGTAGAGAGCAAGGTCAAGGTATGCAAATGTTTTCAGCAAAGGGCCAGAGGATCTAAGGGCTTTGTAGGCAGCACTGTCTTTTTTAAAATTGGACACAAACTTTATGGGCACCCTGTATTTGGCCTGCAGGTCATAGTTTGCTAAGCCCTGAATTAGATGACAAATGAAAATCTCACAATGAATAAGATCACCCAGGAGGAACATATGGAAAGCAAGTTTGTATGCTATGAAATTTGAAAACATGTAATTCTGAATTCAGTTCAATAAGGATACGTATCATCTATAAGGCCTGCAGTCAGACAGATGGTTCCACAACCCTTGCTCTGGCTCATACCCACTGTGAAATGGGGCAAGTTATTTAACCTCTAAGGCTCAGGGAGTCATCTGCAAGATGAGGAAATGGTAACAGCTAACACTCAGCAGCAGGCTCCTGAGTATCCTCAGGATTAGATAGTATTATCTCTCTCTTTTATAAAAGAGGATAGTGAGGCACAGAGGCACTAAAAACACCAAACTGACACAGCTGCTACAGCTGGAGGAAGAAGTCTGATTCAGTCTGATACCCTCACTCTTAATCACACTTTAAAGGATCATGTGAGGAGTGCATGGGAGAAGGGAAAGCCTTTTATCATCGTACCTGGAGGGTAGAAAAAACTCAATATGGCTATTATCGTTATTATGACCTCAAAGTACATTAATAGCTAAAGGATACAATGATGACTAACCCAAGGTCAATTTTGTCTGAGATACTATCACTAAATTTCTAATACTAGCTTCAACCCGCCCCCCCCATCAACTCTATTGTTAATTTTCAGTCTGACTCTCCCCTAAGAAGGGGTGCTAGGAAAGGAAACAATATCAGCTTTGATTATTCCTTGCCTGGCATTATTGGTTTGTTTTCCCTAAGTGTTCCTAGTAAATCCTGGTTTCTTCTTCCCAGTGTACATACACTGAAAGCTCCTGGAGGATTATTTCTTTTCTTAAAGCAGCTGGAGTTCAAACTTGCTGTAAGATTTTAGTATCTACCATGGACCCAAAAAGGGGTCCCATAAGCATTTTAACAAGCATTTAATCTTGGCGGGAACTAGTATTAGGGTTCAGAAAAAATGAACTCCCACCAAGACATCTCTGACTAACTCCTGTTTGTCCAGCTTAAAATTGTCCCTTCTGCAAAGCGCCTCCTAATCCCTTCCCTCGATCCCTTCTCTTCCACTTCTCTTGGTACAGTTTTGATACCACCCTTAGGGCGGTATTTACTTCATCCCTTTTGTAAGATAAGGACTTCCTTGTGGACAGCACTGAAGTTATTTTTTGCTTTTTTTCTTGACATTTAAAAACCAATGGGTGGCAAAGGGATTTATATATCAATATATGGCAGCAAGAAGTACAAGGGAAATTTTTTAACACCCCCCTGCCACAATAGGGGATTTAGGTTACAAATAAAAAAAAAAATAGACCTTTATATTCTATTTTAGCATTCAAATTATTTTCCCAAACATTTTTTAAAGTTTAATAATGAAACATACCCAATTATTATTTAAATATATTTTTCAATTGTTCCTAAGGTGGAGTTAAAGCCAGTTCTTATCATATTGGAAAAAGAAAAAAAAACCTGAGATAAATTGTCCCTACTCATAAAACATTTAAAGCATTTACATTTTAAGGAGAAGCCAAGGAAAGCATAGTAAGAGAAAATATGAAGTTCTATAGGGCAAACAGCATCTATAACATTTAAAAATGGCATATTCTTATTCTATAGTAAGTATTCTATATAACTATTTTCTTTAATAACAATCAGCATCTTAAATAAATATTTCATTGCAAAAAGACTAAACACAGTCGGTCATTTGAATCTGGGAGATTTATTTATTCCAGGATGCCCATCATATACCAAAATCTACAGATGCTTAAGTTTCTTATATAAAATGATGTGGTCTTTGCTTATAGCCTACATACATCCTCCCTAAATTGCCTTTGGGTTACTTACAATACCTAACACAAGGTAAATGCTATAAATAGTTCTTATACTCCATTGTTTAGATAATAATGACAAGAAATAAAGTTTGTACTACTCATTCAGTAAAGACACAACCATCCCTTTTTTTCCCGAATACTTTGAATCCAAGATTGGTTAAATCCATGGATGCTGAACCTATAATTATAAAAGACTGACTATACTTCTGTTTAAATAAAAACATTACAGCACAGCAGAAAATTCAAATATGCCTTGGGTTCCATGTTAATAGGAGGAATAAAGAGATCCATAACATACAGCACAAAAAGTAAGCATACTCCCTACACAGGAGATGCACATCAGGGTTCTCTACCTGGGGGCCCTATAGATAGAAACCAGTGAGTCCTTTTGCAGGTTCTGTAAACTACACACAATTACATGCAAACCTTTCCGTTCATGTGTCTTTCTTCAAACAGTCTAGAATTGTCATTAGATTACTGAAGGAGTCTATTACCTCCCTAAAGCTAAATTAGGCTCTGCAAACAGGCCTCCTTAAAGAACATTTATCTTGCTTAAAAAGCCTAATTATTGCTTTTAAGCTCTTACTTTTGAAAAGGGTAAAAAATTGTATTAGTCCAATTAGGCAAGTAAACATTTGTGTTTCTGCACCAGACCACTGGTATTAGATCTGAACTTAAAATTTTGTCCATTAGTGAGAAGGTAAGCTCCTTTCCTACTGTTTACCCAGGGTAACTTGGCCTTAACTTAGAATTTTTAAACAGTTCAGTGTTTTCAGGGATCTAGGCATCTTTTCATAAAGCTCAAATTAAATACAAAAATCAATGAATACTATTAATTAGTATGCCTAACTTTTCACTTTATCTATAGAATTTACTCTATTTAAAAGTCAAAGAAGGGCGGCGCCTGTGGCTCAAGGAGTAGGGCGCCGGTCCCACATGCCAGAGGTGGTGGGTTTAAACCCAGCCCCGGCCAAAAAAAAAAATAAAAAAATAAAAAAAATAAAAGTCAAAGAACATACCAATACAGAAATGTTTTTCTTACAGGTTATTTATTTATTTATTTTTTTGCAGTTTTTGGCCAGGGCTGGGTTTGAACCCGCCACCTCCAGCACATGGGGCCGGAGCTCTACCCCCTTGAGCCACAGGCGCTGCCTGTTACAGGTTATTTTTTGAAGTAAATCACAGCACGTCCAATGGCAAAATTTAAGTAAGAATCGAGAACTCCCACTATTCCATTCATAGGCAGTAATCCATTCTTTTAATAAATGAAAGGCATTCTAGGATCTCTTGGGAGAGAAACCTATTCTTTCCAGAACAAAATAAATTTCTCTCAGGGATTAGATTTTAAAGACTTTATGGCACTTAAAGGCTTTTCCTATATCCCCCTGCTAAATTAATTTTCTGCTTTTTCTCTGTTAATAGCCAGGACCAGTTTGGAATGACTTTTCCATATTATTGAAAACCAGTGAGCAGGAGGCTCATTATTACTTTCAGGCTGCTAACATATAAAATATCACTACCTCAAAGTGTAAAAGGTGGTAGAAAAAGAGTTGACCTTCCTAAATTGGGAAGTAAGTAGAAAAGGACCTGAGACGCAGTTCTTTTCTGTTTTTCCTGAAAACAGCCCAATGGTGACTCCAGAACCAATATTCTCTGGTGTGAATCTGACATGTGGGCCCAAAATACTGTATCTACAAGATCCACAGCAGTTTCTCCGCTCCCTAAAAGAATTATTTAATTCATCCACATTCCAAATTATATCTGTTTAGCATTAATGAAGTTGAATTTGTAGAAAAGACTGGATTCATTATCATGTAAAGTACAGGCATTAGCAGAAAATTTAGTAACTATATTCCTAGACATAACAAGATCAGACTCAGGCTACTGGGTCGAGCTGGGGGATGAGAAGTGGGATGTTCCTGAAGGGAGAATGCCTTCCTTCTTGCAGAGCTGTTCACAGGAGTAAATTAAATCAGAGTCCCAACAAAGGAAGGCCATCCCTCAAACCTCCCATCATAGATAAACATCTGTGTGTCTGTTGCTTAAAACCTTTTCTTAAGCTCTCTTACAGCTGGAAAATTTGATAGACGTCACAGATGCCTATCACACTGAAGCACAGTAGCTGTATTATGGTCATACCAATCAGATGCCACAACCAGGAAGTAACTGCTGGTTAATGACGGAAAACACAAAGTGGAGAGTGCCACTGACCCCACAGCAAGGGCGTGATTCCAGGCAGTGACAATGAGGGGCCTCATGACAGGCAAGGGGAAGATCCAAAGAGGACGGCTTGAAACGAAGGAACATCTGATGAATGCCTACCAAACCCCAGGCACAGCTCTAGGGACTGAGGATACAGGGTGAACAAAACAGACGAGGTCCCAGCTCACTCCAGTGTATGAGTGACAGGAGACTTAACTCCTAAGGATCAGATATGGAAAATAAATCTAAATGGTAAAGGAGAAAGCCGTGACGGAGTGTCTCAGGGGTTTCCTGAGCCATGGGTGCTTGGGGAGGAAGGAACCAGCCTCTATGCTTTCAGCTTACAAAAAACATCTTTGATGGGAAAAGGGTGATAGTTGGCAAATTGGGGAGAGGTGATCTAGTTCCATTAATTCAGTGGTTTTCACCAATTTTTTTTTGTGTGTGAGACATATTTTCAAACATTAGGATATTTGTCAGATTGTATTACAGGGATTATCAAACAAAGCAATTCAAAGTGAACAATAATTATAACACAGTCACAACAGTTCAGGTAGTAACGCCTCCTATTTATAAAAGCACCCATACCCATCCAAATGGCCACCAGTTGGTCTCAATTCTGAGCTGCTCTTTGCAGCCTACACCTGATTATAGCAGTGGTTCTCAACCTGTGGGTTGTGACTCACAGGAACTGTATTGAAGGGCCATGGCATTAGGAGGGTTGAGAACCACTGTATTAGAGGAATGTAAGAAAAGACTTTGGAGGAAACATAACAAATAGCCCTTAACCTTATTGTTAGATTCCAAACAGCTAACTCTCTTCAAATAGGTCCTCAAGAGTGCTTTTCACTCCAGGCAATGCAGGTTTCAACTGAAGCAGAGACCTCAGCCTTGGTCTTACAAAAAGTAGCTCTAAGAATCTTCTCATATTTGCCAAGATATCCATTCATGAAATGAATAGCAATGATCTGGAAGCTCATGGGAAAAACTCTGAAACACTGACCTACCACACGTTACTTCAGTGCTGAAGGGGCCACAAGGCAAACAGCTGTGACCAGCGGTGGACAGCTGCTATAGTGAATGGTGTTTACATCCTTTCCCTCTAGTTCCTAGAACCCCCAGTAAAGAAGCTCCCAATGTTGCTACCGGCAGAGAGGAAATAGCAAAGATCCCTTCAAGACTTCTCCCAAACTTCTGGCAAAGGATTGGAGCCTCCTGGGAGCCATGGTCTGGCTGAGCACCCAGCTGCTCTCAGGGGCAGGCACTGAAGATTCCAGTCTCTAAACTCAAGCTGTGTCCTCAGTGGCTTTCTCTATGTCCTCACTGGTACAAACAAATAAATCGTGGCTACTGGAAGTCGAGCTAATCAGTTGAATCTCTTCTTTTCACAGACAACTGTGGGCTTTTAAATCTGGAAGAAAGTTTATTCTTCAGGAAGACATACTCCTCATTTCTCCATCCCTTTTTTCTCTTTCATTTCCGCTTTTCCTCCACTGTTTTTCCCTATAAATATCAACTGGTTACTTTGAAATGGAAGAGTCTAGACATGTGGCCGACCACAGAAAACAAGAAGTGAATGTCTGCCAATTTCCATACCCTCCCTTAGTGATATTCCGATGAGGAAACAAAACAATCACATAAATAAAGTGCCCGAGGAAAGTTCAAGAACATGCCTTAGGTCACAAAGTAGCTAAGAGTAGATGAAAAAACATAGCATGTCTGACTCAGTAGTACCAGTTTCTACTGTGCTAAGATCACAGTAGAAAACTGGATATTTAAAACTCCAGGTAGTGATGTTCTAGCCATTAGAAGCATATCTTAACCACTAGGGAAAAATCAGTTAAGGCTAAGGGAAAGTCTGGGACAAGTTTTCTTTAAGCTAAAGATGTCTAATAGTAATTTTCACATGATAAACACTTTAAAAAGAAAATAGACCCAGCCCAGCACAGTGGCTCATGCCTATGATCCTAACACTCGGGGAGGCTGAGGTGGGTGGACTGCTTTAGTTCAGGAGGTTGAGATTAGCCTGAGTGTGAGTGAGACCCTGTCTCTACTAAAAGTAGAAAAACTTAGCCAGGTGTGGTAGTGCACACCTCTCGTCCCAGCTGAGGAGGCTGAGGCAGGAGGATTGCTTGAACCCAAGAATTTGAGGTTGCTGTGAGATATGATGATACCCCAGCACTCTACCCAGGCTGACAGAGTGAGACTCTGTTTCAAACAAACAAACAAAAAAAAAAGAAAGAAAAGACTATACATAATATACATATATATCAACAAAAGGTGAACAGTTTTAGGATTATACTTCACTTACATGGCCTAGCTACAAAAAGAACTGTTACATATATTTTAACATACCAAAAAAGCACACCGGAGTAGTCCAAAGTGAATGAAATGTCCCAAAGTGAACACTCTCATGCTAACTGTTCCTTGGGCAGAAAAGCCTACCCTTTGAGCTCCCTGCACTATAGGGCAGAATTACAGAGAACAGATCAACAGGGCCAGCGCATCCTTCATGAGCAAGCTCATAGATTTGGTGTCAACAAGGGATCATGGTCAAACCTTTGATTTTCCCCAGCCTGGTGTTCCAGCAACCGCTTGTGCACTGAACACAGTCACAGCCTGGCTTCAGCCACACCACATTGAGGTGCGTTTGCAAAGCACCATAGAAAACAGAGGAATTAAACTTAAACATATGCTGAAATTTCCCTTTTACACTCAGAAGCATGATAAATGCACTTTTTCAGGTTTATGAGAATACCCTCTAACATCAAACATTGATTTTTGAAAGTCTTACAAAAGCTCTTCTTATTGTGTCTGCACTGCAGATTTATACCGCTGTAACTCCTGACAGACATCATCTTAGCTTTATGAATAAATAAAACTATGGTCTAGGTAAACATTGAGTTAAGAGAAAAAATCAATACCTATCTAGCATACGATAGATTTGAGCTGTAAGGCAGCTTATCCCTAATATACGATGCAATACTAAATCATACTTTCTGCTTCCTAATAAAAGATAAGTGAGAGTATGTGGAATTGGCAGGTAAATACTTGCTTTCCGTAGCCCTCAGAATATCAGGAGTCCTCTTCCCCTTTTTAAAATGGCTTATTTGATATTTCAAAAAGGAATAAAAAAGATAATGAGGAAAAAAAGGGATGGATAAAGCCATGGTGGCAAAATCTTAATAATTTGTGAATCTAGATTATGATTTTATGTTGACTCTGATTATCTCCTGTGTGTGTAAAATTCTCATTATTAGAACACAAAGAATATGTATGTTTGGTTGGAGGAAACTCTAACCAAACCTATTATCAACCAAGATGTTAACAATGATTCTCTTTGGGGAATGGACTCATAAGAAAACATTTTTTCAAGGAGGAGCAAGATGGTGGCTGAGTAACAGCTTCCTTGCAACTGGGCACAGTGAGTCTGGGGAGACAAGACTCCAGGCATCTCTGGCTGGTAGGATCTGCCCATAAACATCCCGTTGAGGAGACAGGGAGTCAGTGAGAGCCTTCTGCACCCCATGAGGGGGACAAAAGCAGTGGAAAACAGGCAAGTGGTTGCATGTGTTCATTCGGTCTAATCCCACCAGCAGCTGTAAGTACAGCAGCAGTGAGATTGCAAACTGGAAAGGCCTTACGTGTGAGCTGTTTTTGTTTTTTTTGGACTTGAAACTCACTTGAACTACCTTGGAAGAATTTGGGCAAGAGTGCAAAGGACTTTAAGCATTGTCTAGGGCCCCAGACTGAGCCGCTGAGCCAGACGGAGCTAATAGTGTTCAGCTGCGGGCTGCTTGGAACCATTGTGGGAGAACTGCCCCGGCAACTTCCGCCCTCAGAGTCGCAGAGCAAGGATCTGGCAGGACCTAGTAACCTAGTGACTGAGCAGCCTAAAGGCAGGGACTGAGATGCCTTGCAGCCTTAGCCCTCAGGGGCATAGAGTGAAACCAGTTTTAGCACACTGGGTAAGTGGATAGCCACTTCAGGATTGATCCCATAAAGCTTCTGCTTAACTAAGGTTAGAAGTTTAAAGTGCTTTTTAAGAGGGCTAAGGAGAGATTTAGGATCTCCCCCCTGCGGAGTTTGAGAAATCAGCACAGGCATCCAGTCTCCATCTTGTACAGGCATATTAGCATTGTGATTAACATCTCATAAACCAGAAGATCACCTGTTATCCAGACAATATTCAGCAAGATATATATACTGCTTTGTTTTTGGTTTGTTGTTGTTGTTCTTGTTTTTTAATTTCAACATTTTCCCTATAGATTTGTCTTTTCTTTTTAATTTTCTTTTCTTTCTTCATTTTTCTAGTTTAAATATAATTTCCTATTGTTGCCTTTTTCAAAAATTAGAACTTCACTTTTGCTAGTGTTTCTACCCTTTTTATTTGGTTTTTCCCCAAATTTTATTCTGTAAAGTTTTCTGTTTGCTTGTTTTGGTTTGATTTATAGCATTTTTGACTTTCCTCTCTACTTCGTGGAGGTGGGGTACAGTGTCTGAACAGGCTAGCAAAGAGCTACAGACCTCAACGGAACCACCGAACCTGGCACCCCCAAAGCTTGGGGGTTTTTAAGGTTGGGTCAAAGTACCCTACTATACAACTATATTGCTCTCTCTCCGCTTTCTGTGCCTCTCTTCCTTTTGTCAGTATTCCCTTTTACCCACTCCCTCTCCTTTCTCTTTTTTCTTTTTCTTTTTCCTTATTTTTTCCCTTCTTGCTCTTCAACCTTGTCATCCTTCTGGCCCTGTAACAAAAGGACTCATCAAAACCCTAGTCCAGAGGCACAGGAACACAAAGAGCAAGAGAAAGGGAAAGGAAAATTACAGCAAGGAAAGAGATAAAAGAAATCACTCATGAGGAAGAATCAGCAGAAAAATCCTGGCAACATGAAAAACCAGTCAAGAGCAACTCCCCCAACAGACTGTGAGGTAGCTACTGCAGAGGATTCCACCTATAAAGAAATGTTAGAAATGACAGAAAGGCAATTTAGAATACATATGATGAAAATAATGAAGGAAATGATGGAAACAATGAAAGAAACTGCTGATAAAGTGGAAAACAACCAAAAGGAAATCCAAAACAGAATCAAATAAGAGATAAATGATATAAAAATATAGAAAGTATATAGCAGAGCTGAAGGAACTGAAGCAGTCAGTTAGGGAACCTAAAGATGAAATAGAAAGTATCGACAACAGATTAGACCATGCAGAAGAAAGAATCTCAGAGGTGGAAGACAAAGCTCTTGTGATAACTCAGATAGTTAAAGCGGCAGAAAAGAAGATAGAGAAAGCAGAATGTTCACTGACAGAATTATGGGACATTATGAAGTGTTCAAACATACGAGTTACAGGTATCCCAGAAGGGGAAGAAGAATGCACCAGGGGAATGGAAGCCATACTAGAGAATATCATAAATGAAAATTTCCCAAAGATTCTGACACACTCCTTTCAGAGGGATATCGGACCCCAGGTTGCCTTAACTCTAACCAAGCTTATCCAAGACACAGTGTGATGAACTGGTCCAAAGTCAAGACAGAAGAAAAGATTCTTCAAGCTGCCAGGAGTAAGCACCAGTTGACCTATAGGGGCAAATCCATCAGGGTAACTGCAGACTTTGCTAATGAAACTTTTCAAGCAAGAACACTATGGTCATCTACCTTTAATGTACTTAAACAGAACAATTTTCAGCCCAGAATTCTATATCCTGCTAAGCTAAGCTTTAAAATTGATGGACAATTCAAATCATTTACTGATATATAAACATTGAGGAAATTCGCCACAACAAGACCAGCACTACAGGAAACATTTCAACATGTTCTAAACACTGACCATCACAATGGATCAACAGCAAAGTAAGAACTCAGTAATTAAAGAACATAACCTAACTTCCACACTGATGTAAAAGATAAAACTAAGCAACAACTCCCACAAAATAAGATGAATACAACACTACCACACTTATCAATTATCCCAATAAATGTTAATGGCTTGAATTCCCCACTGAAGAGGCATAGATTGGCCAACTGGATTAAAAAACACAAGTCATCCATTTGCTGTCTGCAAGAAACACACCTGGCTTCAAAAGGCAAATTAAAACTCCAAGTTAAGGGCTGGAGGACCATTTTTCAGGCAAACGGAATTGAGAAGACAAGAGAAGTTGCAATGTTTTTTTCAGATCCATGTGGATTTAAAGCAACGAAAGTCAAAAAAGACAAAGATGATCACTTTATATTGGTCAAGGGAAAAATACAACAAGAAGATGTTTCAATTCTAAATACTTATGCACCCAATTGAAATGCTCCCAGATTCTTGAAACACACCTTACTCAGTCTGAGCAATATGCTATCCCATAATACCATAATAACAGGGGACTTTAACACTCTCCTCTTACAGAACTGGACAGATCCTCTAAACAGAAATTAAACAAAGATATAAGGGACTTAAATGAGACCCTAGAATAACTGTGCTTAATAGACACACATAGAACACTCCATCCCAAAGATAAAGAATATACATTCTTCTCATCTCCCCATGGAACATTCTCCAAAATTGATCATATTCTAGGCCACAAAACAAACTTCAACACAGTCAAAAGAATTGAAATTTTACCTTGTATCTTCTCAGACCACAAGGCACTAAAAGGTGGAACTCAACTCCAACAAAAACCTTCAACCCCACACAAAGGCATGGAAATTAAACAACCTTCTGTTGAATGACAGTTGCCCGCAGGAAGAAATAAAACAGGAATGTATTAATTTGCATTCCCACCAGCAGTGCAGAAGTGGTCCCTTTTCTCCGCATCCACGCCAACATCTCTGGTCTTGAGATTTTGTGATATAGGCTAGTCTCATTGGAGTTAGATGATATCTCAAAGTAGTTTTGATTTGCATTTCTCTGATGATTAAAGATGATGAGCATTTTTTACATATATCTGAAGGCCTTGCGCCTGTCTTCTTCAGAGAAGTTTCTCTTCAAATCCCTTGCCCAGCCTGCGATGGGATCCCTTGTTTTTTTCTTGATGATGCGTTTGAGTTCTCTGTGGATTCTGGTTATTAAACCTTTGTCAGAGATATACCCTGCCATTCAATCCTGTAATTCCTCTGCTGGGCATATACCCAGAAGACCAAAAATCACAACATAACAAAGATATTTGTACCAGAATGTTTATTGCAGCCCAATTCATAATAGCTAAGTCATGGAAAAAGCCCAAGTGCCCATCGATCCATAAATGGATTAATAAATTGTGATATATGTATACCATGGAATACTATGCAGCCTTAAAGAAAGATGGAGACTTTACCTCTTTCATGTTTACATGGATGGAGCTGGAACATATTCTTCTTAGTAAAGTATCCCAAGAATGGAAGAAAAAGTACCCAATGTACACAGCCCTACTATGAAACTAATTTGGGACTCTCACATGAAAGCTATAACCCAGCTACAACTTAACAATAGGGGGAAGTGGGAAGGGAGGGGTGGGTAGAGGGAGGGGGATCGGTGGGATCACACCTGTGGTGCACCTTACAGGGGTATTTGCGAAACTTGGTAAATGTAGAATGTAAATGTTTTGGCACAGTAACTGAGATAATGCCAGAAAGGCTATGTTAATCACTGTGATAAAAATGTGTCAAATGGTTTATGAAGCGAGTGTATGATGCCCCATGATCATATCAATGTATACAATTATGATTTAATTAAAAAAAAAAGAAAAAGAAATAAAACAGGAAATCATTAAATTCCTTGAGCATAACAACAATTAAGACATGAGCTACCAAAACCTGTAGGATACTGCAAAAGCAGTTTTGAGAGGAAAATTTATCGCTTTAGATTGCTACATTCGAAAAACAGAAAGAGAGCGCATGAACAAACTCACAAGCCATCTAATGGAATTGGAAAACGAACAACAATCTAAGCCTAAACCCAGTAGAAGAAAAGAAATCTCCAAAATTAAATCACAAATCAATGAATTGAAAACAAAAGAATCATTCAGAAAATTAATGAAACAAGGAGTTGTTTTTTTGAAAAATTAAATAACATAGATAAACCTTTGGCCAGACTAACTAGAAATAGAAAATTAAAATCTCTAGTAACCTCAATCAGAAATGATAAAGGGGAAATAACAAATGATGCCCTACATATACAAAAGATCATCTTTGAATACTATGCCCAGAAATTAAAAAATAAGAAGGAAATGAATCAATATTTGGAATCATACCCTCTCCCTAGAGTTTGCGAGGAAGAAATAGAGCTCCTGAATAGACCAATTTCAAGCACTGAGATTAAAGAAAAAATAAAAATGCTTCCAACAAAAAAAATGCCCTGGTCCAGATGGCTTCACACCAGAACTCTATCAAACCTTCAAGGAAGAGCTTATTCCCATAATGCAGAAATTATTACAAAAAATTGTGGAGAAAGAAATCTTCCCCAACATGTTCTACGAAGCAAACATCACCCTGATACTAAAACCAGGAAAAGACCCAACTAAAAAGGAGAATTTCAGATCAATTTCATTAATGAATATAGATGCAAAAATTCACAACAAACTCATAGCCAATAAATTACAGCTTATCATCAAATAGTTAGACATCATAATCAAGTAGATTTCATCCCATGAACGCCAGGCTGGTTTAACATATGCAAGTCCATAAATGTTATCCACCATATTAATACAAGCTAAAGTAAAGACCATATGATCCTCTCAATAGATTCAAAAAAAGCATTCAATGAAATTCAGTATCCTTTTCTAATTAGAACACTGAAGAGTACAGGCATAGGTGGTACATTTCTGAACCTGATTGAAGCTATCTATGACCTACAGCTAATATTTCACTGAATGGAGTAAAACTGAAAGCTTTTCCTCTTAGAACTGGAACCAGACAAGGTTGTCCTCTCCATTACTATTCAATATAATACTGGAAGTTCTAGCCAATGCAATTAGGCAAGACAAGGAAATAAAAAGGAATCCAAATGGCAGCAGAGGAGGTCAAACTCTCCCTCTTTGCTGACGACATGATCTTATACTCAGAGAATCCCCAAGACTCAACTACAAGACTCCTGAAGTCATCAAAAAATGCAGTAATGTTTCAGGATATAAAATCAATGCCCACAAGTCAGTTGCCTTTGTATACACCAAAAACAGTCAATATGAGAGGCTAATCACGGACAAAACTCCCTTCACCATAGCTTCAAAGAAAATGAAATACCTAGGAATATACCTAACAAAGGAGGTGAAGGACCTCTATAAAGAAAATTATGAAATCCTAAGAATGGAAATAGCAGAGGATATTAACAAAGGGAAGAACATACCATGCTCATGGCTGGGAAGAATCACATTGTTAAAATGTCTGTACTTCCCAAAGCAATCTACCTATTCAATGCCATTTCTATTAAAATAACAAAATACTACTTTCAAGATTTGAAAAAAATGATTCTGCATTTTGTATGGAATCAGAAAAAACTCCATATAGCTAAGGCAGTTCTTAGTAATAAAGACAAAGCTGGGGGCATCAGCATACCAGATTTTAGGCTGTACTACAAAGCCATAGTTGTCAAGACAGCATGGTAGTGGCACAAAAACAGAGACATAGACATTGGGAATCGAATAGAGAAATAGGAAATGAAACTAATATCTTACAACCAGCTAATCTTCGATAAATCAAACAAGAACATATTCTGGGGGAAAGACTCCCTATTCAATAAATGGTGTTGGGAGAACCGGATATCCACATGTAAAAGAATGAAACTGGACCCACACTTTTTTCCACTCACAAAAATTGATTCAAGATGGATAAAGGACCTACATTTAAGTCATGAAACAATAAAAATCCTCAAAGAAAGCATAGGGAAAACACTGGAAGACATTGGCCTGGGGAAAAACTTCATGAAGAAGACTGCCATGGCAATTGCAACAACAAAAATAAACAAATGGGACTTCATTTAACTGAAAAGCTTCTGTACAGCTAAGGAGACAACAACAAAAGCATATAGACAAACTACACAATGGGAAAGGATATTAGCATATTTTGAATCAGAAAAAAGCTTGATAACTAGGATCTATAGAAAACTCAAATTAATCCACGTGAAAAAGCCAACAATCCCATATATCAATGGGCAAGAGACATGAATAGAACCTTCTCTAAAGAAGACAAATGAATGGCTAAATATGAAAAATATGAAACATGAAAAAAATGTTTATTATCCCTATTTATTAGAGAAATTCAAATCAAAACCACCCTGAGATACCATCTAATCCCAGCGAGAATGGCCCACATCACAAAATCTCAAAACTGCAGATGCTGGCTTGGATGTGGAGACAACACAACACTTTTACACTGCTGGTGGGACTGCAAACTTTTGGAAGGAAGTATGGAGAACCCTCAAAGAACTCAGGCTAGACCTCCCATTTGATCCTGCAATCCCATTACTGGGCATCTACCCAGGAGGAAAAAAATCCTTTTATCACAAGGACACTTGCACTAGGCTATTTATTGCAGCTCTATTTACAAATGCCAAAATGTGGAAACAGCCAAAATGCCCACCACCCCAGGAATGGATTAACAAACTATGGTATATGTACACCATGGAATATTATTTAGCCATTAAAGAAAACAGAGACTTTATTCCCTTTGTATTAAGCTGGATGGAAGTGGAACACATTATTCTTAGTAAAGCATCAGAAGAATGGAGAAGCATGAAGCCTATGTACTCAATTTTGATATGAGGGCAATTAATGACAATTAAGGACATGGTGGGAGTGGGGGAACGGGAGAGCAGAGAGAAAGAAGGAAGGAGGGGTGGTCAAAGGAGAAGCAGAGAGAGGAAAGGAGGGAAGGGGTGAGGCCTTGGTGTGTGCCATACCTTTTGGTGGCAAGACATGATTGTAAGAGGGACTTTACCTAACAAATGCAATCAGTGTAACCTGGTTTCTTGAGTCTTCAATGACTCCTCAACAATAAAAAAAAGAAAAAGAAAATACCTATTCTTCCTTGGGAGTTTTTATTTTCCAAGTGTCCATAGTGAACATGTTACTGCTTTTGTAATTCAGAAAACACACACATAATAAATGTAGGGGAGAAGATAAAAAAGAAAAATAAGATTAACTACACTGATTGCAAAATATTTTGTCGACTCCTGACTAGACATACCTAAAATTTATATCCTAACACTTATTTCTATCCCAGGCCAACTTTTTCTCATTGTTCTTGGATGGTTTTTAGGACACAAGCAGGTTGTTATTAAAATTGACTGATTTAGAAAACAAAGCTAACAGCCTATGCTGAAATTAACCTCATCTTTGTGAACCAAAGATCAAATGCAAGACAAAAGCTGGCTGAACACATCATTGTCATTTTTTTAAGCTCTGCAATCACCTTACAATGCAAGGCCATTTGCACAGTGGAGACAGTTGTTAAAAGTTCTGAGGAGCCCTGCAGTGATTTTTAATCACAGTGCCACCCCAGGAAGACCAGGCTCCTGCTTAGAATTAAAAAGTCTTGGTTTGAATTAAAAATGACTCCCATTTTCCCCCCTAGATACTCAAAGATGTGGTTCATCACTAATTATGTTAACTGTGGCGTCTTCAGAAACATGCTTATTTGTTGATTTGGGTTAGCTCACATCTCCCTGGACAGTTACTGATTCTGTGTTCTCCTTGCTGTCTTTATAATACATGGAAAGAACAACTCTGGAAATTTGAAAGACACTTCCTAAGCACAGAGATGTTAGAAGCCTAAAAATGGGTTAGGGCGATTTAAATTTTGAATCTCAAATTAAGACATCATGAAAGTAGCTATTATCATCACCAAAACTGGAGAGGACACTGGCTGAATCTACTTTCAAGGTAGAAATTACAAGGTACAAAAGAAGGTAGTGACCATGCTAGTACTGACATCAGCAGAAGAGGGAAAGGGGACATAAATTGATTTTGCTAGCTCTTTGTTAACATATGGATGCCAAAAGCAAAAGACAAAGCAAAGCATTATTGTTGAGAAAAATGCTTATGCTTAGTCTGGAACAAAACACAGCTTGAGATCAATTACTTTTCATGAATACTATCTTTTTCTTTATTACAGTGTCAGAGATGCAGTCATTTAAAGAAATTAGAGCATCCACTATGTTTTACAATGCCCTAGGCACGTATTAGATTGTTGCAGGGACAAAAATAAGATCCAAATGTTGCCCTTAAGGTTAGCGTCTATAGGAGGATCAGATATATAAATCGATAAATATAATACAAAGTGTCTAGAGATGTAACTGAAGAACTATGGGAACCCAGCTAAGCCTGGGAAATCAGGGAGGGCTTCTGAGAGGAGATGGAAACTGAGATGGATCTTGAAAGATGCCCTAGTATTTATTGAGAACAAAAGGGTCAAGGGCATTCTCAGACATGACAACAGCAGGTGCAAAGAAAGGCATGTGTGCCTGGAACAGGCGTGATGTGCTGGAACTCCCCAAGGAGTTTGATCCAAATGAAGCAGAGACTGCAAAGGAGGGAGGGTAGCCAGGGCACTGCAGGGGTACCTGGGCTGGGTCAAGGGGTCCACACCAAGGTGCATGGATCTATTCTCAAAGTTACCAGGGCCCATGGAAGTCACTGAGCTGGAAATCACGGGAGGGCAACTAGAGTGGGGACAATCTCTTAGAAGAGAATGACATTAGCTAGCTCCAACAACTGATTGGCACAGAGCTCATGAGCCCAGAACTAGACCAGCAAAGATGGAGATAGAGGAGTATTTCAAGAGTGGAAGAAACAGTATCCAACGTACTCAATACTATTATGAAACTAATATGACTAATATGTAATCACTTACACTTTCATACGAATGATAAAACACAAATATAGTCCAGTAAGAAAGAAGGAAGGTGGTAGAGGGGAGGGAAGAGGGAGGGTATTTGTCAGGATCTCACCTAGGGTACACAATGCAAGGGTACTTTGCAAACAACTGAGAGTATATTATAAATGTATTACCACAAAAATAAGTGAGGTGATGGTTGTGTTAATTAGTCTGGTTCAAGCATTCCACGCTGTATCCCATAAATGGAATGTGGATACAAATCATCACATTGTCCCCCGTAAATGTTTACAGTTATGATTTCATAAAAACGAAGTAAAAAAAAAAAATCTTAACAATTAACATTGTGACAGCTGGCAGGTCACCAAGCGCCAGTCACTGTTCCTGGAACTTTCATATGTGGTTTTAAATCCAGAAGCTGGTATAGACTGAATGAGGAGAGTGAGGCAATATCAGGAAGGAGACTTCTGGCTTGCATTAGTAGGACTACAGAAATGCCAGTTAATTGAAATATTAATTCCAGGAAAAGAAATCAGTGTTAAGCTGAGGTGTGAAGGAGGCAGGGGAAGACACTTGTATACCTATTAGTTTTGAGAGCTGCTTGGCACATACAAGTGAAGTAACCAAAATGCTGGGGACAGGCAGGAAGAAAATTGGAAATTCAAGTTAAAGAAAGAAAAAAAGAGGCATAAAAATATCTCGATAGTTAGATGCAAGCAGTCACCTATACATCAAAAAGTACCACAGTGCTTTCCAGAAAGTAGGAGGACAATGACGCCACTACAGCAGCATCCAATACCAATTTTAAAACATACAGACTCTCAAGTTAAATCTTAATTACCCCCAACTGGAAAATGTTCTATGTTTGGGGGCACGAATATAATGTGTTACGGTGAGCAGCTCTGGTGGAAATGGAAGTGCATTAGAGAAAACAATGTCTAATCCTGAATTGAGATTCTTGTCAAATGCTAGGAGATCAGAGGAAGACATTTTTGGTATGTGGATAATCAAAGCTCTTAATACATTGATTCTTTAGTCTAGCAAAAGGCAAGCTGATATCCAGGATATGCAGTTACATTTGGAAAGACTGCAGCCTTGAAAGGAGAACCAAAATGACCCTGACATAGCTCCTTGATCCCCTAAGAAGAAAGGGTTACTCTGGCAAGAAAAAGAATTTCTTGGTAAGTGAAAGGAAAGATTTAATTAAAAGACAGTGGGAAAAAAAACTCGGGAAGTTCAGACCAGTTGTACTCCTGTATTTCCAGCCCATAGAGGAATTGGATAATGATTTATGGTGGATATCCGTAAGTAAGGGCACAGAATTAGAGGTCTGTAAATCTTTTAAAAGTGTAGACACAATGCTTCGAATCTAGGATTCATCACAAAAGTTGATAACTCTGTAGTAAACTATTAATAACTACTAAAGTCAAATTTAGAATATCACTATTTTTACTTGGTCATTAGATTGAATGATTTTTTTCTGTATTTGGTCTGTTCACAGAAGATGGATCCAAAGTCATTAAGGAATTACTGATAGAGCTTTTATCATCAGCACAAAATGAGATTACAAATACCACTAATCATGATAACCACAAACACAGCCTCATACATTTTTGGTGATGGTGATGGCAGTGAGCACTGTATATACTATTAATCCCCCCATGAGGCTATTCAATCATTAGCCCCATCTCAAAGAGGAAAGAGGCTGAGAGAGGGTAAACATTTGTTCAGATTCCCAGAGGCATTACAAAGCAGAACCTGGGATGTGCGGACCACTATCCAGTGGGAAACACCATGTTGTCGGAAGCACACCCACTGGTGTCTCAATCTCTATGGCAGAAGACTCACAAAGCAAAATTCAAATTAGACTAGCGCAGACCTTGGAGGCGTTTCATCTTGCAAGCTGTGTGTCTGTAGACATATAACCCAAACAGAGCCTTTAATCAATCACTGATGCCTCCACACAAAGTTAAACTAAAGCCTCCCTCCCATAATGGACAATAATACAGAATAAATGAGATAAATGAATACCTTGAAATCACACTTTCCCAGCAACGATGTTGTGCCCAACTGCTGAAATAAGAGAACGGCTCTGTACTTTCTGGAAAGGAAATGTAAGAGGAAACAATTTCAAAATTATAAACCGGATTTCAAGTGTAACAAATGTAAAATAATCTTTTCATTTACCTATTTAAGTTTTGGTCAGTAAAGGAAGCAACTGAAAAGACTTGCTTAAACTTTAGCACATTAAAACTATCAAAAAAGAAGGCTAAAAAGCAAAAGTTAAAACTTGCTCTTAAAGTAGTCACAGACCTATATATTATCACAAATTGTATATATAGAAAAATAAAGGGGAGGGGAGACAAGATGGCGGACTGAAGCCAGCTTTCAACAAAGGCTCCCGTCCAGAAGGAGAGTTAAGGGACAGGAATTTAGTAAGTATCCTGGTGGACTTGAGCCTCACCAAGAGAGAAGGCTGAAGAACGCACATCAACACCGCTGAGGCAAGTTGTGATCACAAGGACGCAAACAAAAGGTACAAAATCCACCACCAAGCGGACGGGAGTCCCCCTCCCCCATGAGACCGGCTCTGGAACCCCACAATTGAACAAGCGGGCAGAAATTAAAGCCCCTCCCACTACACTCCACGGGAGAGACCTTCTAAAAACTGGACCTACCTCCCCTACTGGGGTGCCGTGGCGTTCTCCTGCCGGACATAGGGCTGAATAAAACTTTGGGAATCCTTTGCCGGCAACCCTGAATCCCCGGCGCTCCCCTCCCGCCCACTGAGGTCTGGAGGCCTGTCCCCCAGGACTTCGGATCCTTGAGAAATCATTCTCAAGGGGATTGGACAGTCCCCGAGTTGCGACTGGTCAGCATTGACTCTGAGGCGCGCGAGTGAGGAGAGGGCACCGGGCTGAGGGGGAGTCATGCCTCGCGGCAATTCCCTGCGGTGCAGTGCACCAACCCTCCCCGGGCATACGGGGCCCAAGACTGAATCAGACTCTGGCCTCCCCGCTGAGAGCTGAGAACCCCTACTCTCACTCGGGGTCTGAGGGCCTATCCCCCAGGAGTTCGGCTCCTTGGGTGATTTCTCGAGGGGAGTGCACAGTGCCTGAGCTGCGTCAGGTCAGCGCTGACTCTGGGATACGTGAGCGAGGAGAGGGCACTCTGCTGAGGGGAAATCAAGCCTTGGCGGCACTTCCCTGCGGTGCAGTGCAGCAACCCTCCCCGGGCATACGGGGCCCAAGACTGAATCAGACTCTGGCCTCCCCGCTGAGAGCTGAGAGCCCCTACTCTCACTCGGGGTCTGAGGGCCTATCCCCCAGGAGTTCGGCTCCTTGGGTGATTTCTCGAGGGGAGAGCACAGTGCCTGAGCTGCGTCAGGTCAGCGCTGACTCTGGGACACGTGAGCGAGGAGAGGGCACTCTGCTGAGGGGAAATCAAGCCTTGGCGGCACTTCCCTGCGGTGCAGTGCAGGAGCCCTCCCCAGACCGCAGTATTGCGTGAAACTGAATGAAACTCTAGCTTCCCCCCGCCCCACTCCCAATCCGGGTCTGGGGGCCCATCCCCCAAGAGTTCTGATTCTTGGGGGATCTCTTAAGGGGTGTGGACCCAGCACAAACTGCGGCCGCTCAATGCTGACTCTCGGGCACGGGACAGAGGAGAAAAGGGTCGCCTGAGTGCCCACACCAGAGCAGCAGTTCCCTGGAGGTAGATCAACAGCCGTTTTTTCTTTAACGGCAGAACGCTCACTTCTGGATATTCTGAGGCCACACCCCCTGTCTCCCTGGGCAACCAGAGGAGGCCACCGGTGACACGGCTCACAAACCCAGAAGCCTCCAGGGCGGGGCCGACCCAGAGAGGTGTTCAGACGCAATTCTCCAGCAGCAAAGACGTTTGAACTCAAAACAGCCCGTCTCCTGTAGGCGACGACAGGAACAGAGACAGAACCTCACAAAGTTGTCTGTTCTGTTCTGTTCTGTTAGCAGCATCCATCAGGGACGGGGCTAAGCCTGAGTGAACACCTCCTTCCCATCACCTGCATCAAACACTCAAAGATGTCAGGCCCCATCTCCTCCTGCTAGATAGCGGCAGTCTGCGGGGGCCTGGCAGACTTCCTCGCGATTCAGGCAGGTGCAAACCCCTGGAGTGTCTGTTCACTGCAGGCAACTGGGTTAGCCATCTGCAGAGATACCAGTGACTGGGTCCGACGGAGGGGCAAAGTGGGGAAGGAGACGTCAACCTTCCCAGACTGCTCTGTTTGCAGGGTGGCTCCTCCTGACTCCACGCTGCATTGGGGTGAGCTGTCTCAGAGGAGTCACCAGGCCCCTGTGATCCAGTTCCCAGAGACCTCTTGAACCCTTCCACCCGAGACAAGTGCCGATTGAGACAGTTGATTCGGACCTTTTGAACTGGGCTAATAGACTGAGGACTTTTCAGGTGGTGCCCTGGGTGTGCGATTGCAGGAAGGTTTGATTCTCCTTTTCCAACTGGGGCCAGAGGTGGGAAGGCGGGGTGACTTAATTGCTGATTTTTCCACACAGCTGAGACTTCAAGCCAGAGTAGAAGTTGCAATAGGATCGAACAGAAACCAGCTGAAAACAAGACAGAACCACTTTGCTCCACCACACCAGACAGGGCCCCAGTTTCTCAGGCCACAACACTGTACGGGCCCTCGATAAAACCCCAGGGGAAAAACCAAAGGGAGTAAACCATGGGGCGGAATCAGCGGAAAAACTCTGGTAACATGAATAACCAGAATAGATCAACCCCCCCAAGAAAAGATACGGCAGATGTGATTGAAGATCCCATTCATAACCAACTGGCTGAGATGTCAGAAGTCGAATTCAGAATTTGGTTTGCAGACAAGATTAATAAAATGGAATTAGGAATTCGAGGAGAAATTCAAAAACTGTCTCAAGAATTTAACGAATTTAAAGACAAAACCACCAAAGACTTAGACACACTGAAACAAGAACTTACAGCCCTCAAAGATATGAAAAATACAGTAGAATCCCTCAGTAACAGAATGGAGCAAGCAGAAGAAAGGATTTCTGACATTGAAGATAAAGTCTTTGAACGCTCCCAATCTCTCAAAGAGGAAGAGAAATGGAGAGCAAAAACGGATCACTCACTCAGAGAGCTCTCAGATAATTCGAAAAAAAATAACATAAGAGTTATAGGAATTTCGGAGACTGATGAAGTGGCAGCCAAGGGCACAGAGGCCCTTCTACATGAAATTATGAAAGAAAATTTTCCAGACATGCCTAGAGAATCTGAAATTCAGATAGCAGACAGCTTCAGAACCCCAGCACGATTCAACCCCAATAAGCCATCTCCCAGACATATCATAATTAGCTTCACTAAAGTTAACATGAAAGAGAAGATTCTCAAAGCAGCCCGGTGAAAGAAAACTATAACGTACAAAGGTAAGAATATTAGAATAACTGCAGATCTCTCTGCTGAAACTTTTCAAGCAAGAAGAGGCTGGTCATCAACTTTTAATCTCCTAAAGCAAAAAAACTTTCAACCCAGGATCTTGTATCCAGCTAAACTGAGTTTCATCTATGATGGAGAAATTAAATACTTCAATGACATTCATATGTTGAAAAAATTTGCCATAAGTAAACCAGCTCTTCAGGATGTTCTCAGACCTATCCTCCACAATGACCAACCCAATCCTATACCACAAAAGTAAACTCAATCAGAAACTTCGGATCAAACTCCAACTTCCACACTGGCGAAAGGATTAAAAATGTCCACTGGACCTTTGAAAAACTCGATACCCAAAATTCCACCAGACTTATCAATACTCTCCATCAATGTGAATGGCTTAAACTGTCCTCTAAAGAGGCATAGGTTAGCTGACTGGATACAAAAACTTAAGCCAGATATTTGTTGCATACAAGAGTCACATCTCAACTTAAAAGACAAATACAGACTCAGGGTGAAAGGATGGTCATCCGTATTTCAGGCAAATGGTAATCAGAAAAAAGCAGGTGTTGCAATTTTATTTGCAGATACAGTAGGCTTTAAACCATCAAAAGTAAGGAAGGACAAGAATGGTCACTTCATATTTGTTAAGGGTAATACTCAATATGACGAGATCTCAATTATTAATATCTATGCACCCAACCAGAATGCACCTCAATTTATAAGAGAAACTCTAACAGACATGAGTAACTTGATTTCCTCCAGCTCCATAATCGTTGGAGATTTCAACACTCCCTTGGCAGTGTTGGATCGATCCTCCAGAAAGAAGCTGAGCAAAGAAATCTTAGATTTAAACCTAACCATCCAATATTTAGATTTAGCAGACATCTACAGAACATTTCATCCCAACAAAACTGAATACACCTACTTCTCATCAGCCCACGGAACTTACTCCAAAATTGATCACATTTTAGGTCACAAGTCTAACCTCAGTAAATTTAAAGGAATAGAAATTATTCCATGCATCTTCTCGGACCACCATGGAATAAAACTTGAATTGAGTAACAACAGGAATCTGCATACCCATACAAAAACATAGAAGTTAAATAACCTTATGCTGAATGATAGCTGGGTCAGAGATGAGATTAAGAAAGAAATCACCAATTTTTTGGAACAAAATGACAATGAAGACACAAGCTATCAGAACCTCTGGGACACTGCAAAGGCAGTTCTAAGAGGGAAATTTATAGCACTGCAAGCCTTCCTCAAGAGAACGGAAAGAGAGGAAGTTAACAACTTAATGGGACATCTCACGCAACTGGAAAAGGAAGAACATTCCAACCCCAAACCCAGTAGAAGAAAAGAAATAACCAAAATTAGAGCAGAATTAAATGAAATTGAAAACAAAAGAATAATACAACAGATCAATAAATCAAAAAGCTGGTTTTTTGAAAAGGTCAATAAAATAGATAAACCTCTGGCCAACCTAATCAGGAAAAAAAGAGTAAAATCTCTAATATCATCAATCAGAAACAACAAAGACAAAATAACCACAGACTCATCAGAAATCCAAAAAATCCTTAATGAATATTACAAGAAACTTTATTCTCAGAAATATGAAAATCTGAAGGAAATAGACCGATACTTGGAAGCACGCCACCTTCCAAGACTTAACCAGAATCAAGTGGAAATGTTGAACAGACCCATATCAAGTTCAGAAATAGCATCAACTATACAAAACCTCCCTAAAAAGAAAAGCCCGGGACCAGATGGTTTCACGTCAGAATTCTACCAAACCTTTAAAGAGGAATTAGTACCTATATTACTCAACCTGTTCCAAAATGTAGAAAAAGAAGGAAGACTACCCAACACGTTCTATGAAGCAAATATCACCCTGATCCCCAAACCAGGAAAAGACCCAACAAGAAAAGAAAATTATAGACCAATATCACTAATGAATATAGATGCAAAAATATTCAACAAGATCCTAACAAACAGAATCCAGCAACACATCAAACAAATTATACATCATGACCAAGTTGGTTTTATCCCAGGGTCTCAAGGCTGGTTCAATATACGTAAATCTATAAATGTAATTCAGCACATAAACAAATTAAAAAACAAAGACCATATGATTCTCTCAATTGATGCAGAAAAAGCTTTTGATAATATCCAGCATCCCTTCATGATCAGAACACTCAAGAAAATTGGTCTAGAAGGGACTTTTCTTAAACTGATAGAGGCTATCTACAGCAAACCCACAGCCAATATCATATTGAATGGAGTTAAATTGGAATCATTTCCACTCAGATCAGGAACCAGACAAGGCTGCCCATTGTCTCCATTGCTTTTCAACATTGTAATGGAAGTTTTAGCCACCGCAATTAGGGAAGAAAAGGCGATCAAGGGTATCCATATAGGGTCAGAAGAGATCAAACTCTCGCTCTTCGCAGATGATATGATTGTGTATCTGGAAAACACTAGGGACTCTACTACAAAACTCCTAGAAGTGATCAAGGAATACAGCAGCGTCTCAGGTTACAAAATCAACATTCATAAATCGGTAGCCTTTATATACACCAACAACAGTCAAACTGAAAAAGCAGTTAAGGACTCTATCCCATTCACAGTAGTGCCAAAGAAGATGAAATATTTGGGAATTTACCTAACAAAAGACGTGAAAGATCTCTATAAAGAGAACTATGAAACTCTAAGAAAAGAAATAGCTGAAAATGTTAACAAATGGAAAAACATACCATGCTCATGGCTAGGAAGAATCAACATTATCAAAATGTCCATACTACCCAAAGCAATATATAATTTCAACACACTCCCTATTAAAGCTCCACTGTCATATTTTAAAGATCTTGAAAAAACATTACTTCGTTTTATATGGAATCAGAAAAAACCTCGAATAGCCAAGACATTACTCAGAAATAAAAACAAAACAGGAGGAATCACACTACCAGACCTCAGACTTTACTACAAATCGATAGTGATCAAAACAGCATGGTATTGGCACAAAAACAGAGAAGTAGATATCTGGAATAGAATAGAGAACCAAGAGATGAATCCAGCTACTTACCGCTATTTGATTTTTGACAAGCCAATTAAAAACATTCAGTGGGGAAAAGATTCCCTATTTAACAAATGGTGCTGGGTGAACTGGCTGGCAACCTGCAGAAGACTGAAATTGGACCCACACCTTTCACCATTAACTAAGATAGACTCTCATTGGATTAAAGATTTAAACTTAAAACATGAAACTATAAAAATACTGGAGGAGAATGCAGGGAAAACCCTTGAAGAAATTGGTCAGGGTGAGTATTTCATGAGGAGAACCCCCCGGGCAATTGAAGCAGCTTCAAAAATACACTACTGGGACTTGATCAAACTAAAAAGCTTCTGCACAGCTAAGAACACAGTAAGCAGAGCAAGCAGACAGCCCTCAGAATGGGAGAAGATATTTGCAGGGTATAACTCTGACAAAGGTTTAATAACCAGAATCCACAGAGAACTCAAACTCATCAGCAAGAAAAAAACAAGGGATCCCATCGCAGGCTGGGCAAGGGATTTGAAGAGAAACTTCTCTGAAGAAGACAGGCGCACGGCCTTCAGACATATGAAAAAATGCTCATCATCTTTAATCATCAGAGAAATGCAAATCAAAACTACTTTGAGATATCATCTAACTCCAATGAGACTAGCCTATATCACAAAATCTCTAGACCAGAGATGTTGGCGTGGATGCGGAGAAAAGGGAACACTTCTGCACTGCTGGTGGGAATGCAAATTAATACATTCCTTTTGGAAAGATATATGGAGAACACTCAGATCTAAAAATAGATCTGCCATTCAATCCTGTAATTCCTCTGCTGGGCATATACCCAGAAGACCAAAAATCACAACATAACAATGATATTTGTACCAGAATGTTTATTGCAGCCCAATTCATAATTGCTAAGTCATGGAAAAAGCCGAAGTGCCCATCGATCCACGAATGGATTAATAAATTGTGGTATATGTATACCATGGAATACTATGCAGCCTTAAAGAAAGATGGAGACTTTACCTCTTTCATGTTTACATGGATGGAGCTGGAACATATTCTTCTTAGTAAAGTATCCCAAGAATGGAAGAAAAAGTACCCAATGTACACAGCCCTACTATGAAACTAATTTGGGACTCTCACATGAAAGCTATAACCCAGCTACAACTTAACAACAGGGGGAAGTGGGAAAGGGGGGGGTGGGTAGAGGGAGGGGAATCGGTGGGATCACACCTGTGGTGCATATTACAGGGGTATTTGCGAAACTTGGTAAATGTAGAATGTAAATGTTTTGGCACAGTAACTGAGATAACGCCGGAAAGGCTATGTTAACCACTGTGATAAAAATGTGTCAAATGGTTTATGAAGTGAGTGTATGATGCCCCATAATCATATCATTGTATACAGTTATGATTTAATAAAAAAATTAAAAAAAAAAAAAAGAAAAATAAAAATGATGACACTAATCACCTGTGATAATCATGCCCCAGTTTTGTTTTAACTCACCAGCACCTCCTTTCTTTCTGACAGTAACTATGGGTTATCTTTTGCTAGCCCTGAAACCTCACACCTCAAACATGGACCCTTAGAGTAGTTCAGGCACGTGAACTAAGGCAAAAACAAAAATGGTTGTATGCTTCAAAAAGATGATACTCATGCCAGGGAAGAAAAATTGTAAAACAAAATTATATAGTAATCATATTACTTAGCTATATTATTTCATGTCTTCATCTTGAAATGTGCTGTATTTTTGTTAAGCATGGTTTCCTATGCTTAAAATAAAGCTACATCACTTATAAAGATCACTTCCTCTGAGAATAAGTCTGATTTGAGTTTGAGGAATTCAATCTCAAATCTAAAATTCTGTTTTTGTAGAACTGTAATCTAAGCAGACATCTTAAAAATATTCTATGTGGAACTAAAAAGCATGGATAGTAAAAGAATGACCTAATAACTAGACTGAATCCTCTCAGGAGAAATAGCCACTGAGGCAATTTGGTTAAGTTTAAAAAAGAAAAGAATTAGAAAGATATTTCTTAGAAAGAAATGAAAAGCAAAGCAGTGCTAGAGAGACCAAAGAGAAAAACAGCCAAGATGCCAGCAAGTCAGGTGAAGATCCCTCCAGAGCTGCCAGTGCCAGACTCTGCAGCAGCCAGAGACAAGAGCCCCCAGCCCCTGTCTTACCCACAGATCCCTGCCCATGCGGTCTGAGGGCCTGTTAGATGTGAGCAGCAAGAGAAAAGTGCAGCAGCAAGTGAGAGAACATTACACACCAGGAGAAGCAGGGAAATGGTGAGGATCAATCGTTACTACCTGCTTGCAACAAAGAAAGACAAAGGAAATTCTCTCCCTTTGGCTTCTTGTTGGGAAATTGCCCATCTAGAACTGTGAAGCATTCAGGTTCAACAACTTTGTGAGTTTTGGAAAGTTTCCATACCAGCCCTAAAACCCATCATTTATAAAACCAGGAGGATTCATTTCAAGCTCTAAGCAACTGAATCAGAACTCAGTACTTGGCAATGATCCTATTCAAAAAAGTAGAGACATAACTATTTTGAGAGGCTGCTAGTGGTATGCAAAACACTGCTAATTCTGTTTAATAAACACTCCCTGATAAACCTCTGTGCTACGGAGAAGAGGTACACAAAAGCACAGACGACAAGGCCCAGTCTGGGAGGCCAAGTTACAAGTAAATAGCACAATACAGAGAGACACCAATAATGAGGGAAGTGTGCACATGCTGTGAGCACAACAGAAAAGGGCAGGGTAATTTTGCCCTGGAGGGCCTCCATACATGCAGCTCTCTTGGGGTAAAACTCCAGTCCTGGGCACAGTGACAATCTCCCCATCACGGTGTCTGCTAGCCTGTCCAGTGTCACTTCATCATCCTTACCCTCCATCCTGAGTCCTCCATGCCTCTGCCATGGAGTCCGTATGTAGTAACAAATATCTAATAAGCACTGGTTTTTCACCTGCAAACTGCAGTGCCTTTGTAAAGTGTAAGTGGATCCAGGTACCTGGTATGTGGGTCCTTCAACTTGTCCCAACTTCCTATCCTACTGTGTCCTTAGCCAGTCACAGTCTTCTCAATCCTCTTCTTCCTTTAGAGTCTGGCAAAGAAACAAACAGTAAATACCAGTGTAAAGTACACATATGCTGTGAAACAGGGGTTTTCAACCTTGGCCCTGCCGGCATTTGGGGCTGGAAAGTTCTTTGTTTCGGAAGTATAGCATCTCCCATCCTGAACTATAACAACCAAACATGTCTCCAGACTTTGACAAATGTGCCTTAGTGACAAAATCACCACCAAGTTGAGATCGCTAGTCTAAAATGAACGACTTATTAAAACAGAATAATGTTCATATCATAACTTCCATTTCATGTAGGAAGATGGCAGTACATGCGGAGAGGGGCCAGGGGAAAGGGCACCGAAGGGGAGCAGTGAGGAAGGAGGTGCATGTACTGAGCACCTGCTGTATTCCTAGCCTTATGGGAAGTCAGTGTGCTCTCCACCCCCCAGAATCAGAGCTTGCTCAAAACCTTGACAGGCAATGGGTTAGTATGTGCTAACAATGTCATGAAAAACAAAACTCCTCAGGATAAAATTAAAATAAATTACTGCTAGAATTTCATATAGACATCAACCTGCCTTTCCTCCACTTTTAGTGGGCTAAATGCTTAACTTATCCTCCTTGAGAATGACCAGCAGGACATTCTTATGGCAAGGGTTCCATTTTGTGACTTCTTAGGACATTTCCTCTACCAACTTAAAATCCTGCAGTGTTTTCATGGTGGTAGGCCCACATGCAGTCACTAGAATGGCCAAAACCTCTCTTCTCCTGGAACCATAGTGAATGAGACATACTTAGCCTTTGGAACTATTAAATGCTCACTGGTGACCAGTCCTTGCCAGAGTCCTACAAGTTAACAACCCAGAGCAGTCCAGGACAGTATGGGCTGGTTAAGTCCTGTCTTAAACTATGAACCTCCCTGAAAGTGTTTAATGAGACAAGGGATAGAAATTCTCCGACACAATTTGATCTTGGCCACTTTCCCTCCTCATCTCTGAAGGTCCCGGAAGACTCAATCATCTTTATTAAATTCAGCACATTCAGGTCCTAAAGGGTCCCTGTCTATTCAGAAAGGACTGGAGTGGCTTTTTTTTTTTTTTGTAGAGACAGAGTCTCACTATACTGCCCTCGGGTAGAGTGCCGTGGCGTCACACGGCTCACAGCAACCTCTAACTCTTGGGCTTACGCGATTCTCTTGCCTCAGCCTCCCAAGCAGCTGGGACTACAGCCGCCCGCCATAATGCCCGGCTATTTTTTTTGTTGTTGTTGCAGTTTTGGCCGGGGCTGGGTTTGAACCCGCCACCCTCGGCATATGGGGCCGGCGCCCTACTCACTCAGCCACAGGCACCGCCCATGGAGTGGCTTTTTAAATACATGTGTTATATGTAGTTTTCCCTAATTGACCTTCTCTGATTCTGTTCTAATATAATCATATTGTCTACTCTCTTATCTATTCAAATACTTTATTTAAAGACAGTGTCTATATGTCAGCCACTATTGTCGGTGAGGTTTCAATATTGAACAGGACAAAATTCCCCGTCCTCATGGAGCTTTCTAGTGGAGGTGGGAAACAAACCAAACATCTGGCAGAACAGCGGAAGGAACCAGAAGCAGTGGGGAGTAGGACGGCTGGCAGGAGTGGGGCTCTTCTTTAAGTGAGGCTCTCAGAAAAGACATCACTGACAAACTGTTGGGTGAGCAGAGACCTAAAGAAGGTGGTGGAGACGTAGGTCAGAGAGGGGCTCATCCTGCTGGCCCTGCTGGCCCCTCTATGTGGCCATTTCATAGAGCCAGAGCATGCCCAGGGCTTCCAAGGCCACAGCAGGGGTGGGCTTAGCTGGCTGAAGGCACACCTGCACACATGGGCAGATCTATGGAGGCAAAGGGAAGAAGTTCTTCTTTTTCCTTTCCTTTTTTTTTTTTTTTTTTTGTTTGAGACAGACTCTCACTCTGTTGCCTAGGCTAGAGTGTCATGGCAGCAGCCTAACTCAAAGCAACCTGGGCTCAAGTGATCCTCCTGTCTCAGCCTCCCAAGTAGGTGAGACTGTAGGTGCCCCCCACCCCTAGGTCACCTGGCTAATTTTTCTATTTTTAGTAGAGACAGGGTCTCACGCTTCTTCAGACTGGTCTTGAACTTCTGACCTTATGCAATCCTCCTTCCTCAGCCCCCAGAGTGCTAGGATTACAGGCGTGAGCCACAATGGCCAGCTGAAATTTCTTTTCAAAGTCATGATACAAAGAAGAAAACAAGAAGCAAGGTTATCAGCTGAGAAAGCGGATGGAGAAGGGGGTATTTGAGGTTTAAGGAGACAATAGGAAGAGGTGCTCCAGAAGAGGAAAGGAATGACCAGAAAAGGGAACCAGCAGCCCTGGGGACTCAGTGAGATGAAAGTGAGATCAGTTAGCCCAGTGGTGTCTGCTGCTCAGACATACCCATCAGTAAAGGGGAAGATGCGCAGTGGAGAGAGTTGGGTTATGCAGGGTTGGGGTTTTGCCAGCTGAGCATAATAAGGAAAGAGAGAAAGAAAAAAAAAAAGGCAGATGCAAAGGCGTGCTTAAAGAAGAAATCAGGGACTTTCAGTTGGGTAACCAGGAAAGGAGAACTGGAGGGGTGACAGTAACAAGAAGTAGGATCAAAGGATTTTGAATACTGGCAGAGTCCACGATGCAGTTAAAGTCCAGGTGAGGGAAAGACAGGAGAATGGGCTGCTCGGAGAGGGAGCTGTTTAGACAATTGCTGTTGCAGGTTCTGCACTATTTAGGACTTATTAGAAATGCAGAATCTCAGACTCACCTCAGACCTACTGAATCAGAATCTGCATTCGTGTGTACACTACCTCTGGGAGAGAACTGCCTTGAACCACTGTTCCATCTGAGCCAAGGTGGCTCAGTCTCTGCTTGACTGAAGCCACAGACACCATATAAAAAGGTGTTAGTGAATAGGATTCTGAGGTTAGGGAATTCCCTGGGGCTCTGCTTCCCATTTTAGTTTCATAGGTTTCCCTCCAGCTGCCCCACGTCCTCACTCTGTCTTACATTCTTGCAATGTAGTTGGCAGGCTTTTGACTACATTTACCAAAGAACACTGCCCTCCCCTCTAATGCTGGCTTGCCTTCCTTCCCATCTGTAGGCAAAGGACATCCCCTACTTCCTGCAACTGAGTTCCAGACACCTTCCTCCATTCTCATCTGCTGCCAGGGGCCCTCAGTCCAGCCTGCAAAATTCCGTTCACCCACAAACATCTTTATATGACACTAATGCAAAAGGCATAGTATTGCCTTTAGCTTCCCGCTGTAATGTTGAATGTTTTGTATTTTCTTAATATGAGTAGACTGACTTCACTCTTAAGAGTTAACAGCTGTATGTGACATTACAGAATGGAAGATGAGGCTGAGCCCCGCCAGTGGAGGCTTTGCTTCCACACACCTTTACTCCTAATAAACAGAGGGTGACATTTTCACTGACCCAGACACAACCCCCCATAGAAATACCTGCATATGAAATAATATAAAAACAGCAAATTTAGAATCTCTAGCCCTTCTTTCCAGACAAATATTGCAGATGCTGCCACATATAAGAGTTTTACTATGAGTACCAACAATAATCGGCCGTAATCTCTTACTAGTCACAGACACCATGCTACACATTCCATACATCCTCATCTCATGGAATGCTCACAAGAATTCCATGGGATCCAGATTATTGTTATGCAGGTGGGGAAACTGGGGCTTAGAAAGGTATATAGCACAGAAAATGAGAGGTGGAGCTGAGTTTCAAACCCGAGTGTACCCGATTCCACGGAAGTTCCCCACTCACGCACACATTCTGGATGATACACAGCTACAGCCTAAGAGTGTGGCATGTACGGTTTCCTCTGTGTCTTTGTGCCTCTGAGCACAGTCACTACAAAATATTCTACGTGCTTGCTTGAATCAAGAAAGTATAAACCAAAGGTCTCTAATCTCATTATTGGTAAATACTTGATACTGGTTAGATGCGACCAGTTTTTAGATCCATAATAATCCTTTTAGCTCTCACTGAGCTAGAATCATCCATGAACTGGGCTATTCTGGCATCACTCTGCTAAACTGTGATATGGTTATAGCAAACTGGGGGGAATGGCATGGCCTCCAGGAACAGAACCTTCTCTGCTGTCAGGAGAAAATGCTGGTAATAGCCACTCATCTGGTCCCTTCCCACAGCAAAGGAGCCCAAGTCCTTGGGTAAGTTCAGCAAGTGCATGTGTGCACAGAAGAAATAGAAGTGAATGCAAACTTTCCTGTGTGAGTTTTCATGAGGCTTCGGACACACCAGTTTCCTTCTCTGCATCACTTAACAGCCCACCATTTGAAGATGACAATGTCTCTGTCTCCTTTGCTTCCCAAAGACACTGTGAGGGTGACTTAATGGAGCTAAGGTCCTTGGATAAGGAGAGCTGAGGTTAATTTAATGGTCCTGTGTATACACACAGTGCTGAAGACGCACTGTCAGGCCAAGGTACCTTGCAATGGTAATCAGGGTCAGGCATATGGAGACCATAAAATAATTCTTTTTCATGTGGTGAGGCCAAAATAAAGCAAACAACAACAAAAGCAGCATCAGAAACTGATGTTCCCATTCCCAACCCCCCTCTGCAAAAATCTCTTGTTTTAAAAAATATATAGGACAACCTTTTCAGTTTTAAAAGGAATAAAAGCTCAAAGAAAATAAATATCATAGAACCCATGCTAAATACATACCCTTTTTATTTTAACATGTATATTTGGATGAATATTTATCACTCAATGTTTATTGCTGCCTCGATATTTATTACTATCTCTCTCTCTCTATTTCTCCGTCGCAGGTTGTCAAGTCTGATAAGGCAATGACCAAAACTGTGTAGTTCTTTTTGTAAAGCATATGAAACCGTCATGCATAATTAGGCACTTACAGGGTTTTTGATGAGGATGATTATGAAGCATGAGAACAGCTAATACTATGGTAGGCATGTTTCCTGAAACCTTCCTGTATTTTCTGAAATGTGAGATGATCATGCTTTCACAGAATGGTAGCGTTAATGGAAGCCTGAGCTTAGAAATCGTGCAGAGCCTGCTAAACAGCATGTGGTCTGTGGAGCAGCACCAGCAATGCCTGGGAGCTTGTTAAAAATGCAAACCCCAGGCCCTACCCCAGAACCACTGAGTCAGAATCTGCAGTTTCACAGGATGCCTTGGTCATCTGTATGTGCATTAAAGCCTGAGCAGCACAGACCAGAGAATCATCAACTTCAGTGCTTCATCTTACAGCTGAGGAAGTGAAAGACCCAGACAGTGACTTGTAAACCGTTACTGTACAGATCCTGACCCAGGACTCGCCCCACCCCCCAACTCTAGTGCTCTCCAGCCTCCTCTTCTTCAGGAATATTCCTCCTTACATTACTCATACCTGGGTGGGTCAACAGGAATTAAACTGTAAGTAAATAACCACCTACAGCTTGCAGGGAGCACTGCAATACTGGGTGTATGTGTTTGCCTGGTGGTCTTTAGTTTTGAATACACTTGTAGAAACATAGAGAACCATTTTACGTACAAGCTTGCTCATCACACAGTGTGAGACAGGAGACCACGCTGTGACAGTGTGCGGATGTGGACACTACTTTTTGGTTGAGCTCTGGATCCCCACATTTCTGCCCATTTCAGGTCCAGTGAGGCTGTTCTCTAACCTCTATTTCCCTTTCATTAAATGCTCCTAAATTCTAACTTGCATGGGGCTCTGCCTTGGAGTTCTAGAGTCCAACCAAATGAACATAATTCTAATCCTCAAGGATATGTAATCCAAGAAAAGAGAAAATAGAACCATTTTAGAATCCCCCAAAACTTCTTTGAACTGCTGTTGATCTTTTAGCTTTTCAATTTGTCTTTTGAATGAGCTCCCTCCATGCTTTGCCAGTCTGGCTACGTTACATATTCTCTAACAAGGATTAGGAGCCATTAATGTATGATTGGGGGAATTTTATTATGGAATTTTCCCCTAGACTTCAGCCATCAAAAGTAGTCGGTAAAGAAGATTCAATAATATTCAAATTCCATCACTGTTTCCCAAAGCTGAAAAGGGCCAACATGTACTTTATTCAGTGTCTCTATATGGCAGACATGTTTTAACTCACACATGAATGCCAACTGGTACCCTCCCAACACACGGTGACTTTTGTGGAAAAAAACATTAATCTCTCCAGGGTTGACAACATTAGCTATACTTACATCCACAACTAAGTTTTCTTCTGCATACTTAGAAATCACAAAGGAACTTGTTGGCTATAAAAGAAAAGTACTGCATTGAAGAAGGTATGCCTTAAAACACAAAGGATTAATTAAATGAATACTTTAGAGCTGGAGTGCAGTTCTGGAAAGGATATGAAAACTTTCCTGCAAAGCAAAATTTTTAGATTTGTTGGACACAAGGACAGGTTGACCTATGTTCTGCCACCTCCTAAATAAACTTTGAGAGAGACAGCCAGATCAAGGCAATGGCCTTCATAAAAAAAAAAAATCAACCCATTATTTGGGGGAAAAGTACACAGCAAATATACTTCTGAACTCCATATGCCATGGAACCTATCATGAATTGAGTTGAAGTATCAAGTTTTAGAAAATGTTCACAGCAAGTCTCAGGTTGTGTTAGGTCAGTATACTTAGAATAGGGCCTTATAAAAGGTTAAGCAGAATGTGAAATCTACATCACTGGGCTCCCACTTCCACACTTTCCAAAAACAATAAGTGAATGAAAGAAACTATTCATCTAATGCTGCCCCATTAGATGAGCACGTGCTCCCTGTTTGCTGCAGTCCTTACCATTCCCTGTTGTCTCCCTGGTACTCTCAGCCAAGTGCCAGCTGCCTTGTATCACTGCATAGCATTGTTGTTCTTCTTTGAGTTAAGGAACAAGATGCAGCTTTGCCCCCGTCTCTCTCAAACAGTTGATCTCCTGAGAGGGCTTCAAGAGGCCCTTGCTGCTCACTTTGTTTATTTATGGTACCCACCTGAGTCTGTGGCTCTTGCTCTGGATACTACCAAGCTGTCACCTCTGCTGGAACTATGATCTCTTCCCCTTTCCCATCTGCCCAACTACAAGTCCTTCTTCAAGGCATATGCGGTCTTTCTGACATCTTCCATCAGAATCTACTGCTTTATTATTACGTGTACAAAAATTTTACAAGTGGGTCTCTGGAATAGATCATTTTAGATCAAGGGTTGAATCTTTTGGTCATGCCCGAACAATTTTAGGCCTTCCATCACTCACAACACCTGGCTACAGTTTCTCGAGCTCCTCTCACCATCCTTTCCCCCACACACCTCAGCACAGGAAGGGGGTCCTGCTAGCAGAGGAGATGGCCAAAAAGGGGGGAGGGTAAGGGGCCTTCCCCCAGTGGCTCTCCTAGCCCCATAGGACCTATTAAGAAATCAGTAAGTAATCAGGGAGACCAGAAAAGGGGAAGAAAAGAGTTACTTTACTCTCTCCAGCACTTCTAGAACATTCCTCCTCAGCTCAAACTCTGCAACCCAGTGGGGAAGTCAGGTCTACATGACAGCAGGATAGGAGTGAGGGGGAGGTGGCACAGGCAGGAGAAAGAAACGTCCCTACCTTTGCTCCTCATGACTTCGCAGCCACTCCCAAACCTTCCTCCCACTTCAGAGACAAAGTCAATAAAGTCAGTTACTGAAAGAACAGGAAAGAAAGAAGGGGTGGGTTAGGCTGGGGCCGGAAAGCTCCTCACACCACCCTGCCATCTCACAAGCATCTTCCTCCTTCACTCCTGTGCCCTCTTCCCAGCCCTGGACCTCCCTGGGCCAAAGGAATCCCTCCTTCCATGACTTATTGCCCCTGCTCCTGAATCCCTAAGTCCATCCCAAAGAGCTGCTTCCCAGGGCTGGAATAGGCCTCGCATCTTGTTCATTCTGTGTGTTACTCTGCCTGTATTCCATAGCTCGTGGCAACAACCCTTGTGAATGGAGCTGGATTCATGAAAATCCCTAAACTCAAAAGTACTTTTCCTAACAGGATCATTGCTGTGAAGGTACTCAGCAAACCTCTTGAGGTACAAAAACAGGAAAAATACAGAAGGGGCCTATTAGTTTATTTCTCTCAGTGCCAGAGTTTCTGGGTCCAAATTACTCAGTTGCGTATTATTTCTTATATACTTGTTCTTTAGGTGACGGTGACAAACTTTTAATTTGCCTTAAAAAATCTACTGCATAAATATTAAAATGTGTTATTAAATATTAAAATGTGTTATTATTGAAAACAAATACCCCAAATCTCCAAATTGAGAGGTTGATCAAATTTCAGTATAATGTGAAGGTTTGTCTTCTCTAGTCCTTAGTTAAGTGGGAATAAGGACTAAGGCATTCTATGTAAGACCAAAGATCTTTCTAACACCTTATAAGCCATAAACAGATATGTTTGGGAAATGAGTAGATATTTGGGTGTAGCACAAAGACACTCTGAAAAAACATGTAAGTTTGAAAACAGGTTTTCCAAAGAGACATCTGAAGCCATGTGTGCACTGACATGGGTCTTGAATGCAGGTTATCTGTCCTTATTTTATCTAAATTTCTTCCCAGGCTCCTGACTCCTTATACTAAGACACAGGATGTTTCAGATAACTTCAGATAACTTTGTAGGTATAGAATAAAAAGAGCAAGTGATAAAGAAAAGCAATTATCCAGTGCAGAAATGTTGTGACTCATGAAGGACTCTGCTACTTACTGCCTGCTCAGCTCAGGGGCAGCAGGCTTCTCTGTCCTTGTCCACCAAGCCTTCCCTCCCACACAGGGGACGCTGCAGGCTGACAACACACCAGGCACCATTCTGTGCATTTTTCACAAGGCAACAACTCTGTGTGGCAAATACTATTGCTCGTATTTTACAGATGAAGAAACTGAAGGATTGACGATGAATTACTTGTTCAAGGTCATGCCATTGGTGGGGTAGGAAGCACAACGCAGAAGCTGTATACAAATGGTCTGGCTCCAGAGTACGCTTCTGACCCTTTGAACCTTTCCTCTATTTTGTACACACCCTTTTGCTCCTCACCTGCAAATGATGGCGTCCCACCCACAGTGGCATTTTAAACTAAGAAGTCGCTAATTTCCTGGTCTCATGAAACCCTACCCAGGACCCAGCCTACACAGCCTCCCCTGTCAATAAAGTCTATGGAGTTCAGGAGCCAGAGGTAGGACAGGAAGAGTCTACCGACTGGATCCCACGCAGCCTTTTCACTTTTACATTCTCCCCACTCTCTTTCTATCAGCTCAAATGCTAATTTCTTCTATTAATATTGAAGCTAAAAAAGTGGTAGCCACTTCTTCAGGAATCCTATGGCTGAAAGGTCATGACACTGATGGAATTTTCAGTCATCCTTTAATCCCAACACAAGTTATGCAAACAAGACAGCCTGCTGTCATCTACTCCTTGATGAGAAAAAATTCCTTCTGATTATAATACAGTTTGCAATACCATTATCCTCAGACAATACTAAGTTAGTTAGGAGCTCAATATCAAACAATCAGTTTAATTCTGAATATCTACTCTGTAATGGAAATGTGCTAGGTCCTTCAAAGCATATAAATATGAATAACTTGTTAACCCTTCTCTCTGGTAAATTCCTCTTCCATGAAATCCTTTTATTTCCATTTCCTTCTTTTTTTTATTAAGTCTTTAGTACATAGATCATAAATACATTTATGCCATTTTCAGTGTGTTGATTATTTGTACAAATTGCTTACATCATACTAATCAACATAGCTTTCACCTCATTTACCCAATTATATAGCATTAGGACATTTGTGTTCTACACATGATAGATCCAAGGAGGGAAGGGGAGGGAGAGGGGAGGGGAGGGATAGTAGGGGATAGTAGGGCTACCACACCTATGAAGTCCATTTCCTTCTAGATTGACTATTTCAGACTGAGTTTATGAGACTCAGAAGAGATACTCAGAGAATCTGTCCCCTTACGAGAGAGATCAGTAGGTGGAGGAAGGGAGCTTTGAGTTGTAAAATTGAAAATACTTAATTAGAAAACCAGACACAGAAAAAATACTTTCTTACTATGCATATCACATGCCATATAGCAGAATGAACTTATAAGCATCTCATTGAAATGGGAAAAACTTCAGCAAAAAAAAAAAGAAACTTCAGATACACTTCTAGATAGTTTTTACCAAGGAATGTTAAAGTAATTGTAACAATTAACAAAGTAACTGCACAATACTCATAATTTCTAATTTAGGAAATGCCAAAGGAGACATTTTTTTTTATTTCATGCCTGTCTCTTTCATTTTAGTGAATAGCTTTCATAGATGGACTAGTAATATCAGCAATTCCAATTCTATGGCGTCTTAAGTTCAACAATTTCAAACTCACTAAAAATGGAGGTTTTCATAACTTTAAGTAGTTTATAATCAGGAATAATATCACCATACAAATCACTAAGATAAAAGGTAGAACATAAAAGTCATGAAAATGGCTTATAAGGTTAAAAATAATCAGTATAAATTAGAACAACAGATTTTTACTAAAAAGATCAGGAAGTGTGCATCAACCTTGTAGTATGAGACCTTTTTTCAGGATGAGACACTTGTATGGAAGGGAAGGAGAACACGGTGCTAACAGGGCTAACAGCTAAAAGTCCCCTTCTCTGCTTTAAGAAAAACAACAGTATTAAAAAAAAGAAAGAAAGAAAAACAACAGTATTATACAATCCTGCAGTTGAGGGTTGGCTGCAGTATTCTTGGAGGCAATAAGGACTGTGAGAAGGACTGTGGTAAACATACACAATCTATAGGGGCTAGTCCCCAAGCATCTACATGTAGCCTGTAGTAGACAAAGGAATTTGGGGATATGAACTCACTGTTGGGTGAGATTTTCTGAATGTTTTCCTAAGAGAAGGCAGAAATCTGGATTTTTAAATGATAACTCACAATATTTAAATATATGCCACTAGAGTCAAATTAAAAATAATACTCAACTGGCTAACACTACTTATGCCAACAAAATGCACTTTAGAATCAGTCTGAGGGCCATTTAGAATATGGCTTTTCTCAGGTGGGAGCAGGATCGGATTTGGATAGGAAAAGTTTGGAATTTCAATGCCAGATCTACCCTATGACCCTATGAAAAGTACTTAAACTTTCTAAAGTGAGTGTCCTGCTCCGGAAAGAAACTTGGATCCTAATGGCCTGTGCGAATCAGCAGAAGAGCGTTGTCATTAAGAAAGGAAGCAGGCTTTGGAATCAGACTGCTCAGTTGAAATGTGGCCCTGTACTCATCAGGGCAAATTATCTCACCTTTCTGTGTCTCAGAGTCCTCTTCTTTAAAATAGTGCTGACTACATAGGGTGTTGGGAGTCAACTACTAACAATTTTTTGATCCATACAATCAATACAGCAAAATTCCTTTCCTTCCTCCCCAATCTCAACCAAATAAAGAATAATTCTACTTTAGAAGAGCCAACTTCATGCTAATGTCTTTATGAATTTAGACACAGAAAGTTCTTTATAGTACGACATAGCATTATGTGGCCAAATTCATATGACTACAATAAGTAATAAAAGTTCCTAACTCTCCTTCTGTTTTTAAATTAATTAAAATTTTTTTTCAGATAATTATAGATTCATAAGCAGATACTTGTAATATAGGGAGATCCCATGTACTCACTGCTCAGTCTTTCTCACTGGTAACTGCTTGCAACATTACTGCACAATATTACATGCAAGATATAGACTAGACATTGAAAGAGTAAAGATATGGAACATTTCCATCACCACAAGGATTACTCAACTTACCCTCTGTAGCCACACCTACTTCCCTCCGGCCCCTACCATAACGTTTTCTCTGTCCACCACTAATTTAGTCTCTCTTTGTATAATTTTGTAATTCCAAGACTGCTGCTATATAAGTGGAGTCACACTACATATAATCATTTGGGCCTGGCCTGATTCACTTAGCATGATTCCGAAAGAGATTCACGCTAGCAGCTTCATGTATCAGTAACTTCTTCCTTTGTATTACTGAGTGGGATCCTACAATATGGATGTATCCCATTGTGATATTTCATTCTGGTTTTAAGTTGCGTTTTCCTAATGGCTCCAGATGTTAAACATCTTTTCATGTGCTTTCCTGCCATATGTATATTCTCTTCAGTGAAATATCTGTTATCATTTCCCCATTTTTTAATTGCAATTTTTTTATTGTTGGGTTTTACTAGTTCCTTACTGGACACATGGTTTGCAAATATTTTCTCCCACTCTGTCACTGACCTCATCCTCTTAACAAGGTCTTTTGCAGGGTAAAATGTTTTAATTTCGATGAAGTCCAATTAATCAGTTTTTCCTTTTATACATTAGGCTTTTGGCATCAAGCCTGAGAACTTCTAGCTTAGCTTTAATTCTTGAATACTTGCTCCTATATTTTTTCCTCAAAAGTTCTATAGTTTCAGATTTACACTTAGGTCTGTGATCCATTTTGAATTAATTTCTGCATAAGGTATGAGACTTAGATCAAGGTTCATTTTTTTCAACCTATGGATATTCAATTGCTCCAGCACCATTTGTTGAAAAGTCTAATGTTCCTTCATAGAATTTCTTTCTCATCTTTGTTAAAAATCATTTGGGCATATTTTTTATGTCTATATCTGTATGATCTATTCAGTTCCATTGCTGTATAGGTTTGTCTCTCTACATGGTACTGACAACCGCTGACCCTACACTAAAATATAATTACCACTCAACTCCATAGTTAACATTAAGGTTCACTCTTGGTGTTGCATTTTCAATTTGCTTACATATTCATTGGTAGCATATAAATAAATCTTAATTTTTGTATGTTTATATTATATCCTATTATCTTCTTGAACTCACTTTAGTTCTAGAAGAGTTTTTGGTAGATGCCTTGGGATTTTCTACTTAGACAATAATGTTATCTACAAATAAGCTAAGTTTTGTCTTTTCCTTTATAATCTGTATAACTTTTATTTCCTTTTCTTGCCTTATTGCACTGGCTAAAACTTCCAGCACTATAGTGAATAAGAATGGTGAGAATGGACGACCTAGCTTTCAACCTCTTAGGAGGAAAACATTCAGTCTTTCACACTGTAAATTTTTTGTTGATGTTCTTTATCAAGGTGAGAATGTTGCCCTCCGTTCCTATTTTTCTGAGAATTTTATCATGAATAGGCATTACATGTTGTGAAAAGCTTTTTATACACTATTGATTTGATCATGTGATTTTATTCTTTAGCCTGTTAATGTAGTAGATTTACATTTATATTGTGAAATTCTATTTGCTAATATTATGTTCTTTGTGTCTATATATTCCTGAAAGATACTGCTGGTGGTGTTATTTTTTTGTTGTTGTTGTTGTTTTTTGTACTACTGTCTTTGGTTTTGGTCTCACAGTAATAGCTTCATAAAACTGAAAGGGAAGTGTTCCATTCCTCTTTCTATTTTCTTAAAGGGATGGTATATAATTGGTGCTAATTACTCTTTAAATATGTGGATTTCACCAGTGAAATAATCTGGCTCTAGACAGTTTGGGAGAGTCAATTTTTCAATTAAATAGTCAACTTTCTTAGTAGTTATAGAAGACTATTCAAATTATCTCTGTCATACTGGGTGAGTTATTGGTAGTTTGTTTCAAGGAATTGATCCATTCCACAAAAGATAACTTTATTATGTAGAGTTTTTATATTATTTCCTTACAGTGCTGGTATCCATACAATCTGTAGTACGATCTCCTGACATTGATAAATTATATGTTCTCTTTTCTTTGTTAGTCTTTCTGGTAATTTGTCAACTTTACTGATCCTTTCAAAGAACCTACTGTATGTTTCATAGTTTTCTTTTTACTTTTTTATTTCCTTGATGTCACTCTTTATTATTTATTTCCTTCTTCTTGCTTTGGGTTTATTTTGGGTTTACTTTTTTAGGATCTTGATGTAGAAGTTTAGTTTCTTGATTGAAATGCTTTTTCCTTTTTAATGTATGCATTCAATGCTATACATTTCCTTCTCAGCACTGCTTTTTAGTTATGTTCCACAAATTTTAATAGCCTGTATTTTCATTTTCATTAAGTACTTAATTAATGTATTTTTTATTTCCCTTGAGATTTTTCTTTTTGATCCACGGATTATTTTGAAGTGTCTTGTTTACTTTTCAAGTGTTTAGAATTCGCCTGTTATTTTTCTATTAATGATTTTTAGTTTGATTTCTTTGTGGTCCGCAAACACACTCTGTATGCTTTCCTTTCTTCTAAACATGCTGAGGTTTGTTGTGTGGCCACAGATATGGTATATCTTGGCATATATTCTATGGGCACTCAAAAATAAAACATATTCTGTGGTTGTTGGAGGTGGTGGTCTAAAAGTGTCACTTAGATCTTGTTGGTTGGTGGTGGCATTTAAATCTGTATCTTTACATATTTTCTGTCTGATTGTTCTATCAACTGTGTAAGGAAAGATGTTGAAATATCTAACTGTAATTGTGGATTTATTAGTAATTTCTTCTTTTGGTTCTAAGTTTTTGCTTCACATATCTCACAGATCTGTTGTTTGGTACATATGCATGCCAGAATTGTTATGTCTTCTGGAAAGACTGATCCCTTTATCATTACACAGCATCCCTCTTTACCTCTGGTAATTTTCTTTGTCTGGTCTATTTCATCTGGTATTAATATACACTCCTGATTTCTTTTGACTGAATTTTTTAAGACTTACCTTTTTCCATCCTTTTAATTTCAACATGTCTATATCTGATATAGTTGTCACGTTTTTCAATCTACTCTATGATTATGTCTTTTAATAGATATGCTCGGGTTTAAATCTGCCACTTTCTATTTTCTGTTGGTTCTGTTTTTCATATCTCTGTTATTATTGTGCCTTCTTGTAGGTGATGTGAACATTTACTGGAATTCTATTTTGATTTGTCCACTGTGATTTTAAATGCATCTTTTGTATAGCTTTTTTCATGGTTGCTTTGCGTATTAAAATATATATACACCATTTATCACTGTCAACAGTGTCATCATTTTACAAGTTTGGGTAAAGTGTAGAACTTTTAATCCCCCCTTTATATTTTTATGTCCTTTTCCACACACATTTGTCTTAAACATGTCCTGTATCTATGTTTAGAACTCCATTAAACATTTATAACTTTTGTGTCAACCCTCAAACAAAATTTAGAAAATTCAAAGAGAAGGAAGGTGTAATATTTGAACACATTTGTCTTCATTGTGTTCTTTCTCTTTTGTCTCATTCTGTTTAGAATACAGGAGTCGGGCAGCACCTGTGGCTTATTGAATAGGGTGCCGGCCCCATATACCAAGGGTGGTGGGTTCAAACTTCGCCCCGGCCAAACTGCAACAAAAAATAGCCAGGTGTTGTGGTGGGCGCCTGAATTCCCAGGTACTCAGGAGGGTGAGGCAAGAGAATTGCTTAAGCCCAGGAGGTGGATGTTGCTGTGAGCTGCGATGCCATAGCACTCTACCAAGGGGGATAGAGTGAGACTCTATCTCAAAAAAAAAAGAAAAGAAAAAAAGAATACAGGAGTGTTTCCCCCACCCTCAATCTGTGGTGTTGTTTTTCTAGATTTCAGTTTCCTGTAATCAACTGCAGTCTGAAAATATTAAATGGAATATTTCATAAATGTACAATTGGAAGTTTTAAATTGTGCATCATTCTGAGAAGCATTACAAAATCTCACACTGCCCCATTCTGTCCTGCTTGGGACGTGAATTGTTCTTTTGTACACACTGTGTACACCACCTGCCTGTTATTTAGTACCTGTCACTACTAGCAGTTTTAAGAATAAAAAACTAGTATATTAGAATTCATTACTATCTAGTTTCAGGCATCCACTGGGGTCCTGAAACGTAACTTCCACTAATAAACGAAGACTAGTATACTTCTTTTTAGCCATATTTTGGGGGAGTTCTTCTGGTGAAAAAAATGACGTCAGCTTTTCTTCATCAGGTATCTTGATTTTTATTTAAGGATATTTTGACAGGAGATAGGATTATGAAACAATTTATACCAACTCTTTCTCTCATAGTTTCTGATGACAAATCTACCGTCATTCAATTGTTGGCCTTTGTTTGTTTTCTACATATGAAGTGTTTCTCATTGCTTTCAAGAGATTTTCTTTGTTATTAGTTTTAGAAGTTTGACTCTGTTGTGTTTTTGTGTGGGTGTCTTTGGGTATATCTTGATTGAGGTTCACTTACTGAATTAGTTTCCTGTTGCTGTTGTGACAAATCACACACTTGCTAGGTTAAAATATCTTAATTTATTATGTTACAGATATGGAGGTCACAAGACCCACTGTATTCCATCCAGTGAAACTAGCATAGAATTTCTTTTCTTTCCTTTTTTCATTTTCTAGAGGTTATCTCAAATCTTGGCTTGGGAGTCTGTATCAACTTGCCTTTTCTTCCCCTAATTCCATCATTACATCTTCCCTAACCCTCTTGCTGACCTTTATATGAATGTTTGTGATTATAATAGGCCCATCTAGGGAATCTAGGATATTCTCTTCATCTCAAAATTCTTAAATTACCTCTGCAAAGTCTCTTTTGCCCTGGAAAGAAACATATTCACAGGTTCTAGGAATCAGGACATGGAAATCCCTGAGGTGGGGAGGGGCATTATTGAGCCTATTACACTCAGCTTCTTATATCTGTAGGTTTATATCTTTTGCTAAATCTCACAAGATTTCAGTTATTATTTAAGTACTTTGTCAGCCCCTCCCTCATTCTACTCTTATGGGACTCTCACCAATGTTAAATCTTTAATATAGTCCTGTCGGTCTATGAGACACTATTATTTTTTTTCATTCTATTAACTCTTGTTCAGACAGGATTGTTCAGACAAGATATTAGGATTATCTTCTAATTCACTGATTATTTTTTTTGTCCTCTTAATTCTGCTATTCAGCCCATTCATTGAGATTTCTACTTAGGTTACTGTATTATTCTGTTCTAATATGTCTACTAGGTTCTTCATCATATTTCCTATTTATTTTCTATTTTTTCATTTGTATCCAACATGTGCAGCATTGCTCAAAGAAGCATTTTTATAATAGCTGCTTTTTTCTTTTCTTTTTTCTTTAGCAGGCCTGGGCCAGGTTCGAACCTACCTGCCCTCCAAGGAGCATGTGGCCAGCACCCTAACCACTGAGCTATGGGAGCCCAGCCTATGATAACTGCTTTAAAATTGTTAGTGGATTTCTAAATTCTCTGCCATTTTGGTGTTGACCTCTATAGATTGCCCTTTTTTTTTCTATTCAGTTTGAGATCTCCTGGTTTTTGGTATAATGAATAATGTTTCTCCATTGAAACCTAGACATTTTGGGTATTATGTTACAAAGCTCTAGATCTTAAGATTTCTTAGTTGCCTTTCTCTGATAATGCTCAGGCAAGGGAAGGGGAGACTGTAATTATTGCCAGGTCAGAGCTGAAGGGTAGAATCACATTCCCCACTATACCAACACAAATAACCAAGGGCATTTCAGTGGGAGAGGAAAAGGGCATACTTTATTAATGTCAGGAGTGGGTGAGGGTAGCTATGCAGGCCCTTCATGTGGTCTCTACTTACACAGGGTGAAGGTGAGGTTACCACTCAGAAGAAATTACAATCTTGGCTCCCCATTCGCAGTTTCTGTGACAATACCCATTGGGGAGGACTAGGGTGCCTCATCATACCTTGGCAAGGAAGGAATTCTAGTCTTCCCAAACCAGCCTTTGATGGCCGGGTGGGGCCACATTTTTTTCTGTGGGGCATGGCTGTAATACAATAGTTATTGTCAGAAAGTTTTCTGTCTTTCTAGGCTGTCCCCTTTCTGTTCCTCCAGCTAGACAGAACAAAGTTTTACTGGTTTTCATTTGCTTGCATGCATGCATTCATTCATTCACGCATTAAGGTATGCTGGTGTGTTTGTGTATCTCTGCCTATTGATGTACACTGGTGTGTTTATATGTCTCTATCTATTGATGTTTGTCTCTGCCTATTCATGTCACTGGTGTGTTTACGATGTTTTCTGCTTGTTACCTTCTTCAACTCATTCACAATCTGAGATACACCGGGCAAATAGAAAACCTGGTTAACTCATCACTGTCTCTGCCTATTCATGTATGCTAGTGTGTTTGCACTTCTCTGCCTATTCATGTACACTGGTGTGTTTGGACGTCTCAGTCTACTGATGTTTGTCTATGCCTATTCATGTTGCTGGTGTGTTTACGATGTTTTCTGCTTGTTACCTTCTTCAACTCATTCACAATCTGAGATACACCGGGCAAATAGAAAACCTGGTTAACTCATCACTGTGTTGTTCCTGGAGTCTGCCTTCTTTTCTCTACCTTTCCCAGTCTTCTTATATTTATTATATATATGTGTGTGTGTGTGTGTGTGTGTGTGTGTGTGTGTGTGTGTGTGTGTTATATGTATGGCTTAGATGTGTTTAGAGGGGGAACCAGGGAAGAATATGTCTACTTCATCTTCCTGGAAGCACAAGTGTTTCCTTTCATTTTGAGGTCAAAATTAGAAATCTTGTTAAGTAAGGAAATTGCATTTGCTATACTGAAAAAGCTAAATCAAATAGTACCAAAAGGTTATATGAAATCAATTTCAAATACTTTCAAAGAACTTTAAGAAAAACTTCAAAAACTATGCAATGACATTTAATCCTCAAGAAACTCAATTAAAAAAGAATACATTTTAAATGTTTGTTAAAAATACCCCAATGATGTTAGTTAGTATTTTGTTTGAAGACATTTCAAGAAAAAGAAAGGAAGTCCTGTACGGGTGATTTTTTGTAATCATTATCTAGAATACAGAAGTTTTGTCTTTTCTCTCTATTGTTAATTAATTGAAGGCTTCTTTCTTTCCTAAGCTATCTGTAAGAAGTAGCTAGCCACATCTTATATTTATTTTACTCAAAAGATTGTCTTCCCAATGGCTTCTTTACAGGATTTAAGAGAACTGTGTACACACTAAGAGTATCAGTCTCTTTTTTTGTTTAAATTTTAGATTAATAAGAGGATACAAATGTTGAGGTTACATTGTTTTCATCCTAAGGTAAAGTTCAAATTGTAGTTGAGCCCTTCACCCAGGGGGCATGCTGAACACCTCACATTGTACACACTGGGTGAGCACCCACCTGTCATCCACCTTCCTTTCTCCCTGTTGGTCACTATTAAAAGAGCAGACAGGGTCCAAATATTACATCTATTTTCCTATAACCAATCCTCAATTATAAAAGAAAAATGCAGAGAAGCAAAAGCACAGCTAAAAGCAAACATAATAGAAGTCTATCTAAAATAGATTGAAATGAAAAAAATATATATTTTGTATGCATTTCAACATGAAAGGTTACTCTTAAAAAGAAATTTAGTTGAGAGAAAGCATCACAGTCAAATAAGATACAGTAAATGGCAAGAAATGTGTAAATGAAAATAACCTTTGAATTGCTAAAGGCACTTTAGAACCGAGTATCTGAGTTAAGATGGTTGTTGGGATTTACACGGAATAGTTCTCAGAAGAATCAGGGCTCTGATCTTACGTTCTACGTACCAATTAGAAGCAGTGATTCCTGAGACTAGACTCTAAATTCAACTACATTATTGCTTCATATAGCTATTTTCTCTTCCTTGGCTGAACAGAAGGAAACTGCATGGTACAGTACTCAGTGAAATGTAAAAATAAGGATTAACAAGCCATTCTGGAGATTTAACCAAATTAGGCTCCATCAACCAGCTTGACTCACAGCAAAAAGCTCCCTAGAAAGAAAACGAACAGTAAAGTGACAAGCAGCACAAAAATTTAAATAACTCAGGCATTAAAAATCATGAAAAGGTGCATTGTACCCTCTGATCAACCAAGCCCATTACTAGATAACAAGAGCTCACTCTGTACTCAAAATGCAAGCCCGAACAGCCCACTGCCCCACTGTGAAATCTGCTTAGGAAAAAGATAATACATTTCTCTACCTATCTCCACAGAAGGAAATTTACCAATAGAGTGGGACATATAGGATTACATAAAGACTTATTTTCATGTAAAACGAACACACCAGACATCCTTGCACAGCTGAGGTATGACAAAGGCTCTCATCTTCAGCTGCCTGACACCTAGAAATAATATTGAATAAATATGAGTTTTGTTTGGGCAGAGCAAGTCTTCATATGCAAAATTGAATTGTTAACACAGTCAAGTAAACCTAAGTATACGGTCAATATTTGAAGTCTTTGAATGCTTAACACTACATAGTATGCATTTTGCTACATTATTATAATATAATATTTGGCTTATGATCTTTTCTCTATACAATTGTTTTTTGACTTATGATCTTTTCTATATACAATTCTAATTCTTCTAGCCAGCAGGCATACTTTTAATCTGGCTGGGTTTATATGGGCTATATAAAAAATAGAATTTTGCCTTATTTAATAATTAATACAAACTCTAAGTCAGAATTTTGAGCTGAGAGTATTAAAAAAAGTGATCTGGTTCATTTTCCTATCTTCAAGCCGTACTTCATTAAAATACTTCAGGCCCAATATAAGTAGTTCTAATTTTTATTGTTAGAGAAAAAGTGGGGATATAGTGTGTGTATATTTATTTAGCATGTGTGTGCTTACTTATTTCTTTAATTTCTATTTAACCTAGAATCTATGTGCTCTCACTTACACCTTTGCCAAGTGCCCATATTTCCTAGTGTGAGAATAAATAATATTATCCTTAAAATAGATATCACATAAAATACTCTAGCAACTGGCTACTCATATGTAATTACAGAAGATCCCATCTCACACCACATACAAACATTAATTTTAGGTAAGTTAAAACATTTAAATGTAAAATAAAATGAAAAACTGAAATAAAACTTTTAAAAGACAATGTGGAAGATTTCTTATGACCTCAGGGTCAGAGAAATTTCTTCAGACACGAAGGAATATAAGCTAAATGCGAAGAGACTACTAAAAATCACTAAATTGTCAAACTTTAAAATGGTAAACTTCATGATACGTGCACGTGTATGTACATTATGTCCCAATAAAGCTGTTCTTTTAAGAAAAAAAGGTACTCCATAAAAAGATGCAAACAGGCCACAGAAGTAAGAGGAAATGTTTGAAAGACATTAATAGCAGTGGAATAATATGTAGATTATATAAAACCCCTGCACAAAGATAAGAAAAACAAACAGACCGAATGAAAAATAAGCAAAAGATACAAATCAGCATCTCACCGGATAGAAAGCACAAATTTCTCATGATTGTGGAAAAAGATGCTCTATTTCATTGGCAATCAGAGAAATGCAAATTAAGGCCCATAATAAGATATAATTTCTTATCTACTATATAAATTAAAAGATATGGTAATGTCAGTTTATGCTGTGCATGAGAGACATCAGGAGATCTCACGTACTGCTAATGAGAGGATAAACTGACAAGACCACGTGGAAAAAAGTTTCTCATTGTCCATTAACATGAGCATGTCCATACTGATAGTGAGCAAGTCTGCTCTTCGGTATACATCTGAGAGCAGAGGTCAGAACTATGGTCCACGGGCTGAGAATGGTTTTCACATTTTTAAAGTGATTTTCAGAAAAAGAAAAAGAGGAAGAAGAATATGTAACAGGGACCATATTTGCCCTGTGGAGCCTAAAACATTTACCAGCAGGACATTTACAGAAAAAGTTTGCTGACATCTATTTTAAAGAAACTCTGACGTATTGTTTTTAGCACCATGTTCATAATAGAACAGAACAACAAAACCTAAGTGTTCATGCACTGGGGATGGATAAATCAACTGTGGAATATTCATATGACGGAATTCTATTACAATGAAAATAAACTATAGCTACATGCAACATACTTTAATCTCAAAAATACGTGAGTAAAAGAAACAAGTCACAGGATACAGAGTGTGATTCCACTTGCATAAAGTTACAGAACAAACCCAGCTATTATTTTGAGGATTTGTGCATGGGTAGTGAAATGGGTCAGTGCCGTACAGGCCCAAGCACTGTGGATCTGTGGCAGAGGAACAAACCCTCAAGCTGAAGGACGACACTGCAGTCAGTTACTTGGACTGGCTAGGCACCCTGCACTGGTCCACAGACCCAACAAGGCAATTCTGTATGGTGCTCAACATGATTTTAAGGATGTTAACAGCTATAGGAAAGGGAAGGTGTCATTTTAGGTGTCATTGGGCTTCTCCCAAACATATATCAAGAACAGTGATTTAAAGCTTACAATTCCTCAGAACCAATATTTGCCCTGCTTTGAAGATATTTTTATGTTGTCTATTTACTTTATCAAAAATAGCTCCTCAAAATCTATTATCTCAATAGAGTTTTAGAGTTGGGTGTGCTTCTTTGATTATATATTATTTACATACCAAATCCTTTTTAAAAGGATTTGAAATAGTTTGATTTGTAAGTTTATGAAAAAATGTACTAGACACAAGCAGAGCATTGTGTTTCAACAGTAGTTCATTAAAATTAGAAGTGGATATCAATGATATATTCATCATCTTTAATTCCCTGAAGTCCATCATCCTCCAAAAGAATAGTTTCTGACACTAAAATAGATATTCCATAATCATTATTAACTGGGGTTTTCTTACAGCTATTTTCTTCCCTACTGCATTTAATTTTATAATGTGTTTATACTTATTATGGACAAATAGGAAAATGACTATGCTATCTTTATGTGTAATTTTAGAGAGCGCTGAATAAAAAAAGACCTGGAAAAATACTTAGAAAGTACTAAGTCCTAAAAAAGAGCCTGAATGGATCTGCCTTGTCTGTGTAATACAAACAAATATTTATCAAATAAACCCCCCCCATCACACACATTTCAGAAAAAAGGCAGCTTAACATGCCAGCAGAAAGATCCAGAAATGCCAGATATGCTAAGCTCTAAAGGAAAGTTGTTATGGAAAATGTCAAAATGAAAGGCTTTAAACAAATTGAAGAGGTTAATTAGTCATCCTTAAGGAAAAAAATCTTAATTCAACAAAGAACAATTTCTTTCTTGGCAAAAATAGTTGGTCTAGTTGCTTTTAGCTTTTTGAGAAAGCATTTACCAAATTCTTATTGTTTGCTACTGTAATTCAATATGCTAAATTACATGTAGAGATTCTGTCAAGAACTACAAAAGATAGATGATTTCATCCAACTTGTAAGCTAACAAATTGACCTGCACAGTTTTACAGAGGCTAGAAAAAGATACAAAACTCCTGGGTCGGAGACAAAGGACTTAACTGCTTGTAGCATAGCAAATAGTCTATGTTCAATCACTTCTGCTTTTTGCTCTAATAACAGAGGTAACTGCTGAGGGCCTCAAGTGGATGCTGTGCATGCAGTGGGTTCACATCACATCCAAAGAATCCTGAGTATAGAGAACTTGAATTATTCACAGTGGAGCCTTGTCCCGTGGGGAGACATTATCTTTATTGTACTGGACAGTAAAAGGCCCTTCCCTTTGCTTTGGAGGGGAGAACTATCTCTATCTTCCACAGCTGTTCACATACAAACTGCCTTGAAAAGATAGATCAGAACCAAAGGGCCATTAGTACCTCTTCCTACAAGACATGCAGAAATGTGAGACTGTGGAGAATGGTCTCCCAAAATTCTCATTTAAAAAACAAAAACAAAATCCTGAGTACTTTGATCAAAATTACATTACAATTATAGATTAATCTGGGAAAGGGTTACATCTTTCCTATATTGACTCTCTCAATCCGTAAATACCATGTATCTTTCCACTTAGTTCCTTCATGTGTTTCAAGAGTTCTATAATTTTTTTTCACAAAAGTCAAATCTGTTCTCAGATCATTCATAGTTTATGTTGCTAATGTAGATGGTACTTTTATATATTTAAAACAATTATCTATTTCTCCTGGTACACAGGCACACAATAATTCAGACAGTCCGTGAGTTACAAAAATCTGACTTAAGTATAACTTGCATCTACAAACGGAGGCTATACAGTAAGTCCTCAAGTTAAAAACATTCAAGTGTGGTGGGAATGCAAATTAATGCATTCCTTTTGGAAAGATATTTGGAGAAAACCTAGAGATCTAAAAATAGACCTGTCATGTTCAATTCTATAATTCCTCGACTAGGCATATACCCAGAAGACCAAAAATCACATCATAACAAAGATATTTGTACCAGAATGTTTATTGCAGCCCAATTCATAATTGCTAAGTCATGGAAAAACACAAGTGCCCATCGATCCACGAATGGATTAATAAATTGTGGTATATGTACAACATGGAATATTAGGCAGCCTTAAAGAAAGATGGAGACTTTACCTCTTTCATGTTTACATGGATGGAGCTAGAACATATATTCTTCTTAGTAAAGTATCTCAAGAATGGAAGAGAATGTATCCAATGTACTCAGCCCTACTATGAAACTAACTTATGGCTTTCACATGAAAGCTATAACCAAGTTATAACCCAAGAATAGGGGGAAGGGGGAAAAGGTAGGGAGGGAGGTGGGCGGAGGGAGAGTGTTTTGTGGGATTACACCTGTGGTGCATCTTACAAGGGTATATGTGAAACTTGTAAATGTAGAATTAACTGTTTTAACACAATAACTAAGAAAATGCCAGGAAGGCTATGTTAACCAGTGTGATGAAAATGGGTCAAACGGTCTATAAAACCAGTGTATGGTGCCCCATGATCGCATTAATGTACACAGCTATGATTTAATAAAAAAAGAAAGAAACATTCAAGTGACATATGACTCACACTCACAAATAGAGGCTATTTGGGAAGCCTGAAAAGGAGGTAACAGGGAAATATACCTGTTCTAACTTACATACATATTCATCTTAAGAACAAACCTACAGACTTTCTCGTTCATAACCTGGAGACTACGTGTATAGCCCCTAATCTTTCTAAAATCTCGGGTAACTTGTGGAACTCCCTCCTTTGCTTTATTAATCAATAGCATTCTACAAATATTCAGTGAGTACCTTCCTATAGTTCATTGGGGTAGACTATAAAACAGGAGCACATTTATGGAGCTCTTATTGTGTGCCAGGCAACATACTGATGCTTTTTATACAAAGCTCTTTTTTTTTTTCCTCAAGAAATCCTATGAGATAAATCCTGCTATTTAGATTAGGACAATGAAGCAGATGTGATACATAATTTGCCCAATATCACAAATATGTAATTGGTTACTATAGACTAGATTCAATGCTAGACATTGAGGAAATAAATATCAAGATGTTAAGTCTGTCTCAAGAAACTCATAGTCCAATGGCAGGGAGGAAGACAGTAACCAGGTAATTATAGCAGAGTGTGAAAGGCTCTTTAAAGGGGATATAATAGAGCACTGTGGGAATGCAAATGAAGGATGTCTACACCAGATTAGATCCAAGTGGTTGGATGATCAGAATCAGCTTCTGAGAGAATGGGATACCTGAAGAAGGAAGCAAGAATTAGTCAGTTAAAGTAGTAAACTGTGATCCTGTTTTGTGAAAAGTGTTTTTTGAAAGTAAGAAAAATTAGACAAAAAAGAAAATGGCACTGTGTAAAAAAGGATCTTGTGGGGTAAATTTTGTCCTCAAATGAAAGGCAGGGCAAACCAGAAGGTTCAGAACAGTGGTTCTCAACCTTCCTAATGCTGTGGCCCTTTAATACAGTTCCTGTGGGTCACAACCCACAGGTTGAGAACCACTGGTTTAGAATGTTTGCAAATTGTCTGTGCAGGTTGAATAAGGTGCATAAGAGGGAATTTGTGAAGGAATTTTCATGTGATTCAGTTCACTATCCAGTATTGCCTTTAGAATTTTTTGGCTTGTAATCTTGCTAGAACAAATGTTTTAAGCCTTGTTATTTGACAAACCTTCTAAAATCAAAACTCTAAAGTTGATCTTTTTGAAATATTAAGACCACTTTAAGTCTAAGAATGACATATTAGGCTTATTTGGTATGTTAAATGTATAGGATATATTGTCAAATGTGAAATACTGGTAATTTTCTGAAGATTATGTTTATATGTATGTTCTAATATTATAAAATATTGCTCTGTCTTAGTGTAAAAATTAAAAGTATTAGTCAGTTAAGGGACTCAAGTGAGTAGTCCATGCAAAGTGTCAGGCCACATTTGAGGAACTCTGAGTTGCTATATAACTAGAATACTGAACACACAGGACTGTGTAAGAAATGAGTCTGACTGACCATCAGGGACCTGATTGCTACAGACTTTGTATGCCACACTAAGGAGTTAGAATTCTTTCCTGAAGAACATGTTCAGAAAAATCTATGGAGGATTTTAAAGAATAAAATGAGCAAAGAGGCATGGTAGAAAATTTATCCCTGGCACCAGGGTAGAAAATAATATAGTTCTGGCCAAGTCTGGCAGAATGGAGACTAATATAGGACCATGTGTCATTAGATGAGGAGACTCTAAACTCAAAGAATGGCAGAGGGATTCAAAATCAAAAAGCAGATTTAAGATTTAATTTAGTATACAGACCCTGATGATGAAGAGTGATTTCTTGTTTTATCTGCCTGACAATTAAATGGGTGGCAATAAGGAAGGCAAAGACTGCGGGAAGATAAGATGTGCCAGCGGGAAGCACACCCAAGCGGACAGATGAGTATTTGCATATGTTCAGTTAGAGTCCTAAATAGCAAAAGTTCATTGTGCCTCAGGCACTAAAGGGGAACTCCAAACAAAGCACTAAATATAATTTTTTTCCTCTATGACTAGTGGAGAATATACTTGCTTAACAACAGGGACACATCCCAAGAAATGCATAGTTGGGTGATTTTGTCATGGGAACATCATGGCGTGCACTTGTGCAAACCTAGATGGCGTAGCCTGCTACACACCTAGGCTCTAAGGTGTAGCCTATTGCTTCTAGGCTACAAACTTATACAGCACATTACTGTACTGAATACTTATGCAACTGTAGCACAATGGTAAATATTTGTGCATCTAACCATATCTAAGCATTAAAAATGGTACAGTAAAAATATGGTATTATAATCTTGTGGGGACACCACTACATATGCCTACAGTCCCCTATCCCTGCCAGTATTGGTCTGTGGCCTATTCGCAACTGGCCCACATAGTATCATCACCTGAATTCTGCCTCCTGTCCCATTTCCCTAATCCCCCACCCCACTCCATGCAAAAGTTATCTTCCACGAAACTGGTCCTTGGTGCCAAAAAAGTTCCAGGAACCTGTTAGGAACCAGGATGCATTACAGGTGGGCGAGGAAGTGAAGTTCATCTGTATTTACAGATGCTCCCCATTGCTGTATCACCTCCTGAGCCCTGTATCCTGTCTCCACCCCTGTCCATCCACCTTCCCTCATCTTTGGAAAAATTGTCTTCTATGAAACGTCATGCCAAAAAGATTGGGGACCAATGGTATATGCGGCCATCATTGACCAAAATGTTGTGTGGTGCATGAATGTGGATATACTGTACATGAATTAACAGTTCGTGGCAGGACTTAGTAAATACTGAGCCTTTCAGCAAATACTCCATGTCAAGCGTTAGCAATGGAATTTATCATAAAAGTTGTATCCTAGGTCACAGAATGAAGCAAAAACGAACAAACAAACAAAAAAAAACCCAAACGAGAACAAAACAAAAGAACCAAACCCCGATGATGTTAATTTAGTCATCTGAATAAAAATAAATCTATTCATGGGCAGTGCCTTTGGCTCAAAGGAGTGGGGCACTGGCCAGCCCCAGCCCCAGCCCCAGCCAAAAACAAAACAAACAAAACAAAACAAAAAAAAAACCTATTCATGAATATTAAACGACAATTCTATGATGAGGCTTTGAAGAAAGGTATTTATTCTGACTGTGATTTCATCTTTGTTAAATATGACAAATCCATACAATCTCTGCATCCCAGAATGAAGAGTTTCTAAATGTCAACCATTAACCATCATATGTTGATATCTCTCTATGGATTCAGCAATACTAGCTCGGTCCAAAATGTTATCCCTCTTTGTGGAACTGATTCAACAAACAAAACAGCATTATGACTTTGTAAATGAAGTTCATCATTGAACAGTATGATTTTTCCAACATCATAAAGAAAAAATAATGAAAATTACTTCTCAAGTCAAGTCAATAATACTAAACCGCTTTACCTACATCAGACAGAAATGTGATTTGATTTAATAATTCATATTTAATCCCTAACTGACCTTAAAACTAGTGCCTATTTTTGTGATGTGATCTTCAATGGAATAATCACAGGAAAATAGAAGGGGTGAAGCAAAGAACACAACTTAGATCAGATCTCCCTTTAAATCTCAACTCAGAACTTTCAAGATTCATGTCTCAGGCAAGTCACATCATCACTTCAACTACATTTCCTCGCTTACCATGTAGGAATTATGAGGCCTTAACAATATACATTGATGTGCTTGAAAAATAGACTTGGTTCTCAATAAATGTTTAACAAATGACGCCTGGAAGTTACAGACTAGAAACAATAACAACACCAACAATAACAATAAACCCCAGAGAAAATAATATGCTGACAGCACATAGCCTTTTTTAGCACCATCAAAACTTGCTACACAAAAGCAGAACTGGCTGTACACCTGGCCTGAATCTGCCCCACAGAAGTCACCTTTAGTGAGGGAGCCAGGAATCAAGGACACAGCTAGAATTGAGGAGATAATCTATCACAATTAATTTTAAAGAGGTGTGAGGTCATAAAGTCCAGAAATAGGTGAATGGCCATATAAAACAAATTAATATTACTTTATAATACACGATACAGTAATATTAAAGTATTAATATTACTTTATAAAACACAATATGTTCTAGGATACCTATATCTAAAGCTATATCTATGTTTCCAGGCTTTATGGATAACATATATTATCAACACATAAATGCTTCCACTACAATCACAAAGCTAAAGTCTCTCCTATGAACAAATCCACCTTTCTTAAAACTGCAGTTAACAGTTCAGTTTTCTTTTCCTTTTCAGATTGTCACAGAAATTCCTCTTTCACTTATACACAAATGCGGGCACAGATAGGAGACATGTTGCACTCTCAACATGACCCACCTTGTCTTGTATATACTATATACCCCCAGAGGTGGCCCACCTTCCACCATAAGATGGGCATGAGACTGACCACTAACACCAAACAGTGCAACATCCCTCCATACACAAGAAATCGTCCTCTCTAGATAATCATCCCCATACAATAGCAACTGAATTCGATTGGGCCACACCTATGGTGCATCTTAGAAAGGGTACAAGCGATTGCACTAATGTACACACCTATGATTTAACAATAAAAAAATAAATAAATAATAAAATAATTTAAGTCAAAAAAGAAAATAACTTCAGGAAGGAGTGTTCACCCAATGATCTGAAATTAACAAAGCAGCTATCTATACCTTGACAATCACAGTGTGGTCTGTAAACAAAAAGGCCCACCTCACACCCCTCCCAACAAAAAGGCCCACCTCACACCCCTCCCAACTCTGTTCTGGCAGGTCAGAACAGCCAGGCTGCAGGGAGAGACAGAGCCCTGCCATCAATTCCTGGACTCTCAGTCGAACTGGCCTCATGCCAAAGGCAAGTGGTTCACACCTTGGAGTCTGGTGTGGGGTGCTGGCTGACACTCTGGAGGATCCTGCACCAAAGCTGTGGTTCCAGACAAAATAGTGTGTGGATGAGGGGTGGGGGGGATCTGCTCTGAGAGAACTTTATCTGTCCTTTTTTTCATGTTCTTCCTCTCTTCCTACTCCCTAGGAGGGACACCTTCCTCAAAGTCAGGCCAAGCTTAACTTTATTATGAAATTAAATCTTCCAGATAAATATGTTCAATACCCCATTGACAGAAGCAAATTAAACTGGACCCTTCCTCACACACTCTTACAAGGGGGCAGGCAGGTAATATATTGAAGCAAATGTGTTTTCAAGCCAGCTTTTAAATAAGATTTCTTATTATCATCATGCTTTTCACTCAGCAACCCTCCTCCACCTCTTTAACACCATTTTCACAACTCTTAGTTCAAGAACCACTTAAGAAATAAATAATTCATGGCAACTGAAAGCATGAAAAATTTCTGTGAGGCATAAAGGCTGGGTTTCTAGGCCCATGGGCAATAAAAATGTGCTACCTCTGAGCCATCTCAACTTCTTTATGGAAAGTGACAAAAAGAGACCCAGAGAGACCAAAGAAGAGCAAATCTCATCTTTGCAACAAATGTATTTTTCCCTATCACTGAACATTCTAACTCTGAGGGACAAAATTAGGAACAAAATTAAATTCTTCCTTCAGAGAAGAGAAAAGCTAGCAAAAATGAGCATTTCAGGTTCTATTCTAAGATGTCGTGTATTGAGTCCTAAATTTGAGAGATGGATCATGTTCCTTCAGAGGGCACATCAACCAGCAAAGGTTTTCTGAACTTTTCAGGGCTCTTCTTACCATTTCCACACAGGCAGGACCACCTACAAAAAGGGGCAGATTGCTTGCCAGCCATGATATGCACCAACTATGTGACCCTGGGCTAGGGGCTTAATCATACTGAGCATGTTTCTTAATCTGTAGCTAGGAAAAATGCACCTCTCTTATGGGGTATGCGTTTTTTTGTTTTTTTTTTTTTAAGAATTAATGGGATATTAAACAGTACAATCCTAAGACACATTCTTTCCCAAATATTGGTCCATGAACTCTCTGCATCAGAGTCCCTTGAAGGCTTAATGAAGTCTTATGTGGCAATCTACACCATTAGATGAGGGCTGGGTCCAGCCCAGTTGGCATTTTTAATCAGTATTTTAGCGAGTGAATTAACGATCCAGGTGCGGTGCCTCATACCTATAATCCTAGCACTCTGGGAGCACTCTGGGATCCTCAAGAGGATAGCTTGAGGTCAGGCAAAAGAGCAAGACCCTGTCTCTAACAATAATAGAAAAATTAGCTGGACATTGCGGTAGGTGCTTGTAGTCTTAGCTACTCAGTAGGCTGAGGCAGGACGATCACTAGAACCAAGAGTTTGAAGTTGCTGTGAGCTAGGCTGAGGCCACAGCATTTCAGCTTGGACAACAGGATGAGACCGGCTCAAAAAAAAAAAAAAAAAAACCCAAACCCCAAAACCAGAAAACAAAAACAACAAATGAATTGAGGCTGGTTGGTGTACTCGCCAACCCACGAGGCCAAATCTGTGTTTGAACAGAGGACACAAGAGAGCGTGAGACCAGCATTTACCATCAAGCTGGCAGCTGATGGCAGCTTCTCAGTTCCCAGCATCTCAGCCTCTGGCTCCAATCTGCCTTTCATGCTGATACCAGAGTGATTTTCCAAAAATGCAAACCTGGCTACTCTGCTCCCTGCTCTTGACTACAGGCACCCAACATCAAATCTTTGCCTTTCCAGCCTCCTTCAACTGCCTGGGTCTGCTCTGCCCAGGCTGCTCTCAATTCCTGCCAGTCTTTATTCTTTTGGTTACATTTCAACTTAAATGTCATCTCCTCAGAGGGTCTTTCCCTAACCACCCAGTGATTCTCAATGACACAAATGTACTTCACTCTCTGCTAAAACCTAACACCTGCTATACTACCTTGTTATTTCATCCTCTCCTCTCACCAGGAAGAGCAGGTAGCATGTCTGTTTCTACATCCTCTACCTATCACAGTGCCTGGGACATAGTAGGTACTCAATAAACATCCGATGGATGCCCACCTTAATTAATTATTGGTCTACACTACCAGCCCCGGTTAATGAATAGAAAGTTGCATTTCTTACCATGCAAAAGGGAACTCCAGCGTAGAGAGTTTGCTTTGTGCAATATCTGTGCTTGGCAAAAACTGATACATAACTAGAATTTCTGTAAACTGATTCCATACTTCATTAAAGAAGGCTGGCATTTTAAGAATTCTTATGAAGAACTTTGTAAAGAGAACCATTTTGTCTTTGTAGAACTAGATTTTCACATAAATTTCACATTGGACTTCCTTAAAACAGTTAGCTCTAACTAGTTGTTATTAATACCAAAGTCACCTCACTTAAATTTTACTACTTAATTATAAAAATATTGTCTTTGGAACAAAATATCCCTGAGTTGTAAAGCATAGGGCCCAGAGAGTGTCGTGAAGCTACAACAGCAAAGCACATGATGGGCCCTCTAGAAAATTAACACACATTCTGACCACAGAAAGTCTGGAAAAGAGACTTGTTGAAAAGCACTTTATAAAGAAACCTACCATCCGCCCAGGTCCTGGACTTGTTAATATATAAACAAAGATTTTAGAAACTTGTAAGTGCATTAAGTAAGAATAAAAGAAACCTATAAATAGATGATAGTTCTATTTTGGCAGCGGTTTCCCCTCTCCACTAATTCAGAAAAATTATATTTTATACAAAAGTTTTCCAGCAAAGACTTGGCCTTTCATCTTTCTAGCAAGCGAAGATCTCCACTTGAGAACTTAATCAGTTCTGCTGTGTGTGCCTTTTAGCCAGGGACTTTCTAAGTGAACTGATGGCAGGTGACAGATGGGGAGGGCTCATGGCTCTGGTTTACAGAGCCTTACAAAAACAAAAATGGAAATACCAGGTTGCAAGGAAGGAGGCTCAAGTTCAGAAAGGAGAATCAGGTGCCGGGTGGCCAGTCTCATGAGGAGGTAAACAGAGGATTCGCCTGGAATGGTTTCTGGCCTGCTAGGAACTTACTGATGAGAATACAAGCCCAGAGGGGCAGGAGTCACCCCAGCCAGGTGGGCTTGCCAGAACCCATTCTCCTGAGTTGAAACTGAAAATTAACTGAGGGATGAAGTATTATTTTCTAATCCCCTCCCATCCTTTTTCAAAATTCCCTGCTACTGCTTCCACAATGGCTCCCTTACTACCTACACTAGACAGGTTGCACCCTCTGTATCAGGGGTTCTCAATACTGGCTGCATTCCTGGGGAGAACTTCTAAAAACCACCAAGGTCCAGTCCCCACTCCAGGGTACTTCAGTCTGGTATACCCTGGGCATCAGTATGTTTTAAATCTCCCCAGACAATAGTAAGCTGTAGCCAGCAGGGAGAACCATGGCTCCAGGTAGGGTGCAATGACTCACTCCTGTAATCCTAGCACTCTGGGATGCCAAAGGAGGTTGATCCCTTGAGCTCAGGAGTTGCAGACCAGTCTGAGCCAGAGCGAGACCCTGTCTCTATTAAACATAGAAAATATTTGGTGAGTGTTGTGGGGACACCTATAGTCCCAGCTACTTGGGAGGCTAAGGCAAAAGGATCACTTCAATGCAGGAGTTTGAAGTTGCTGTGAGCTAAGCTGATGCCAAGGCACTCTAGCTGGGCAACAGAGTGAGACCCTGTCTCAAAAATAAAAAAAATAGAAACATGGCTCCATAGAGCATCATGAGAGCTGTGGCAGGGCAGGGGCAGAGGGTGTATTTAAATTGGGAAGGGGGTGCAGCAGTGACAGGGTGAGGCCATCAGTTTTTTAACAACAGGAAATGTGGTAACAAGAAAAATGTGCAAACTCAGGAAGATGCCTGGCAAGAGAAGGCAGGTGTAGTATCAAGGTGAGATAAGTTTAGCTGTTTAAAGTTGGGAGACAGAAGTGAAAACGATACTTAGAAGCGCTGTTAAGACCTGTAAAGAGACAACTGGCAGAGGCCGGCATAGGAGGTGGGTGTACACCAACCAGGACACCCAGTAGAGAGGTCTGTGGGTAGGAAAGGTGGGGTTCATACTTCTACAACTGAATGGCAATGATTCAACGTCACTTCATCAGATGGTTCCCTTTCAGACAGATTTTGGTGGCACACTTAAAGCAATTAAAAACTTTTTAAAAAGAGGTCACAAACAGTACCAATGTAGTTTCTACTGCATGTTTCTGCGTTCCTATGAATACATCCAGAATTCCCACCTCTCTTCCTTGCCTGACCATTAGCATCGTGGTGCTCTTTGACAACTTATTACTGCCTTGAGGCTGCTCTGAGTCTCTAGGAGCCAACATTGTTGGCTGTTTCTATAAATGTGCAATTTTTTTTTTTTTAATCTCACGTTGGTGCTCTACTACACTCTGCTCTTTCTTCCAATTTATGGAAACCGGATCCCCTTGCATGCAAATGGGTCCCACAATCTGTAGTACATTCTGCCTAGTGTATAATAACATTGCCCACACAAGTATACATTTCACTTGCAACCAAAGCAAATTTTACAAATCAATCAAAATATTCAATCACATTCATGATGGGTAGCAACTTAGAAGTGGTATGGGAAACAAGTTAAGACCCACTGGCCTGCATTTACAGTTTTTCTAAGTACTGCTGTCGGAATCTAGAAATCAACACAGATGTGAAATTTATGGTTAAAAGACTAATGAGGCTTCCTAAGTACCATTAGGCAAATTATATAAGATGATTATGCAGAATTTAACAATTTCCAACAAATCTTTACTATCTTGCTTTGGATTGCTGTCTTACTTCTGAGTTGCAGGCCCACTAGAGAATCCCATGTAGTTTTCTTCACATCTTTATCTTCCTTGAATTCTAGGCATCTTTATCTGAAGAAAATTTACTCTAGTGGAGTCTCATCCCTGGTTTTGATCTCTTTCTATAGCTGTGTAGTTTCACTTCCTGGGATTTTGCCAGGGAAGTGAAGATTGCCAGGCCTGAGGCTGGAGCTAACCAGGATAACAGTGGCCATTGCTACCTTTGGGTTTTTCTCCGTGAGTATCTTTTTGATCCAACAAAACCATCTTATTCTTTCTGGGCCTGAGGGCTGGAGCAGATGAACATGGCTACAGTCCAGAGCTACAGCAGGGAGGTAAAGCCACAAACCACAAATCTGGCTGGCCATAACACATCCATACCTGGCTTTCTTCCACCAAAACTGACCAGCTAATTTGGCATTTTGTCAAACCCAATGGGAAAAATATGTCCATGGCTAAGTTATATGAGGACAGAGCCATTATTTGAAATGCAATTTCCTGGGACATGGTAGGACTGTCTTGCAAACCTTTATCTACAATTTTGAAAAGCAAAACTTTCTGAACACAGTTGCTTTATGCTACCAAATGAACTTAGGCAAAATCTGGCATGAACTGGCATGAGGTTATTTAGTCTTTTTCTATCCAAGTAAAGGTGAACTTTCATCTACTTTGCTAAAGAAATTACTGTGTATTCCCTGTATCCCATGAGGATATTACACTAACATACAGTATACAACAAACTATAAAAGCTGAATTCTTAAAGACATTTGGCCCCAAAGGGTTTGGTAACGCATGGTTGACCCATATACAACTCATAGACAGGTGAATTTTCTAGATTTAATCCTTTTATAGTTTCCCCATATCATATAGGTATTTGCCTAACCTCAGATTTTCAGTGATTTCTGTAACATTATTTTAGTAGTTCACAAGTGTAACTAGTATAATTCATGGAGGGGGGGTCACTGACACAGGAACAAAGCAGGACACAGTTGGAAAACAGCCACTCTGTACACCCTTTTATGTAGAACATGCTGCATTTAACACACACACTCTTCTCCTTTGCTGTATTTTTCACTTTATCAGTCTAAGAGTTCCGATAACTAAGTGTACCCAAGCCCATACCATAGCATGTGTATGGTATGAGCAATATAAAAAATTCAAAGGTGGTGATGATCTTGAAAAAGAAGGTATTAAGCTACATTTTTGCTGCTAGACATTATATCCCATATGAAACGTCGAGAGATTTGCTAAGGTATACAGACAGAAAGTGAGACAGAAAAGAGAAAACAATGCAAAGATTAGTGGTTGTCTGGGGATGGCAGTGGGAATGAGGATTGATTGCCAATCTGATCTTCTTGGGGTGACAGAGAAGTCCTAAAACTGAACAGCGGTGATAGTTTCCACATTCTGTAGGTTTACTAAAAATCAGCAAACTGTACAGTTAAAATAGAAGATTTTTATGGCATGTAAATTATATCTTAATGAAGATGTTAAAAAATTTCATTTCCTGCTTCTCCTATGTACTCAATTTTGATATGAGGACAATTAATGACAATTAAGGTTATGGCGGGGGGAAGCAGAAAGAGGGACGGAGGGAGGGGAGTGGGGCATTGGTGTGTGTCACACTGTATGGGGGCAAGACATGATTGCAAGAGGGACTTTCCCTGACAATTGCAATCAGTGTAACCAGGCTTATTGTACCCTCAATGAATCCCCAACAACAACAAAAAAAATTCATTTCCTAAATTACTAAAGTAATACATTTTTATTTTTTTTATTAAATCATAAAGAAGTATGTCATGTACAATGGGCTGATTTCATATACGATTTGGAATGCTTATATCGTACTGGTTAATATATCCCTCACCTCACTTAATTATTGTGTTAAGCAAGGGTACACGTTGGATCTATTAAGTATAGACTAAAGTAATACTTTTTATATAAACATCTATGCTATTCAAATTAGATTACTAATTTAGACATGTTCTATCATGACAAGTATACACTAACTTTAAAATGTCTGAGTAAAATTCAATGCCAGTAAGGAAAGAGAGGAAAAGAAAATTTAATGACATTTTAGAAAATTAGCTCCTAGTTCATAATATAAAAATATAAACTCATGAAAAGACTAGTAGGAAATGCAGCTTAACTGTTCATCTTAGTAGTGAGTTAATACTAACTCTAGGCCCTTCATTATAACATTGTCATTGGAAGAAACTGAGACACACGAAACATGAAATGGACAAATTAACCTTTATTTTACTTCATTTGAGTTTTCTCACATATTATTATAAATGCAATAAAATCATATGTAAAATATCCTATTACTCTATATTATTATTAAAATTTCCATATGTCTACATTGTAATTTCTCAAATGCAGTGGACTAAGGCTACTCTTAATACATCAGGCATGGTAATAGCTAACAGAACGAAAGTAGCTGCTTGACATTTTTTAAAACTTCTAAAATTTTATAAATGTAAAGATACTTTTGAAAATCAGCATCAATAGCAAAACAGCAAGTCACCAAATGTCACAAATGCGTAAGCCCCTTTGGATTCATCTTTTCCTACTGGAGCTAAAATGTAAAATTGGCACCATGAAGCTTGAAATCGAGATTTAGGGATAACATTGGCACCAGCATTTTGGCACTTGCTAGAAATTGCTTTCATCTGGAAATTGCCATTTAGTAAGCCTCCTAGATATTTTTTTGTGAAATAAAAAAAAAAAATGCAGCCCCATAAAATTTCCCACAGCCATAACGTTCCATGTACATGTCATGATTTTAACATTACTATATATTTGTAGCTAATATCTGCTTTAACAGTAGCTAAATTAGGTAATCAAAAGACCAGCAGGAGCCAAAATAGAAGTTGTAAACTAAAATAAATCTTTCAGATTTATCCTGTGTCATTTTACACTGCTTACAAAAAAGACAAAAACTTCCAACACTTTGGCATTAAATGGGTAATATGATAGCTGCTTTGGCAAGACAAAGCAAGCTACATCATTTAATGCATTTGGGGAATTCATGCATGTTAATAAGGGAAAACCAGTAGTTCACAATTTAGCTGATTTTTATTTTATATACACGAACATGCACATGCGTGTGCACACACACACAGAATGCTTCTTATATTCAACAGCAATTGCAACTGCTGAAAAAAAAATTTCCATTGCATTACAAATAGCAAGTTTAACTACAATACTTTTACAATTTAAAATATCAAAACCTTGCCTTTAATACTCAGTTAAGTGCTGTTTCCGATAACGAAAGATGTGATTTTATAAAAAAACAGATTTTGTTCCAGTCTAACTTAATCACATATATTTGCATAAATAACCTGTGGCTCATCAAATGTGGTAATTGAATTGACAGTTTCTATCACATCTTTGAGCAGACCATTAAAAAAGAACTCTTAAACATCCCACCCCTTAATTTTTCTTTAGTAGCTATTCACAAACATCCAAGAACCTTCACAGAGTGGTATGAACCCAGGATCTGAAGTCCGAATGTCTCATTTTGGGCCCTGGGAGCTCTACTAATTACCAGGTGTGTTGTCTCCACCGAATCATCTTTATATCTCCACCCACCCTCTCAGTTTCTTCATCTCTATAATAGGCCTTTTTCACTTTATCAGTCTGGGAGTTCTTATAACTAAGTGTACCGAACCCTACACCATAGCATGTGTATGGTATGAGCAATATAAAAAATTCAAAGGTGATGCTGATCTTGAAAAATAAGGTATTAAGCTACATTGTTACTGCTAGACATGAATATCCCAGATGAAATGTCCAGAGATTTGCTAATCGGCCTTCAAGTCAAAATTAGAAGACAAAATGTTTGAGGACTGAAATGCATGATGTGAACTAAAACACACAGTACTTATTTCCATCCTCTCCAAATATTTCAGTTGTCTATAACAACAAGTTCTATTTTTATAAGATGGGTGAAAATTATAGGACATTGTATTCAACATACGTCACATAATCCAGTGAGCCACAAGTCTCATTAACAGTTGTAAAAGGATTGATTCAAAGGTCCAGGTCCTCTAAAGATGCTATGGACATGATAAAAGCATAAACTTAAAAATAAAGAAATAAATAAAAGCATAGTTTCTGTAAACTGGCAAATAATGTATCACTTATTGCTTTTCTCCTCAGGGTGCTCATCCATGGACACATCTAGATGCGGCTGCTATGGAGAAGCAGTTTATACACCAGCAAAGTGATTTCTTTCATGCTTCCCATACTCTCATTTGCCTGTGTCCTGATGTCAACAAAGGAGAAGAATGAATGGAACAGAAAAAAAAAGCATGATAATTCTATAAGCTGCTGGAGAACCAAGATCACACTTTTTTTGTAATTTTATTTCTTTCACCACTACCCTCCACATAATGGGTCGTTTTTTTTTTTTTTTTTTTGTGGTTTTTGGCCGGGGCTGGGTTTGAACCCGCCACCTCCAGCATATGGGACCAGCACCCTACTCCTTGAGCCACAGGGGCCGCCCCACATAGTGGGTCTTAACGTTTATTGAGAGGAACTGAAACTCTATGACAAACAGTCACCATTATCTGTGTAGATAAACACAAGTTAACAGTCAGATCCGTCTCTTTGCTCTCTGCCTTTTCTTTCTATTTCATTTCTCTTATCACTCAGTTCCCATTCAGTCAAGCACTTCATTCTGCTTTGCCTCTGGCTTCTGCCACTTTATGTCCAAGCACCCATCAAGAACTTTTTCTCACTTAATCTTACTATCCTGGCCAGCCTGGTGGCTCATGCCTATAATCTTAGCACTATGGGAGGCCAAGGGGGATGGATTGCTTGAGCTCTGGAGATGAAGACCAGCCTAAGCAAGAGCAAGACCTTGCTTTGAAAAATAGAAAAACTAGCTGGGCATTGTGGTGAGTGCCTATAGTCCCAGCTACTCTGGAAGGTAAAGCAAGAGGATGGCTTGGTGAGGTTGCTGTGAGCTATGACTCCCGGGCACTCTACCCAGAACAATAGAATGAGACTCTATCTCAAAAAAGAATAATAAAATAAAAAATGAAAGAAAGGATAGGAAAGGTGGGAGGGAAGGAGGGAGGCAGACTCAGGGTGGGTCAGTGCATTTGGAAAAAACACTTACTATCCCATCTCCTTTTCTGTAAACTGACAAACACTGTTATCACTTCTGCCACCTTGGCCTTTATCAGTTCCTTAACTGCACATGCTCTCCCAGGCAGATCACAACCTGAAAAACAATTTCAAATGCGCAGAGCACCTACAAACTTACATTTCCAGGACAGCCTCTGTCCTGAATTCCAGGGCACAAGCTGTACAACTGTCAACTGCACCTCAAGCCCAGATGTTCCTCTGGTGTGTCATACTGCATAAACCCACGACTTGTCATGTTCCCCTACAGAGTGCTCCATCCTCGGAATTCACCACCATTACCAATAGCACCTCTGTCTATTCAAAGCCAGAAATCTGAGAGTCATCCTGAAAGTCGCCATCCCCTCCCAGATTCTCTGCTAATGTCTGAGTTCAGACCTTAAATCCACACAAAGATTCAAAGTTTTTTTGTTTTTTTTTAACATGGCTTTCCTGTTCTCTTCTCACCTTATCCACTCTGCGATACACCCACAATGATTATTTTAAAAGGATAGCCTCAAGTATTCAAATTTATCTACAAGATCAAATATGGCCTGCAAGACCCTTCTTCCTGAAGTGGCTCTGGCCTCCAATCTCTGCTTCTAGCCTCATCCCTCCCCACCTATGTGCACCGGTCACACAGAATGACCAGCTGTTTCACAACACACCCTCCTCATGAGTACCTTTGTTACACCATATTCCCCATTCCCTGTGCTCAGAAGAATTTCCCCCAGCCCACCTCCATCCTCAGCTTCCTGGTACCCTCCTATTTGCTCTCCCAGACTCAGATCACCGATCCTTAGAGAAAGCCACTTCCTTGGAGTCAGCATCACTGACAGAACCCAGCACCTCGTAAAGTACTGGTTACAAACTCAGTGTCTCTTCCCTCATGAGACTGAGATTCTTAAGGATAGAGAGAGGGATTTTCTTATGTTTGAGGTCTTATCTCACAACATGCTTGGTATCATACCAACCTATAACATATCTGGTGAATATATAAATAAATAAATATCACCCTAACTAAACCTGATTCAAACACAGCCAAACTGCTAATGATTATGTGTAAATTAGAGGTTCATAGCTCTCCTTAGAAGGTGTCAGGGACAAATTAGTAAGGCTACTCTGGTCGCAACACCCAACTGCTGAACGCTGAGGATGTGGTGTTTTTGTACATAGCATAGCTATTTCAGGGATTGGTTTTTCTTAATTAAAAAAAAATAACACATTGTGCTGTATGTTTTTACTGCCTCTGGCTTAGAAAATGAGCTGCCTCAATGTTAAGGCTTCCCCAATAGCTGTATCATGTTCTACCCCAATGGGGGTAATGAAGGAATGGTGTGTTTCAGGGTAAAGGGCCAGAGTGGGCAATGTAACATTAATAGTAATGACACAAATACAGTGAGATGAGATGCCTGAGGACTTAGCTGATCAACCCTTATTCCTCAAAGGATAAATTCACATAAAAGCTTACACAGGCAGACCTGGAGCTCTCTAACCCTGAAGATGGTACATGATGGTAATGTTGATTTAGTCATACCTCTTGAAAAGCAAGTACAGGTGATCACTTGCAAATGAATACGTGATATGGAACAAAAGGTATAGGTTAGCTGGAGATTGTGAAACTGGAGAGGGAGGAACAAAACTGCTAGCGACCAATTAAAAAAGGATGATTTTTTGTAATGTCAGGTTAATGTGAAGATACAAACAACTAGAAATAAAGAATGTTTCTTTACTTGCCTGCTCCATGGGTTCATAGAGTTTCAAAAACTACTTTTTAGCAAAGGCCCCCAGTAAGGCCAAATTTCTCTACTTCTGCAATGCAGTAAACTTTTAGGAAACTGAATTTCTAAAAATAAAATTATAATTACTTTCTGATTTAAAAATCATACAGTCCTATAACATCAAGGATCAGAGTGAATAAGACATCAAGATATGCCAGAATATTACAATAACAAAGTTCTTTTACGATTTTAACTCTAGGGAATATGAACAAATATTGGCTCTCATGTGCAATCAAGAAAAAACTACAGGAAGCAGGGTTTAAGGGAAGGGTTTTGAAAATATTATAAGATGGTTTTAAGTTTTTTTTATTCTAGATTGGGCTGGAGTTAGAGAGGCTATAACATGTACATGGAAGAGTTGACACAGTGTTCTCACTATGAAACAACACACTTGAACCGTATTTGTTGGTTCTAAGTATTCATTTCCTTTAAAAACCGTAGTCTCGTGGGAATGACAGACAACACTGCTGTACTAATGTAGTACTCCTGTGACAGTTCACTGCTGACACTTTTTAGATTTAAATAAACATTTAAAATAAAAATAAAAAATCTCAGGTCACCACACTTCTCCTTTAGTTAATGAGAACAATGCAAGTATATGACCCCAAACCCAGATAAAGTTAACATGCCTCTCCACTATCAGTTGAAGCCTTCATGCTTCCTACTTCACAAAACGGACATGTGTTTTTCTTTTTTGAGCTCACCCCATGAACTAAGCTTAAGCTCTTCCTCCACCAAGATACGGAGATGATGCTTCCTGTGCAGTCAATTCCTGCTGCTGGGGCAAGAAGGCTGTGGGCAAGAAGGTGGGTGTGCACCTTCCCACGGGGGCGCAAGGAAAATAGCGACCAAGTGAGGGTCCTTCATATAGGGACTAAGTGAGATTGCACAGGATTCTTTCAGAAAGCGTGATACAGTACACCTGTATTATAATGCAACATATTAACAGAGGTAGTAGAATGTTCTATCAGAAGCACTGGCCCTATCATACAGCTCCAAACTCCACTTAGAGGAAATAGCATGTGTAAAGTTTGCAGCATGGCAGCCAGTGTGTAGTGATTGCCCCCTGCCAGCTATTCATTCCCATTCTTATGCAGGGGGATAGCCAGCGAAGGACTAGAAAGGCAGTCAGATAAATCATGCTCAGAGCTGTGCTCCCCTCATATCCACCCCCTGCCCTAAAACTCACGATGACTCATGCTCAATGGGCTGGTTGAGTATGAACTGCTCGCTTGTATAAGTTGTATAAACCTCCAATACACCCCTCAAAATGCATAGGACAAGCATTTTAGAAATATTCGCTCCAAACTCCCCAAGCCTAAAGTAAAAATTCCAAATAGTACATACGACTGGGAAGAGTAAATGACTTCATTCGCTTATATCCGTATTAAAGTTAGTTTGCATTTCCTATGCATGAATCTTCTGACAGCAAAAGAAAGCTGGATGTCCGAAGAATGTTATTTAGAGATTTAAAAGTCACCATGCATAGGCCACTTAACAGATAAGGGACAACACAGACAGGAAATAAAACAACTAGATGTAAATTCTAAAGCATTAGTAAATAATTAATTATGGAACTAAGTGGCAAAAGTGATCAAGGGGGCCTTTTATTATAGAATAACCCAAAGCAGAAGAACATTTGAAATGTAAATAATGACTGGAAAAAGAGAATATCTATTCTCTGCAAAGAAGGGTTAAACTTGAAGTAAAAGATGTTTCAGAGAGATGTGACACGTCTCTGTCCATGGCGGAGGCTCTTTTGGCACCTTGCAACTGTGGTATTGTATCCCCAGGTACACTGAAGTAGACAATTAGAAGCCTGTTCCCAGGGAATTTTTATTTTATAAAAAGAAAGGCAACCTGAAGTCTGTCTTGAAGTGGCTTTCAATGGTGGGATACGTAAGCTCAGAAATTTCATTAAACATTACATCAGTCTGTGTGCCTATGGTGCCTAGGTGCCTAATACAGCAATTAGATTTTAATTTCTAGAAAACAGAGTAAAGATTTGCCAAGGGCCAGAACACCATCTATAAAAGAAAGCCCCCAAAATAGCCTTTCAATCATTCCCAACATCTGGGCCTCAGGCCCGAAGTTCAACAGGCTATGGAGAGAAGTTTAAAAAAGTACTTCGTGTAGACCCTTAAAACTGCTTCCTGTGACACTGGTACTGAGGCCTCAAGGAAGCGTGCTTATTTAATGTGAAGGAATAATCACTTCGATTTCTGAACACACAGTTTAACATGAAGCCAAGTGCAAGATCTCTCTCTCTCTCTCTCTGCCCAAGGGGAGCTCTCCTGCTGGGGCTGACTTCATACTCAGGGAGGATGCTGTCTGTGGATTGATTACCGCTGCTCGCAGTGGTTTTCTTGAGTGTGTGAGGTTTGCTGCAGCTACATGTGCAGGCAGAAAGCAAAACAGAGAGCATCAATCTCCAGTGTAAACTCTGACATTATACCAATTTTTCTTTTTGACCCTGTGTATATATGATCAGAGAAGTAAAGGCAACAGAATTCACCTCAGGGTGGCACCTGTGGCTCAGTGAGTAGGGCGCTGGCCCCATATGCCGAGGGTGGCGGGTTCAAACCCAGCCCCAGCCAAACTGCAACAAAAAAAAAAATAGCCGGGCGTTGTGGCGGGCGCCTGTCGTCCCAGCTGCTTGGGAAGCTGAGGCAGGAGAATCGCGTAAGCCCAAAAGTTAGAGGTTGCTGTGAGCCGTGTGACACCACGAAACTCTACCCGAGGGCGGTACAGTGAGACTGCGTCTCTACAAAAAAAAAAAAAAAATTCACCTCAAATTGAAGGAGAAAACTAACTTCACCTTCTGGTGCATCTACTACATACTAGGAGGTATGGAACTATGGGTGAATTAATTAACAATAATTATGATGATAATAATCGTTCCCAGTCATGGAGATCTCAGGGATGGATGCCATTCTGCAAACTTTCATCCTTAAGCTTAGATTTCCTCATCTGTAAATTAAGGATAATAATGCACCTATCTCATTTACAAGTTGAGGCAGCAGGGTCACAAAGGTCAGTTTGAACACAGCCATGAATTAAAATCCTAGCTCCAATTTCTACTATTTGATCTCAATGAGCTTCCATTTTCTCATCTCTACAGCAGAGATGAAGCCACCTACCTCAAAGAACTGGAATGAGGAACTGAAGGGGACAGTAGGTCAAACACCAGCTGGTGTCTGTATCTCCAGGTGGTACCCAATAAATATGTACGCTTTCTCTCCTATTATACATGTGAACTGCTTCTGTTAACCTCCGACAGCAGCTGTGAAATGTTCATAGTATCCAAGGATGCATTTCCCTTCATAATGATGTTAACTTTACCTAGAGCAAGCTTAATATGCCAGATTACTGGCTCAAAGCTTTACATCTATGAACTCACTTATTCCTTACCACAATCCTGTAAGATAGATACTACTGTTATTCACATTTTAAAGATGAAAGCATGGAGGCAAAGAGTTTGGGTAACAAGCCCAGTGCCAGACAAATGGTACTGGAGCCAGTCCCCTTAAGCAGGATGCAACAGTACTTACTGGGTCAATTTCTTTGAGGTTCCATACTTAGAAGGACTCTTTTCCAGAAATAGGCACTGGCTTCTCTCATAAACAGCAATGTGTTGACTTGACTAACTTCTCAACTTCTGAAATAACATTTTGTGTATTTTCTTAGAATTCCATAAAAAAGCCCTACATTTAAAATAAGGTGCCTTAACTAGTTCATCTTGTTCTAGATGCTGGAATACCATAAATAAATGCACTTCTCTCTCTAAAGATTACCTAAAAAATCTTACATTAAAATACACCACTGAGTTTTGCTTTAAACAACAATTTCAAGTCCAAATTAAACAGATCATAGTTTTAATGTGACCTGTTGTGTTAAACTCATGATTTCTATGCAAATATTCCACTTAGTTTTTTTTTTAATATTCACTATCTAATATACAGTACACTGTAGACTGTTTACCATATGCTGTACGGCATTTTAAAGCACTATTCCTTTTACAAATCTAATCAACTCAAGTATTAAACATCAATGATGATAATCCATTGCTCTGCTTAAAAGGAAAAGCTCTAGGGGACAGCTGGGAAAGTAAGGTTAAAGATTGCTATCCTTCACAGTGGAACACTGAAGCTACCTATAAACGCTGCTCTTTGTTTATTAAGGTAATTAAGCCCATCAGTACACTTAACTTTCAGACTCAACAACTGTTTGGCCTGAACAATTTCCACTTTTTCTAAAACAAAGGGCATGTGTTCAAAAAGGGGTCTTCTGCATGCTCTCTGCACAATGCATGCTATTTTAAAACTTGATTTATGTGTCTAATTCCTGGACCTGCCTTGAAAAATACATTGGGGTTCTTCCTCCCATGCACCCTATTAGGAGAAGACACTCCAATTTGAAGAGTGCACAGTTTCAGATTACAGGCAGCTATATCATGTCAGCATTTCATTAAACACTGTTCAAGCTGGACTTTGAACAAATGTTATGAAGAACCACGGCTGCAGCCACTGCAGAGAGACAAAGTTATCCAGCCAGGAAGCTTACATAAGAGGTGCAGAGCAAGCACAGTGAAACCCAACTGTCATCATCTGATTTCTATTTCTTTGAGACTTGCCCACATTCTTTAAGTGTATGAAATCACACGCACAGAGCGCTTTTTCTCATTTCATTTGCCTTAGAGCACAAAACACCAGGTTGGTATATAAATTGTTTTTTTTCCCTAAAGGACTAGCCTCCAATTATGGAAACGCTGGCAACTTCTGCCTAGGGGAAGCCTGCAGGCCTGAAAGGAGGGGTTTAGCTCTTCTTCCCAAAGATACATAGCAGCGCTGGGCATCCAAGGAGAGTCATTCCCCAGGACTTAGGATGGAGGTGAGAAGACCTCTTGGACCCCTCCCCCAAACACACACACACACACACACAGACACACACTCTTAAGGAGCTCAGAATGTGCTATTAACAAGCAGCAGGCGAAATGCCCTCAGAGCACCTGTCCTCTCCCAGCACATTTCCAACTGGCATATTCCTCAGAGGCTGGGGCCAGCCAGTCCTGGACTCCAGACTCTCCCTATGTCTGAGTGCAGTATCTCGTTTTCTCCCCACTGCACTTTCTCACCAAGCTGGAACATTTCTAACAAGAGGTGCCACCCCCGCTTCCCACAACAGAAAGATAATAAAAACGAACCTCTCCCTCCCACGGCTCCCCTCCAGCTTCAGAAACTTTAGTCAACTTACCGGGACTCAGGAGGCAGGGAGTCTTCTTGGGGGAACGGCGCTCCGAGGCAGCCTCGCAAACGCCAGTGCGCAGCCCGACCGCCCGGCACTGCCCGCAGCAGCGGTGGGTGCAGGACGAGGAGCTGCGTCTCTGCACCAGCCACCTCAGCTCAGCCGTGCCTACCGCCCGGCACTGGCCTCGGCGCACCGCCCTGCGACCGCGGCAGCAACTGAGGCTTCAGCCGCCGCACTGACCGACCATTGCGGCTGCCGCCAGCCCCGGAGTGGGAGCCCCTGGCGTGTGTCTGCAGCTCCAAGGAAATCACGGCTCAACTGGAAAGCCAGTCCGAGAGAAACCGACGTGCCACCGCCAGCAGACCGCCAGCCTTCTGCCAATCGTTGGTCGCGTCGTGGACGCGCAGGCGGGCGAGCGAGCAGGCCGTTATGCAGTCCGCTCTCACCTCCGCGCCGCGGAGGATGACGGGCGGCGAGGCGGAACGGCAGCGCGAGGCGCGAGTGCGCATAATCGGGGCACATCACGGGGAGGCGGGCCAGCCGGCAGCGCGGGGTGCGAGCGCGCATAATCGGGGCACATCACGGGAAGGCGGGGCGGGGAAGGAACGAGCGGGCGGGGTCGGCGTGGGGGGCGTCGAGGGAAGCTGACGACCCGTGTGGGCTGCTCTGCAAGAAGACTTCCTCCTCGGTTACTGTAAACCTAAACCTCTGTGGTTGAACTTGCTTTTCTCTGGAGTCCATCGTCCCTTGAAAAGCACCATTTACTTTAAGCGGTCCTTAAGGTTGTGGGCCAGCTTACAAAAGCCAATTTTACTAAGCTTATAGCTTACCCATAAAGAGTAGTGATTTGAGGGACAATGGTCCTCTATTGTGGCTGTACATTAAAATAAGTTGGGAAGCTTGTAAGAGCCCTTTGTCCTGGACATATCCCAGAAGTACAGGAGACTCTGGGCAGGGTCCGGGTATCAGTAGGTTGTAAAGCTACCTCAAGATGCCAAGGTCCAGCAGTGCTTCTCAAACTAATGTGGGACATAACCTCCTGGGGATTTTGCTAAGATGCAGATTCTGATTCAGTAGGTCGGGGAGCGAGAACAAGAGGCAATTCTTTCTTTCTAACAAGCTTTCACACTTCAAAGTGTGGTTAGAATGTGGAGCACCGCTACTGAAATTAAAAAGAAAGAAAGAAAGAAAAATGCAGAGCAAATGGCCAGCCCCTAACCACTGTGGTAATGGTTCTGGGTTAATGGTTGGGAATGGTTGAGCTCTGGTATTCCATGTGTAATAAGCACTCTATATAACCCTATTAGGTGTTTTGTTTGGACCAAACTACAGGTTTACACCAGCAACCTGGTATTGAGAACAGACTTGTGTGTGACAGAGAGCCAAGCTAGGTCTAGAACTCAGAACAACTAACTCCAAATCCAAGGTGTTCTAGACCAAATGGTGCTTCACCTGACTAGTCCCAGTTATATACAATTACTGTGAATTACTTAGCAGGAAAAAAAAACAGACATAAATGGTATTAAACATACATACATAAACTCTGTTGAACACTAGTTCCACATATCATTAGAGGAGACTTGAAATTGGAGAAGAGGTTCACTTGGGAGAGAGTAGGGAGCAGAGTGATGAAATAAGGGATGGTAGTGTGTTGCAAAGAGTGTGGAGGAGGAAACCAACTTCAGACTCAACCTAAAGCTTGGACAGGCACTTTGTGTAAGAAAAGCTAGGGACCAGACTTCAGAACATGGTGTGAAATTCAGGCGTTCAAGAGCTTATAAAGGCATGGCATTTCACATCTTTTACCTCATTGAAATCTTACAATATTCTCTTAAATCAAGTAAAAAAAGAAATTATGCCCATTTTACACATTAAAAGTGGCACACTTTGAACATTAGTTGACTGTTCGAGTGGAACTTGAATAAAAGCAAGGATCTTAGTGTAGAACACAGCTCCTATAACTCTAAGGAAAACAACAATTCAGCTCTTAAATAAAGCAAATGGTTTCTGAGTTTGCTAGTCTCATCTTTTAAAGGCTGTGCCTATATTTTCTGTTCAGAAGGCTTTCATTCTTGTAGGAAGGAAATACATCTGTGTCTTCATCCCAGTTTTGCAGCTCCACATCTTGGGTTTGGGAAATGCCTTTCTAGTCCTAGGACATTGCAGTTACACAATGCAGGATTTATCGAGGACTTTGAAAGGGACATATTCTGGTGACAAGTATAATGACCCTCCTTATTTTAACCAGGCCTAGAAGCTAAATAATTGAGACAAAATCACTAATCTGAGCAGGGGCCAGTCTCAAGCCTCTGTCCTTTTCTTTTGCTCTTTTCATCAAATGATATACTGACGATTATTTTTCATTTGTAAATTTTTCATACCAAGATTTGCCATCAGTATATTAGAACCCAAATGCACTTCAAAGCCATAACTTAATATAGAACCAGAAGTGTCAGGAACAATTATGTGCTTGTGATATAAACTGTATTTCCAATCTGAGTAAGGTATCAGAAGAAAGTATGTGGTATTTATTTGCAGTCTTCTAATCCAGAGGTTTGCCTTGAAATGCTGTATTGCTAAAATGCTGTCACCCACTTGCCTCTTTACTTCTCTTATAACTCTTCATTAGAGCTATTCTTTTGTGATTTTGTGTGATGATGAAGTAAAAATAAATAAATTCCTAGTAGAAAGAGATTCTCAGTAAATGAAGGAGCTGGCACAACATACGTTATAGTATTTAGCACATTTTTTAATAAGAAATATTTAAGATAAGCCAGGTTCGGTGGCTCCTGCCTATAATCCTAGTACTTTGGGCAGCTAAGGCAAGAGGATCACTTGAGGCCAACATAGCAAGACCCTGTCTCTACCAAAAATTAAAAAGAAAAAGATAGTTAGGGATGGTGGTGCATACCTGTAATCCCAGCTACTCAGGTGGGAGGCGTGTTTCACCCCAGGGGTTCAAGGTTGTAGTGGGCTAATCAAGAGTCAACCTGGGAGACGGAGTGTGACTCTATCTCAGAAATAAGCAAACAAACAATAGAAATAGTTTAAATAAAAAAACTATTAAGTTGGTGGAATAGTGACCTTGGGACTTCTAGAAGAAGAAACCAAACTCGTCATTTGGATTTTTTTTTTTTTGATACTAGAAACTCCAGTCAAAATATTTATGTCTATAATATTTGAATTCATTCACATATTGGCTTGAAAAGATTTAAGATTTAATTACATAAATCTTTGCATGTATGTAAGATTTAATTACATAAATTTTAAATTAGTATGTCCCACTGCCATTTTATTTGCATCATTATTATTAGCATTGAACATATAATGTTACCTTGATACTGTATTGACTGTCTGCATTTAGAATTTGTTTTGCTTTAGCTGCTGTTGTCTGGCACAAATAGCGGCTACATTTTTGTTTTTTTTTTTTTTCCTCTGAGGTCTGTATTTCTTATGGGTCAGCAAAGCCTTCTCTTTGGCTGAGAATTTCTTCAATGCCTCTGAAACTCCAGTAGTGAGGTTTTCAATTACAGACACATATGACTCCACTGAACCCCATTAATCCCCTCATTCAAGAAGCTGTTCCTAGGATAGGTAAATTCTTTCTGCTAAAAATCATAGACTCATTCTTTCTGCTAAAAATCATAGACTCATCACTAAGCTGGAAAGTTTTGTCTCAAAAATTCTCAACCTTTATTAAGTACATATCTTTTTTTTTTCCTTTATTTTATTGTTTGGGATTCATTGAGGGTGCAAAGAATTAAGTTACACTGATTGCATTTTTTAGATAAAGCCCCTCTTATAATTGTGTCCCATCCCCAAGGAGGTGTGCCATACACTGTGACCCCCTTCCCCTCCCTCTTCCTCTCTCCCCAAATGCTCATTCCCCTACCCCCCCTTGTATTAGCTCATCTACTGCCTTCATATTAGAATAAAGTACATTGGATTCTTGCTTCTCCATTCTTATGATGCTTTACTGAGAAAAATATATTCCATGTTCATCCAGGTTAATACAAACATTTCTTTATCCATTTCCTTAAGGTGATTCTTGACATGACAATCCTCTGTCTCTTCCTAATCCATAGACAAAGTCCAGAAGATAGGAGAACTGTGGGAAGTCCAAGATGACTGGTGAGGCTGAGATGGATAGAATCAAGAGCTAAGAATTAGATGCCAGTGGTGAAAAATAAGCTTGCCATAAAAATTAATACAAATTATGCTTGATTTTTGGACATGGCTTATTATGGAGTTTGCCTTGTTAGAACACATGCAGCACCTGATAACTTCACTGGAAACTATAGCTGAATCCCTGGTGGGTGGTAGGGGCCAAGTGGGGAGATTAGCATTCTATCTTTTTTTCCAGAGAAACTTTAGAAAACTATTGGAAAGTGCAATTCCTGTTCTAACACAGGACACTTATGAAGTGCCTGCATTTCAAATGTTCATGTCAAAATTAGTCCATTTAAAAGTTAGAGCAGCCAATACAATGAATAATCAGGATTTTCAGGTTAACTCCAAAATGCTTTTTAAAACCTCTATTAACAAATAAGCTAACAGAGTGTGAATTATAATGCCAAGCCTGAAAAGAAGTGGTTGTTGGGTAAGGATTCTGGCTGGAGGTAAGAGTGGCATTAGGGCCAGGGGAGGGTGGAATTTAGAAGTGGAGAAGATGATTAAAAGTGGCCTTTGGTGGCTGAGAAGTGGAGAGTGATGGAGACTAAATATCAGCAGCTACTGAGATCAGGTTGGGAGATGACCTGAGACCAAGAAGAGAAATAGCAGTGAGACTGCACTGGCTACACAGGGTTTACCTGTAATGAAAGCAATGAGAATTCCATGTTTGACTTGATTTATAGGAAGGAATAAACAGAGATCAACAAATAGATGATAAATTCCTTAAAATCTGTTACACATGCATCAAAGAATGATTACAGAAATGTACATCTAATTTCAGTCTCTAAGAACTACCTACTCCTTCCTTCTAATGGTGTTCCCCACTAGTAGGAGAGAGCAGCCTGAGGGAGAGGCCAAGCAGCCCAGTGTGAACCTCCTAGGCTGTCTGGAGATGGCTGTCGCCATCTCTCAGCTGCGTGCACGTGGCTGCCATCTTTCATTACTGAACACAAAGTGACAAAAGCTGAAGCACATATGAGGCTCCTAATAAATAAATGTGCTGTTAGTGGTGATCTTTCCCTTTTTATCCCCCCCCTCAGTTAAAATTTGTAGCTAAACATCTCTTAATGTCCATTTTATCATTTTAATGTAAGCCATGATTGACTGTTTTTAAGAGAGCACTTTTCTGAAAGAAGACTTAAAAGTTACTTTAGGGCTCCTCTGAGAGCAAGAGAATCATGTAGAAAAGGCTTTCAGGGGAGATTAAGGCAAAGCCTACTAATGTAACTCTGTGGCTTCTGTACTGCAGAGGAAAATGCAGGGCTTAAGGACTTGACACGTCTAGATCTTTCTACTGGGAGAAAGAAATTATAGTGGCAAGAGAGACGGTACTTATAAAAGTGAAAACAGAGAGAGCTTTAAGGCAATATCTTTACATTACAGATTAAAGAACGGGCTTTCCCATTGCCCTTTGTCATCTTGACCTTACATACTCCTTAAAGTTTTATACTGACATCAGCACTCAGGATTTGTGCCTGGAGAACTGTTGCAGATTCTCAGGATGTTGGTTGAGACTCTTTAGGTTCACTTTTAATTCTTCTGCCTTTAGTGCGTGAATATAATACACTTTTTAGAAACATATTTCAGGTAGGCATCTGAGAAAACTTTGTATTTCATTAGTCATCAACCATTTAAAAGCCCAACAAGCAAAACTTCAGAATGGAGGCTGAGAGATTCAATACCAGAGAAGCTAGTTGTACTGTCTCCAATGTCACAAAGATGTGAAAGGCTTTTAGTCACTAAAGCATTTCTGTCATTTTTTTTCCCTGTCATATATCTTCCTGCAGTCTCACCCTCTCACCACTTTTTTGGCAAATGGAATCTTCTGCTCTTAGTCTTACACCCTCCCGGGAATGGAGGTTGTCTCTTGTTATATCTCAACAACAGAGGACGAGGAGAGGAAGGTCAGCAGAAACCAGCTCTCCCTTTTACCCAGTGGCCCATTTAGAAGTGGAAGAATACTCATTGTTTCCACAGCTTCTTTCTAAATCTGGGTAAGGTGCCTTACCTGGCAAATGGAGGCAACAGTAGTAGTTAATATCATTCTTTGAAAGAGTTAGACATTTACCTAGCTTTACTTCCCCATGATAAGAAGCATCTAGTTTCTGCTGAATTCCCTTCTTTTGTTCCCCACTCCCAGACAAGAGAACCCTGAGAGGGCTAGTGAGGGTGAGGGCTTCCCAGAGCTTCTAAACACTTGTTACTGGTCAAATCTCCAGTTCTGACAAAACTCTGGTATTTCAGATGTTATTCGTATGGCTCATAACCAAAACTTCTGGTATTCGAGATGTTACTTCAATGCCTAGTGGTCAGACCAGAGCAGAGCCTCAAATACATTATTCCAGGAATGAATAAAAGCACAACAACAGCCTGATAGGAAGGCAAGGGACCTCAGAGATTTCACAGCAATTCAAATAGTGAGAAGAATTCCCAGAGGCGAAAGCCATAAAATAAGCCATGACTCCAAATATCTTGTAAAAACAGTAGTTGCTTTTAGAAATATTTAATCCCACATTCCACTGAAGTGTTCATGGTATTCCCTGTTTCTAGAAACTTAGAGGAAAATTAAACTCTTGCTTGAAAGAAAGCAAGCAGAGCCACTGTGGGTAATGTGGTGTGGGTAATGATTTGCCCAGCCTAACATGCATGTGGCAGCAGTTGGGAAAAGGCATGACAGCTGTCTGAAGCCATGGGAGCCTAATTTCTCTTGGCTAGGAAGGAAACAAACTGGAGGAGTGTTTTGTTTATATATACAAGGGGACAGCTGAATCCAAGAGACGTTATTTTGTTTTGCAGATCCAGAAACAGCAACTTAAAATATTGTTTTTAAAATATTGTTTCTAGGCGGCGCCTGTGGCTCAGTCGGTAGGGCGCCGGCCCCATATACCGAGGGTGGCAGGTTCAAACCTGGCCCCGGCCAAACTGCAACCAAAAAATAGCCGGGTGTTGTGGCAGGCGCCTGTAGTCCCAGCTACTCGGGAGGCTGAGGCAAGAGAATCGCTTAAGCCCAGGAGTTGGAGGTTGCTGTGAGCTGTGTGAGGCCACAGCACTCTACAGAGGGCCATAAAGTGAGACTCTGTCTCTACCAAAAAAAAATAAAATATATTGTTTCTATTTTTGGACTGTCCTGGACTTATGCCAATGAGGCAAGGGAGACCAATTCTTCGATTAGAAGATTGAAACTTTCATACCCACCTTCAACCTCTAGGGTTGTCTGGCCGATGATTTAACCAGTCATGCTAACATAATGAACCTCCAATATAAAACTCAGGTCATTGAGGCTTGGGGAGCTTCCTTGTCGGGGATCATATTGGTGTGCTGGGAGGGTGATAGACCCTAGCTCCACGGGAAAAGATGCTCCTGCACTCAGCACCCTTCCAGTCTTTGCTCTAAGTGTCACCTCATCTGGCTGTTCATTTGTATTGTTATAATGAAAAAAATGGTAATCATAAGTACTGTATAATGCTTTCTGAGGTTCTGTGAGTCTTGCTAGTGAATTATCAAACTTGAGAGGGGTTATGGGAAAATCTTGGAATTTGTAGCCAAGTCAGACAGAAGTGCCTGGGGTGCCTGCTTGCAGCTGGTGCCGGAAGTGAGGGTAGTCGTATGGCAATCTTGCCCTCTACTTTGTGGGACCTCACCCTCACTCTGGGTTGTTGGCATCAAAATTGAATTGAATTATAGGACACTTAGTATGTCAGAATTAGGGTTGGAACATAATATAACATTCTTTGTGTGTCTGATTTTTGTGATGTCTCTTTATAGTGTTGATTAACACAGAGAAGAAATGATATCACCATCTCAGGATGAAGAAGGGAGCAGTGATACCAGGTGATTATGTCCATACCAGTCAATCCGCATGTGATGACTGATGGTCTCTCCCACTGCACTGTAGACTTCTGGAAGTTAAGTCCACATATTCCTTATCTTAGTACTTCAGTGTAGCTTAGTGTGTTATTATTTTGTGTGTGCTTGTGTGTAGAGACAGAGTCTCACTTTACTGCCCTCGGTAGGGTGCCATGATATCACATGGCTCACAGCAACCTCCAGCTTTTGGGCTTACACGATTCTCTTGCCTCACCTTCCCGAGCAGCTGGGACTACAGGCGCCCGCCACAACGCCCGGCTAGTTTTTGGTTGCAGTTTGGACGAGGCTGGGTTTGAACCCACTAACCTTGACATATGGGGCTGGCGCCCTACTCACTGAGCCACATCCTAAATTCTACTGAAATGCTTATGGGTGACATGATGATGTAAAAATGTACCTTTTATTTATAATATTCACCTTGCATTTCATAACTACTTAATAGTCATCTCTCTGGACATTACTTTAACAATTCATTTTTTTTACCTTCTTATTTCACAGATAGGGAAAGCTAAGCCAAAGGTAAATATCTGGCCTAGGATCTCTGGAAAAGTTAGGACTAGTCCTAAAATAGCTTGTTACACCTGAGGATTATACCTAGTCCTTAAGTATCAAGAACTACTGGTCATGTTGTGTTCTGACCATCGTGTGGAAGATGATAGGCAGTGAAATACTTACTGATGCTCAGAATTAGGTTCTATTACACGTAGTACATGTGGGAGGACTTTGTCATTCATCTTAGAATTGATCATTTAGCCTTACATTTATGCTGGCAGCTGAACTCGGTGTCTTCTCGCCAAATTAAGTTAGTGAATCATTTATGCTAATAGGAAAGCTTAGAAATTGCACTTCATTTAGGATAGGCTGAATTAAAAAGAGATAGACTTCAGGCAATAACAAAACAAACAGAAACAAAAAAACACTGTTTAAAAAGAAATCTCAGAGTGTAAAAATTATTGTTTTGCTTATCTAACAGGTTAAGATGTAATTAACCCTAATGAGTTGTAGGTGGGCTCATTCTTTGAATCTTCTTTGTTATAGATCATAATTGAAACAGTAACTTTGCAACTAGAAGTATTTTTAATGTCTGGGCTATACCAGCCAATACTTTCTTTCAGATGGGAAAGCAGAGAGAGAAATCTCATTTTATTTTATCTGATTTAACTTTTCAGAAGAAATTACTTGCTTTTCTAACATACCAAACATTTCTTTATTGCTAACAAGATCTCTAGAAATGACAGAAACTGGAGTTAGGCAATAGTCATTACTGTGATGTTCTATTTGACAACATGTAATCATGTCCATTAAGAGCTCTAAACTCTCCTCAAACGTGGTAGTAAACTTCAAAGTTTGTTTAACTTTGAGCAGAGTATATAACAAGCTCAATAATAGACACATATTGATAGATTCTCAACACATTTCTTAAGGAGCTTTATCTAAATGGCAAACAGTGACAGAAATGATTGTTTCCTGGAGTCTTACGTTTAGACATACTTGTGACACGTTTTAAGATGAAGCAGGTGATTTTATTGGCTATTTCACAGTTAAGGGAAATGGTCACATTCATTCCATTCTACCTCAGGCCTTATTCCCAGAAGACATGGGGCAGATGCTGACACACACCTGTTCCATACAAACTCTCATACGTGTGTGTGCTGTTGATGGGGGAGGGGCATCTGGGTGACTTGACTTTTCAAAAGAAATTCTCAGAGATTAGCTTGAATTTGATTATTTCAAGGGCTTTTAATTCCACAGGAATCCAGATTGGTTCTGTTTTGAGATCCACTTATAGTAATAAGTGGAATTCACTCCCTGAATTCTGCAATAGTTTTCCAGCTAATCTGGATTCTTCTGGATTTGGGATAATAAGGTCCATTCTCCAGGACAACCCTCCTATTGCCAAAGGAAAATTGGAAGCTTGGTTGGGGGAAAAAATGATGGCTTGGTTACAGAGTTCTATGTCTGCTGCAATAGGAACTACAAAGCAATTTTTCTTGTGTCATGGTGGAGAGAGAACCATTGATGAAATTCAGCCTCCAGCACAGAGGTTAACAGTGTGGGTTTGGAGGGAGATTTATATGCCTTCTGACAGGGACTAGAATCTTAGGCAAGTTGTTTCTCCTCTTCATGTATATCTTAAGATTTCTTGTTTGTAAAATATAGTAATGGCTTATCTTATTTAATATTTAGCAATATGCTAAATACATATGCTAATAATAAACCTAATGATTTTTAAACACCTGGCATAGTCTCTGGATTGTAGAAAGTGCTCAAATCACCACCACCATATAGTGTTTAGTTTATGCCAAGCACTGTCTGTGCATGTTATATCTTTAACCTATTTTATTTTCACAAAGGCAGTATGAGACAGCTCATTCTCATTTTACAGATTAGTAACCTGAGGTCCCTATAGGCTAAATTAGTGTCCAAGATCACAGCTAACAGCTAGCAGGTTGCCTCTGTGCATTTTAACCCAGGCCGTGTGGTTTCTGAGTCCATATACTGAACCACTATTTTTCTGCTGCTTGTCTAATAAATAAATATGATGTTTTACTGTAGTTATTTTCCTTCCTGTAAGTCTTTCCAACTCTGTGACACAGCTATGACCTCTGCTCCCCCTGGTCTTATGTCCCAGGAGAAGCAGCACCTGACTCCTCCCATTGCTGAATCACTGATTCCCCTGGAGAAGGGAAGGTAGCAGGAGGAAAGGAAGGTCTGCTTATGAGGAGTTACATTTTTGTTTGGATTCTGACACTCTCTTAGCTTAGCTGTGTAAACTTGAATATCTTCTTTGGGCCTTTTATTGAAAACTAAAAACATTGATGAATACCAAGAACGATCCAGATTTGACAGATTTGAATCTGTCAAGCTGGAACATTTCTATACATCCTCCATATCTAGAATTTCACAATAGGTAGTCTATTTACTTACATTCAATTAACATTGTTGAATATCTGCCAAGCACAGAGCATTGTGTTCTTTGCTGTGTATTGAAATGAATGAATGAATAGAAGCCATGATCTCAGTCGCAAAAATGTTTTATCTAGGATGATAGACAATTGTATAAGTAACCAAGATGGAGAGCCCATTATGAATTGCGAAGAGCTGGGTTCAAATACAATTTTTCATTTTCTAACTGTGAATCACCTTAAACAAATTACCTTTCTGAACCTTAATTTGCTCATTTATACCATGGGCTTGATAATAGTTTTATTCTGAGATTTGCATCATTGTTGGTATTCATAAATGTTACTGGACGTTTTCAACAAATGCTTTGAATAAATGTATTATTAGAAAGAAAACAGGGATGTCAGCAGGAAAAATATATAATACAGTGAGAATATTAAAGTGCATATAGAATTATGGACCAAATTAATTTTCTTTGTCCATTTTCAACATAACCTAAGCAAGAGGTTAGACTTCAATATCCTCTATGAACTGGTTTAAGTATTTAAAGCTGAGACTCTTGGGCGGTGCCTGTGGCTCAGTCAGGAGGGAGCCGGCCCCATATACTGAGGGTGGCAGGTTCAAACCCAGCCCCAGCCAAACTGCAACAAAAAAAAAGCCAGGTGTTGTGGTGGGCACCTGTAGTCCCAGGTACTCAGGAGGCTGAGGCAAGAGAATCATCTAAGTCCAAGAGCTGGAGGTTGCTGTGAGCTGTGATGCCATAGCACTCTACTGAGGGTGACAAAGGGAGACTCTGTCTCTAAAAAACGATAAATAAATAAAAGAAAAATAAAAATCTGAGACTCCGAACATAATTTTCAATTAGGACCTCTTTATCTCTCTCTCCTTCTTTCTTTCTTTTAAAGAACAGACATTTATTTTCGCAGTTTTGGAGGCTACAGGTCCAAGACCTAGGTGCCAGCAGGATTCGTTTTTTTCTGAGGCTGTTCTCCTTGGCTTGTTCATGGCCCTGTCTTCACATGGTCTTTCCTCTGTGTCTGGGCGTGAGTGTCCCCCTAATCCATCTGTCTGTCTCTCTCTTATAAGGACACCACTCATATTGGATTAGGGCCCACTCTACTGGTCTTATTTTCACTTAATAAACTCTTTAAAGACCTTAACTCTATTATGTTACATTCTGAGTTAATGGGGGTTGAAATTTCAATACGTGAATTTTCAGGGAACACAATTCAATCTGTAACAGGAATGATGAAAACGTTTGAAAATTAGTGATCATGCAGTAAACTTCTTGGAATATATGAAAAAAATCTTAAAATGAATGGAACACTTGAAGAGTGAATTTTTTGGCATATGAATTATAGCTGAATAAAGCGGTTATGAACAAAAAATAAAAACTAAATTGGAACCACAAAGACTCAACCACAAGACTCCTAGAAGTCATCAAAAAATACAGTAATGTTTCAGGATATAAAATCAATGTCCACAAGTCAGTAGCCTTTGTATACACCAATAACAGTCAAGAGGAGAAGCTAATTAAGGACACAACTCCCTTCACCATAGTTTCAAAGAAAATGAAATACCTAGGAATATACCTAACGAAGGAGGTGAAGGACCTCTATAAAGAAAACTATGAACTCCTCAGAAAGGAAATAGCAGAGGATATTAACAAATGGAAGAACATACCATGCTCATGGATGGGAAGAATCAACATTGTTAAAATGTCTATACTTCCAAAAGCAATCTACCTATTCAATGCCATTCCTATCAAAGTACCTACATCGTACTTTCAAGATTTGGAAAAAATGATTCTGCGTTTTGTATGGAACCGGAAAAAACCCCGTATAGCTAAGGCAGTTCTTAGTAACAAAAATAAAGCTGGGGGCATCAGCATACCAGATTTTAGTCTGTACTACAAAGCCATAGTGCTCAAGACAGCATGGTACTGGCACAAAAACAGAGACATGGACACTTGGAATCGAATTGAACACCAAGAAATGAAACTAACATCTTACAACCACCTAATCTTTGATAAACCAAACAAGAACTTACCTTGGGGGAAAGAATCCCTATTCAATAAATGGTGTTGGGAGAATTGGATGTCTGCGTGTAAAAGACTGAAACTGGACCCACACCTTTCCCCACTCACAAAAATTGATTCAAGATGGATAAAGGACTTAAATTTAAGGCACGAAACAATAAAAATCCTCAAAGAAAGCATAGGAAAAACACTGGAAGATATTGGCCTGGGGGAAGACTTCATGAAGAAGACTGCCATGGCAATTGCAACAACAACAAAAATAAACAAATGGGACTTCATTAAACTGAAAAGCTTCTGTACAGCTAAGGTGACAATAACCAAAGCAAAGAGACAACCCACACAATGGGAAAGGATATTTGCATATTTTCAATCAGACAAAAGCTTGATAACCAGGATCTATAGAGAACTCAAATTAATCCACATGAAAAAAGCCAACAATCCCTTATATCAATGGGCAAGAGACATGAATAGAACTTTCTCTAAAGACGACAGACGAATGGCTAACAAACACATGAAAAAATGTTCATCATCTCTATATATTAGAGAAATGCAAATCAAAACATCCCTGAGATATCATCTAACCCCAGAGAGAATGGCCCACATCACAAAATCTCAAAACTGCAGATGCTGGCGTGGATGTGGAGAGAAGGGAACACTTTTACACTGCTGGTGGGACTGCAAACTAGTACAACCTTTCTGGAAGGAAGTATGGAGAAACCTCAAAGCACTCAACCTAGACCTCCCATTCGATCCTGCAATCCCATTACTGGGCATCTACCCAGAAGGAAAAAAATCCTTTTATCATAAGGACACTTGTACTAGACTGTTTATTGCAGCTCAATTTACAATCGCCAAAATGTGGAAACAGCCTAAATGCCCACCAACCCAGGAATGGATTAACAAGCTGTGGTATATGTATGCCATGGAATACTATTCAGCCATTAAAAAAAATGGAGACTTTACATCCTTCGTATTAACCTGGATGGAAGTGGAAGACATTATTCTTAGTAAAGCATCACAAGAATGGAGAAGCATGAATCCTATGTACTCAATCTTGATATGAGGACAATTAATGACAATTAAGGTTATGGGGGGGGGAGCAGAAAGAGAGAGGGAGGGAGTGGGGTGGGGCCTTAGTGTGTGTCACACTTTATGGGGGCAAGACATGATTGCAAGAGGGACTTTACCTAACAATTGCAATCAGTGTAACTGGCTTATTGTACCCTCAATGAATCCCCAACAATAAAAAAAAAAAAAAAGAAAAAAAAGAAAAAAAAAAAAATCTTAGCCCCATAAGAGGGACTTTACCTAACAAACGCAAAAAAAAAAAAAAAAAAAACTAAATTGGACACAACTCTTGCCATCAACAAGCTCACAGACCAGACAGGCAAACAAGAATGTGAGTGGGTACTGTCAGCCCCTTGCTGGACATGATACATGGAGTGCGTTTGTCCCATTTTTTTCTTCCTTTTTAATCCATATAAATGTAAGTGTGCCACTATGTAAGATACCTTGCATAGTGGTGAAGTCTGGGCTCTTGGGGCACCATCACCCAAAAGGTGTACATCGTACCCATTAAGTAATTTCTCTTTTTTCAAATGCACATAGCCGTATTGATTTGCATTAAGTAATTGCTCATCCTTTACAACCCTCCAGTCCTTCCACATTTCCAGTGACTCTATGTCCATGTGTATGCATTATTTAGCTCCCACTTAGGACCTCTCCTAGCTCACCATCTGCAGAAACGCCCTTACCGTATGCTTTGGCAGAAGATGTGTTCGTGCCCCTGTGCAGTGTGTGTGATATCTTTTGTGGAGGTGGTCAGGGGTTGTACAGATTGGCTGCTATCTCAAAACACAAATTTCAGTAAAAAGCAGCAACATATATAAGCAAAATAAGGAAATAAAATGTGTTTCTTCATGGTGAGCAGTAAGGGGAGAAGTTTTTCTTTCCCATACCTGGTATTTCCTTCCTTGTAATAGGGGTCATTAGCATCAAATGCCTGAGTCTCTTCTCCCTAGTACCTGTCCCCTCCCAGGGACAGAGAGACGTTCAGTCTAGGTGGTGAGGTTGAAAAGAGAGTCAGGTTATGCACAGCTTGCATCCTCCCTTTCTCATTTATGCTCTGGCCCTTGGCTCCTGTCTGCATCACAGAGCAGGGTCTGCCTCTGATGAGGAAGCTGTGGCTTGGTGCAAATCCCCCTCCAGCATGGGGGCAGCCCGCTGTACAGGGATGCTGGCTGGTCCTTCTATGTAAGTCATATCCTCCCATAATGTCTTTGTTGGAGACATCTACCTAACTCATCTATTTTGTATCTTAATTTGTTTAGAATTCAAGTAAGGACAAAAAGGTGTTAATTATTGAAAATCCTGTCAAGTATGTCAAGGATCAAGAAGAGTGTTGACCATAACCCTGGGGGGCAGGGGACTTGGAATTTTCTGCTCAAATAAATGGGTTTATACAGATTTATCAGCATTCTCTTTTTACTTCATTCCTCTAATGCTGCCATGTATTTTTCAGGGTGACTGTGAACTACTGGAACTAATTCCCACATACACTTTAAATACTTTAAAGCTGAGTCAATGAGAGGGAAGAATTTAATCTGATAGTCATTTCATCCTCTGCCTATGAAATATGCTATAAGAAGATGTCAATAAGTACTTTCATAATGCAAACATATAATTTTAATATATCAGTTTAATGCCAAGGGGGATTTACTGTATTACATTACTATGAGATACATGATAGGAATAAAGTGTGCATTAAAATGTGAGAACCATGCCACTTAATCAATTTACAAATAAAGAAAAAAGTGAAGTGGAAGGAAATTACAGTTACACTGCCCAGGAGTGGCTAAGCTAGTGGCAAATGGTGGATTTGTAAATGTCCTGGTTAAGCCCTGACTCCAGTGTCTTCCCTAAACATCCATCACGCGGTGTAGTTTACACATGAATCCCCATTAATTTCAGGGATTGTACAGTTCAGTTCAATTCAACAAATATTTGACTCAAACTTTCCACAACTTACATTCCATGTTCTGTTTGGGAGAAAGAGCAGTGCACCAGACAAGTATGGGCCATGTGCTAATGGAGAATATTGCAATGACCGCAATTGTATTTGTTAGTTAAATTGTGACTTTTAACAAAGAAATATTTACTAAAATAAAAGTGCCTTAATTTAAATATATGTATTATGGTTCTTACTGCTATGTTTCTTCTAGCAATGTAAGAAAATGAAAACAATGCAAAAAAACCTGAATGTCCATCAATAGGAAATGGTTTCATATATTTCTGTACTTTCAATTGGTGCATTACTATGAAGTTATTTAATAAAGTGAAATAGGTCTGCAAGAAGACTTTGGGGAAAATATAATGATATTTCATTAAGAAAAAATGAGTTATGTGTATAATTTCTTTCTTGTAAAAAATACAATAGAAGCAATGGTATTTTTATGTCCACTGTATGTATTTGGTTAGCAAAGGAACAAGAAAGGTACATACCAAACTTGTTATATCAACTGGGACAACTTTTGAATTTAATTCAGAGAAGTAGTACTTTTCATTAAAAACTGAAACAAATGCTTTACAGGTGAAAAAATATGTAACATTAAGTAGAAAAAACAAACCCAATCTCAACTACAAAAAAAAATAGGGAAATGATGGCGATGAAAATAAGAGGATGTTAGCAATATTTGCCTCAAAGTAATATAATGATCATTATGAGTGAATTTTTTCTCTCCTTCTGGACAATTTTAAGCACTTTCTGCTTATGTGTGCATTAATGTAACAATCAACAAAAAATAAAATGTGTAAGGAAGTTTCCTAGAAGAAGCTTTAAAGCTAGTCATGTAGAACAGTTTGGGACAACAAGTTCAGTTGCCAGTTTGGATTATCCCCTCCTGCCTCCTTACGTGTGGTCAAAGGAAGGACAGAGAGCCCTAAGAAAATCTCTGTTTTATACCAAGCGTGAGACAACAGAGAACTTACAATTAAGTTGGCAGGCAGACTCTTCTGTGCACCTCTCATGGAAACGTAGACAAGATGCATGAGGACATGTTTAGGAGCACATGTCTTCCCCATCCCTGTCACTGAAGGGATGGCCTCCTATTGAACATCACATTAGTTGCTGGTAGTGGATTTCTAAATGCAGAATAAAACAGAAGGGGCAAGAAGATTCTCTGGAAAGGGCAGCCCCCAATTGTGTCATGACCATTCCCCACCCATGGCCAACAGTGAGCCTTTGCCCCATCCATGACCCCATGTAGGTTTCAACTTGGCCAGGCGCCTTCCGGCCCCCCTACACTGCTGAGATTGCAGGGTCCCTCTGCTTCCCCGCATTTCCTGAGAGGAAAATTCACTCCCTTAAAATAAGAATCACGATATTGTTCCCAATAAATATTTTCCTAAGCGTCATGTCTTTTCTCTGTGCTGTCTTGGGGGCAGAGGTTTTGGGGAACCTAGAGTGTGTGCTTAGTCAGGAACCGTAGTAGTTAGTTCACTTCTTCCTAGTTGGTTCTTTTGGCCTCCAAAAGGTGACCAGTGCCCTGGAGCTGTTGTCGAGGAATGGATATTATGTCCTGCCACACCCTCTTCCCTGCCTGAGGAAGTTTGAGAAGATGGGCTGCTTCCCATCTCTTGGCCTTCATGGAATTATATTGTAGCTCACACCTTCTCTCATTGTGTCTTTTATATCCCTTAGAGCAGCAGTTCTCAACCTGTGGGTTGTGACCCACAGGATCTGTATTAAAGTCTCACAGCAGTAGGAAGGTTGAGAGGATTAAACAAGATTGATCTTCCTTATCTGTTAAAGCAGAACAAAGATAGGTATGTATTACCAAAAATACTGGTTTAATAATGTTTCAGAAAAAGTGTTCAGTGAACAGAGGATCACACAGGTGGGTGAGGATGGGTGGGAGAGGTTGAGGGGTTATTGCTGTGGTGGACACTGGGCTGGCTGAAGGAGGATATAAAAAAAGGGTGGGTGGTGCTAAGGAACCTGTTATGTAGGGCATGTTCATGTACTGTGGAAGCACACAGGTACTTGGACCTTAATGGTGTGGTTTCCTGACTGAAAAGTGAGGAACATAAAGATATCACAGGCTTAATTGATAACTGGGTCCCTAATGTGGCCAGTATTGGGGTGGGTAACATGTATGTTATCCTGGAGGTAGGAGGTGAGACAAAGAGAGCATTGCTTGTGAGGAGATTGCCAATAAGCAAAAGTTTATGTGGGTTGGGAAGAGGGAGTCAAGGGACATATATTAGCTGAGAGAAAAAGAGATTCAGGTTAGAGGAAGCCAAATAGTTAACTGGATGCAAGTTGGGATTGTCTTTAACACTATTGTGCTAATGTTGTTTAATTGCCAAATGCTGCTTGTTGCAGCTGATTCATTTTGTGTCTACCTGCTCTTTGATCTAACAGTAATTTGTAGCATCTAAACCTGTGTTGTGTGCCAGGTCACCAGCCCAGGTCTAGCAATCTCATCTCTCCGCAGTCTAAACTCCATGGACAGTCACCCTTCCGGCAAAGTCTGGACCCTACCACAAGCTACTTATATTTTCACTCCCCGTTTCCTAATAGCCAAGGGATAGTGAAGAAATCACACAAGGCAGGAGCTGTAATTCATGATGCTGCATTTCATTTGGACTCCCAACAATCCTGAGTGGTCCTCTCTTTCACGTTACTCATGCCAGTGTATTCAAATCTTTGCCACTCTTCACAAACTCACCACAAATCTCTACATTAAAACTCTCCTGGTAACCTGGGTATCACTTCCCCCTTCACGGAGAAATTTAAAGCCATAGGGACTATTTCCTCAATTTTTTCCCTTGGACATGATTTTCAGGAACTGCCCTACTTTCTGTTCTGTTTCTCACAAGACTCAGAAGCAAAGTGCACCTGCACCAAATATGCTCTCATCCTTAGGTTCGACTGTCATCTTCTTTATATTGATCATCAATTCTTTCATCTACAGAATTTTCTCTCCAATATCTGCCTCAACACCAGCTCTTTCCCATTAACTGACACACTGTAGTCTCTTTAGACATTCAATAAATCCTTCTCTATCTTGTAACCACTTCTAGCTATGATTAGATTTTTATCTTCCTTTCTCAGCCAGACTTCTTTATAGATATGTCTGGTTACTGGACCCAAAGTTACATTTATTTTTCTTTTAAGGTTGTTTTGTTTAATTTTTATTATATTTATTTATTTTATTAAATCATAGCTGTTTACATTAATGTGATCATGGGGCACCATACACTAGTTTCATAGACGGTTTGACACATTTTCATCACACTGGTTAACATAGCCTTTCTGGCATTTTCTTAGTTATTGTGCTAAGACATTTATTATATGCAAATATGATTTTGTTAATCTCTTACTTTACTTTTTATTTCAAAATAATATGTGGCTACAGATTTTTATTACATTGTTCTCACTTCCAAGGTAAAGATCAAGTTGTAAAAGAACCCCTCACCCAGGGGCTGTGATATCCAACCACATATTGTGCCCATTAGGTGATATGCCCACATACCCTCCCTCCTTCTGTCAATTGTCCTCCCTTCTCCCTGCTTCTTCCCTGCCCCCGTACTAGACTATATTTGTGTTTTATTGTTCATGTGAGCATGTAATGGTTTATGAATTGGTTCCAGTTAGTTTTGCATACATTGGACGTTCATTTTTCCATTCTTGCAATACTTCACTAAGAAGAATGTATTTCAATTCCATTATAAGGAGAATTCTTAAAGATCTGAAAGTTGATCTTCCATATGATGTCTCAACTCCATTACTAGGTATCTACCTAGAAGAGCAAAAATCATTTTACTACAAAGACATTTGCACCAGAATGTTTATTGCAGCTCTATAATTATCTATCTCTTGAAAATCACTCCCCCTCTCTCCATCACCTAACACATAATGTCCAAGCTCTTCATCATGGAGAAAACCTCAAAGTCAGACTTCAGACAGTGGAGGGCAGCTTCAGGTTTCCATTCCCCTCCCCCATGCCTTTGTAAATAGTGCCTTTATTGAAGTTCACTTCTATTACCTTTTGATGGTTCTGTTTCCTGTGAGGATTCTTGTGATAAATGGTATCTGGAGTGGATGCAGGAATTAAACCAACAAAAATGGAATTATGGAATTGGGATATTTTAAAATTTAACATAGCAGGAATCTTCTCCTTCCTGAGATAATGGCTCAACAGTGATACATGAAATGCAGTGATATTCAGAAGATTATTACGGGTGGTTGAAGATAAAGTGAGGGTCATGGCACAGCGATGGGAGATCCAGGGTCTGTGGCAATTAGGATTTTTCAAGACAATAGTGGTGTAAAGATTGTAGTACGAACTGGTTTCTTCTAGATGACCTGAAAATCAGCATAGGGAAAGGAGATATTAAAGCCAACCAAACATACACACAAGGAAAATAAGGAAACCTCCAGGGCAATTTGAAAGGGTCAATCTTTTCTTTGTGGAGGAGATCAGGATGAAAACCAAGTCCTGGGATTGATAGTGAGGATGTAGAATTGTAGCCCCAGTTTGGTGCTGGATCCTGCCAGGGCTCATCCCCACGTCAGGCTGAGATGGGGAAGATGTAGGCCGCTAGAAGGAGGAGTGAGACATTTGGGCACTCACATTCAATGCTGAGAGCTTTGTAACCCCTGTCTCCCTGGATCCTATCCTCTTTCTAAGTTCCTTTGCTGTTAGGGAATCTCACCCTCACTGTTAGAAGAAAAGTCTTTCAGTGACAGCACCTGTCTCCAGTGCTCAGAAGCTGAGGTGATTCTCCTCACATCGCACCCTACCTCCCTTCATTGCCTGTCTAGGCTCTTGAGTTAGTTCTCAGCATGGCATGGACGGAGTGGCACCTGTTTCTGGGGAAGATAGCCCATATAGGGACGGACTAAAGGGTGTTTTCAATTTACATCAGCAGGAGTACAAGCCCGTGTGTAGGAGTGAATTCTGAGGATGTATAGTGGATTTTTGTATTGTATGTTCCTCAACATCCATTGTGAATATAGGTACAACCTTCTCATACTGGAAGGAGGACACAGTTACCCTTGACGTAGTTTCTGTTCTCCACCTCCTCCTAGTTCGTCAGTATGGTCAGTCCAGATATCTTTAATACAACCCTCTGCTGGTGAGCCCCTTTCTCTGGGACATGTAAAGTCCATCAACCTGACTAACTCCAGTGACCCCCACATCCCACATGGCCCGTGCAGATGTACAAATTGACCATCTCTTGGTCATGGTGCGACCCCTTGGGATGGTCACCTGCTTGCTGTAAGCCCAGCTTTTAGAGATCCCCAGGGAAAACCTGCTTGAGTAATGCCCCAGATCCCAGTAAGGGCCTGAGCCCAAAGGCCCCTCTCTGTCTTGCTCACCACCTGCTGGCTCTGCACACTGTCACTGTGACCTTCCTATTGGCCCTAACTTCTTCACCTCTTCCTTCATGAGCTTATAAGTCATAAACTTCTGTCATTTCATGTTTTCCATATTGTTTGTGTTGCCCCCTCTGTGTCTCACTTGGCTGATACCCCTGCCCTGGCTTATATCCTGGACAAGGCTCCCCTAGAAAGTGGTTATTTTTTATTTATTTTTATTTTCAAACTTCATTTCTGCAAAGCCAGTCAACAAGCATTGGAAGTGTAAAAGTTATTCTTGCATATTTGGGGAGAGTGCCTTTCTTGACAGGAATAAATTTAACACAAGGCAGAGACACAAAGCCCTTCCAATAAAAATAAGTTTCCTGTGAGAGACATACCTGGTGACAGGTCAGATAAGTAGGCATTCGTCCTTTCACCCAGATAAAGAGCTTCCCCCGGTAAAAGACACATTGTAAACGTCCATGACCAAATCCCTTATAGCCAGAACAAGGCAGGGCTACAGCTTGTAGCCACTCTCCCGAGAGTCACAAGACCAAAGTAGAGAAGATTATAAAAGGTTGTAAGATGAAGTGGGATAAAACATAAGCCCATCAGTACAAATTTATTTACATGGATGTACTCGCCCAGAATTTTGGATTTATTATGCAAGCTCAAGTGCTCGGGGGAGGCAACAATAGTCAGTTGGACTTGCTGATTGAGACCTGGATTCAATGGTGGCCCCTGCAAATGAGTCCAAAGTGTTAAAAGTCCTCTTGCATTCTGTGACCAAAGGTGACCAAAGAGAAATGGAAATATTATAAGAACTTATGTGCATATTCTCCACTCCCCTTTAACCACAACTGCCAGCCTCGGAGAGCCTGAGCAAAGCACCCTGGAGTCAACGCATCAAGAAAGACTATACAATTATCCTTGAAGACTTACATCATGTGCATTCTCTATAGGCCAGGGACAGTGGGTGGTTGTAACACAATAATAACTAACTATCCTGAATTTGGCGACAAATGTGTTTTTTTCTAAAAATGAGTTTTAGAAAATCAATCAATTCAACACATTACCGTTTAATACATTACCAAAATAAAAGAGAAAATCTAATTATCTCAATGGAGGTAGAAAAGACAGTTGATAAAATTAAGTAATCATTCATGACAGAAATGTTCAGCAAACTAGAAAATAAAAGGAAACTTTCTTAATCTGATAAAGAGTATCTACAAAAATCCTTTAGCAAAATCATACTTAATGGTACAACATTGAACACGTTCTTCCTGGCATCAAAAAAAGTAACACCGCTTCAATTAGACCTTTTTCCTGCACATTTCCAGAAGGCATGAATAATAAGTTAGAGATATTAATACTGGAAAATGAAAGAATAATTGAAAGTATTATTAATCACAAGGAACATAATTGTGTACCCTGAGGAATCTTCAAGCAAAGTTCTAGAATTAAGACATGAATCTGAAAAAGTTGTCTATAAGTAAAATAGTTAAACATTGTATTTCTATATATATGTCAATTATAAACACTTTAGAAATGAAATAAAAGAAATAAAAATAGCATAAAACATCAAACACTTATGTAAGCTCTAACAAAAGTTATAAAGATTTCTCATACTGCAAGCTGAAAAAAAGAAAATGCAGAGAGAAATTTAAAACTTCAAAGAATGGAGAGATATAGGGTACTTATAAATTGAGTACATACGATGAAAATTCTTAGTGTCACTTATTACTCGAGTGAACTATGGAGTCAATGCAACCCAAGCAAAATCTCAACCTTTGAGGAGAAGAACAGAGTCAGTAAACTCATACTACCAGATTTGAAGAATTAAAGCTAAGATTTTTTATTTAAAGTACTGTGATATTAATTCAAACAGTGTAGTATTAAAGTAGTGTGAACCTAATAGAACAAGAGTCCAGAATTCAGTTCCCTCTCCACTCAATGTGTTGATTTAACGATAAAACTTTCATGACAATTCAGTGGAGGAAATAAAAGTCAAATAATTGAACATCTATAGGGACAAAAACAACATCTCTTTCTAACATTGTACTGAACACACACAAAAAAACTAAGATGGATAACACAGCGAAATGTAAAAGGTAAAATATAATACTTCCTGAAGAAATCATAAGATAATATTTTCATGACTTTGGGGTATACCCAAATATTCCTCTCCATCACTTTAGGATTGATAACTGGTGTCTTATTTAGTACATTTGGTGCTTGTGGATGTCCGTTGGTGTCTAGGCTTTGAAGAGTTAGATATTTATTCTAATCATTGCAGTCTGGGCATTTGTACCCATTTTTTGGTACCCATGCTTTTTGGTATTCAGAGGGATTTGAGTGTTGTGATGTAAGTCTTTGGTCACTTCAGAGATGTCAAAACTAGGAAGTGCAACAAGACCAGTAACACCATGACTCCTGCCGCCTACTGGCAGTACTGCCTTGGTGGGCCTAGGTAAGTCTGGAGAGAATTCCCTGGATCACCATCTCACTCTCTTCCTTCACTTTCCCCCAAATTGAAGGAGTCTCATTCTCCATGCTGGGATGCCTAGAGTTGGGGGAGTGATGATGCAAACCCTTCCCATAGCCACCACTTCTCTGGTCACAAAAGACTATGTAGCCTGGAGACTGCTGGTGTTTATTCAAGGCCCAAGTGCTCTTTAGTCAGCAGGCAGTGAATCCTGCCAGGGCTGGGTCTTTCCCTTCAGGGAAGCACGTTTCCTTCTGGTGCAGGGTGAAGTATAGTAATGTCATCTAGGAGCTAAGGCCTGCAATCATGGACTTTAGGCATCCGTGTGGTACTTTATTTTATGGTTGGACAAAGTTCCCTGTGCTCTTGGCTTTCCTTATCCCAAGCTTCTCCCTGAGCTGCACTTCTTGGAGTTGAGGTAGGGGGTATGCGAGCACTCCCTTGACCACCACAGCTGGTATTCCAGCTATGCGCACCCTAAGTCCATTGTATCTAAGCTAACAGCACAAAGACTTGCCCAAGGACCACAGTCCTTGTGGCCTGAATATCTTTCACATTTATTCCTGGCCTCAGGCCACTTTCATGAGCTAGTGTAGCTGGAGATAGCTATAACTCAGATTCTCACTGCAGGGGTAAAAGATTCCTTTCTGGGGCTGTTCTGCATGCTCCCTTCATGGGTGACAGCAGAATTCTGCCCTGTGTTGATTCCCTGTAATAGGATGGCCCTGAGTTCCAATGTGAAGTCCTACAGTCCTGTGCCTACCTTTCCCCAGCCATACAGATTCTCTCCCAACACAATGCTGGCCTGACACCTGTGGAGGTAGAGGAGGTGTTTTGAGGTTTTGTGGTCTGAGAAAAACATCTTTCTTACCTTCTTCAGTGACTCTTTACTTGTTATAATGATAAAAGTAGTTTCTGTGATTGCTTGTCTGTTGTTTGGTTATTAGAAAGGTATTTTTCTATGTGCGTAGTTGTTTGGTGTTCCTGACAGGGGACAATCCCTGGAGGGTTCTATTTGGCCATTTGCTCCACCTCTTGACGATGCAAAGATTTTTACACATAGCATACCTTGACACATGCACACACAATAACAAATGATAGATTGTAACTTATTGAAAATGAGAACTATATTCAAGAAAATTCATTTTAAGGAGAGTTAAAAGACAAGCCACAAGATGAGAGGTGATCATCAGGATACATCAAAAAAATAAGGACTTCATCTCCTATTATACCTGTATACTCAAATAAATATATATAAAACTATACCTATTCATACCTATGATGTAAATAAACTGCAGTTTTTTTTAACTCTTCATTATTAGGATATATTTTTTGTTTATTTCATATGAATCAAGCTGCTATGAACATTTTTTACATGTCTATTGGAAGTCACTGCACTCAGTTCTTTTGGGTATACAAAAACTCAGGCCAAATGTTTGTTGCATACAAGATTTACATCTTAACTTAAAAGACAAATGTAGACTCAGGGTGAAAGGATGGTCATCCATATTTCAGGCAAATGGTAATCAGAAATAAGCAGGTGTTGCAATTTTATTTGCAGATACAACAGGGTTTCAACCAACAAAAGTGAGGAAGGATAAGAATGGTCACTTCATATTTATTAAGGTTAATAGTCAATATGTTGAGATTTCAATTATTATTATTCATGCACGCAACCAGAATGCACCTCAATGTATTAGAGAAACTCTAATAGACATGGGCAACTTGATTTCCTCTAGCTCCATAATAGTTGGAGATTTCAGCACTCCTTTGGCAATGTTGGATTGATCCTCTAGTAAGAAGCTGAGCAAAGAAATTTTAGATTTAAACCTAACCATCCAACATTTGGATTTAGCAGACATCTACAGAACATTTCATTCCAACAAAACTGAATACACATACTTCTCATCAGCCGATGAAACATACTCCAAAATCGATTACATCTTAGGTCACAAGTCTAACCACAGAAAATTTACAGGAATAGAAATTATTCCTTGCATCTTCTCGGACCACCATGGAATAAAAGTTGAGCTCAGTAACAACAGGAATCTGCATACTCATACAAAAATATGGAAGTTAAATAACCTTATGCTGAATGATAGCTGGGTCAGAGATGAGATTAAGAAGGAAATTGCCAAATTTTTGGAACAAACCGACAATGAAGACACGAATTATCAGAACCTCTGGGATACTGCAAAGGCAGTCCTAAGAGGGAAATTTATAGCACTGCAAGCCTTTCTCAAGAGAATGGAAAGAGAGGAAGTTAACAATCTAATGGGACATCTCAAGCAACTGGAAAAGGAAGAACATTCCAACCCCAAACCCAGTAGAAGAAAAGAAATAACCAAAATTAGAGCAGAATTAAATGAAATTGAAAACAAAAGAATTAAACAACAGATCAATAAATCAAAAAGTTGGTTTTTTGAAAAGGTCAATAAAATAGATAAACTTTTGGCCAACCTAATGAGGAAAAAAGAGTAAAATCTCTAATCTCATCAACCAGAAACGACAAAGACGAAATAACAACAGACTCCTCAGAAATTCAAAAAATCCTTAATGAATATTACAAGAAACTTTATGCTCAGAAATATGAAAATCTGAAGGAAATTGACCAATACTTGGAAAGCATGTCACCTTCCAAGACTTAGCCAGAATCAAGTGGAAATGTTGAACAGGCCCATATCAAGTTCTGAAATAGCATCAACCATACAAAACCTCCCTAAATATCTTCTGTTCAGAGATATACCCTGCAAATATCTTCTCGTCCATGAATGGATTAATAAATTGTGGTATATGTACACCATGGAATATTATGCAGCCTTAAAGAAAGATGGAGACTTTACCTCTTTCATGTTTACATGGATGGATTTGGAACATATTCTTCTTAGTAAAGTATCTCAAGAATGGAAGAAAAAGTACCCAATGTACTCTGCCCTACTATGAAACTAATTTGGGGATCTCACATGAAAGCTATAACCCAGTTACAACCTAACAATAGGGGGAAGTGGGAAAGGGAGGGGAGGGAGGGGGCTGGTGGGTAGAGGGAGGGGGATTGGTGGGATCATACCTGTGGTGCATCTTACAGGGGTATTTGTGAAACTTGGTAAATGTAGAATGTAAATGTTTTGGCACAGTAACTGAGATAATGCCAGGAAGGCTATGTTAACCATTGTGATGAAAATGTGTCAAATGGTCTATGAAGCGAGTGTATGATGCCCCATGATCATATCAATGTATACAGTTATGATTTAATAAAAAAAAAAACCTCCCTAAAAAGAAAAGCCCGGGAGCAGATGGTTTCACGTCAGAATTCTACCAAACCTTTAAAGAGGAATTAGTACCTATATTACTCAACCTGTTCCAAAAGGTAGAAAGAGAAGGAAGACTACCCAACACGTTCTATGAAGCAAACATCACCCTGATCTCCAAACCAGGAAAAGACCCAACAAGAAAAGAAAATTATAGACCAATATCACTAATGAATATAGATGCAAAAATATTGAACAAGATCCTAACAAACAGAATCCAACAACACATCAAACAAATTATACATCATGACCAAGTCGGTTTATCTCAGGGACTCAGGACTCATTCAATATAAATCTATAAGTATAATTCAACACATAAACAAATTAAAAAACAAAGACCCTATCATTCTCTCAATTGATGCATAAAAAGCTTTTGATAATATCCAGCATCCCTTCATGATCAGAACACTTAAGAAAATTGGTATAGAAGGGACATTTCTTAAACTGATAGAGGCCATCTACAGCAAATCTACAGCCAATATCATATTGAATGGAGTTAAATTGAAATCATTTCCACTCAGATCAGGAACCAGACAAGGCTGCCCATTGGTCTCCACTGCTCTTTAACATTGTAATGAAAGTTTTAGCCACAACAATTAGGGAAGAAAAGGCGATCAAGGGTATGTACACAGGGTCAGAAGAGATCAAACTTTTGCTCTTTGAAGATGATATGATTGTATATCTGGAAAACACCAGAAATTCTATTACAAAACTCTTAGAAGTGATCAAGGAATAAAGCAGCTTCTCAGGTTACAAAATCAACATTCATGAATTGGTAGCCTTTATATATACCAACAATAGTCAAGCTGAAAAGACAGTTAAGGACTCTATCCCATTCACAGTAGTGCCAAAGAAGATGAAATATTTGGGAATTTGTCTAACAAAGAACGTGAAAGATCTCTATAAAGAGAACTACGAAACTCAAAGAAAAGAAATAACTGAAAATGTTAAAAAAGGGAAAAACATACCATGCTCATGGCTGGGAAAAATCAACATCGTGAAAATGTCCATACTACCCAAAACAATATATAATTTTAAAGCAATCCGTATTAAAGTTCCACTGTCATACTTTAAATATCTTGAAAAAACAATACTTCATTTTATATGGAATCAGAAAAAACCTTGAATAGCTAAGACATTACTCAGAAATAAAAACAAAGCAGGAGGAATCACGCTACCAGACCTCAGACTATACTGCAAATCAATAGTGATCAAAGCAGCATGGTACTGGCACAAAAACAGAGAAGTAGATGTCTGGAACAGAATACAGAACCAAGAGATGAACCCAGCTACTTACCGTTATTTAATCTTTGACAAGCCAATTAAAAACATTCAGTGGGGAAAAGATTCCCTATTTAACAAATGTTGCTGGGTGAAAGGGGTGGCAAACTGCAGAAGACTGAAACTGGGCCCACACCTTTCACCATTAACTAAGATACTCACTCACTGTATTAAAGATTTAAACTTAAGACATGAAACTATAAAACTACTAGAAGAGAGTGCAGGGAAAACCCTTGAAGAAATGGGTCTGGGCGAGTACTTATGAGGAGGACCCCTTCCCCGGCAATTGAAGCAGCTTCAAAAATACACTACTGGGACCTGATCAAACTAAAAAGCTTCTGCACAGCCAAGAACACAGTAAGTAAAGCAAGCAAACAGCCCTCAGAATGGGAGAAGATATTTGCAGTTTATGTCTCCCACAAAGGTTTAATAAGCAGAATCCACAGAGAACTCAAATGCATTAGCAAGAAAAGAAAAAGTGATCCCATCGCAGGCTGGGCAAGGGACTTGAAGAGAATCTTCTCTGAAGAAGACAACTGCAGACATCTGAAAAATGCTCATCATCTTTAATCATCAGAGAAATGAAAATCAAAACTGCTTTGAGATGTCATCTAACTCCAGTAAGATTAGCCCATATCACAAAATCCCAAGACCAGAGATGTTGGCGTGGATGTGGAGAAAAGGGAACACTTCTACACTGCTGGTGAGAATGCAAATTAATACATTCCTTTCGGAAAGATGTTTGGAGAACACTTAGAGTTCTAAAAATAGATCTGCCATTGAACCCTATAATTCCTCTACTAGGCATATACCCAGAAGACCAAAAATCAAATCATAACAATGATATATGTACCAGAATGTTTATTGCAGCCCTATTCATAACTTCTAAGTCATGGAAAAAGCCCAAGTGCCCATCAATCCACGAATGGTTAATAAATTGTGTTATATGTACACCATGGAATATTATGCAGCCTTAAAAAAAGATGGAGACTTTACCTCTTTCATGTTTACATGGATGGAGCTGGAACATATTCTTCTTAGTAAAGTATCTCAAGAATGGAAGAAAAAGTATCCAATGTACTCAGCCCTACTATGAAACTAATTTATGGCTTTCACATGAAAGCTATAACCCAGTTACAACCTAAGAATATGGTAAGGGGGAAAGGGAGGGGAGGGAGGGGGGACATGGGCAGAGGGAGGGGAATTGGTGGGATTATACCTGCGGTGCATCTTACAAGGTTATATGTGAAACTTAGTAAAAGTGGAAGGTAAATGTAAATGTCTTAGCACAATAACATGCCAGGAAGGCTATGTTAACCAGTGTGATGAAAATGTGTCAAACGGTCTCTGAAACCAGTGTATGGTGCCCCATGATCACATTTAATGTACACAGCTATGATTTAATAGAAAAAATAAAAATAATAAAAAAAGAAGTAGTGTTTCTTAATTTGACCAAAGGAAGAAAGTGTTCAATGTTTTACCATTAAGTATGATTTGGCTGAAGAATTTTTATAGATAGTCTTTATCAGATTAAGACAATTGCTTTTATTTTCTAGTTTGATATGAGCATTTTTTTCATGAATTATTACTTAATTTTATCAAGTGTCTTTTCTTTTTTTTAATGATGACAAAAATATTTATTGATTTTTATTATAGTGCGACTTCAGCACAGAATGGATTTATTCTCATTTATTTAACCACCTCTCTATTGGTAGCATATTTAGCTTAGCTCCACATTTCTGCCTTTAGAAATGATACTGAATAAATAAAAGTTGTTACTCAGTGTGAGCACATACATATTTCATTTCTTGAGAAGCGAATAATTTAAGTTCTGGCACATTTGCACAGTTGTTTTTTGTTTTTCAGCTTTGGAAATATATTGTTAAACATCCACCTAGAAAGTCTACACTGAAGTATTTTTTCAATAAGTCAAGCAAAACTTTTTCCTTAAAGGACCTGGTATTTTAGGCTTATGGACCAAAAGGCACAATCGATGATATTATACAGGTACTTATATGACAAGAGAAAAAACAAATTTCCATACATTTTTAAAAAGAAAATTTAAAATAAAATAATAAGAGTATAATTTTTATAATATATAGCTACTACAAAGAATAATACTTTTTGTAATAATATTTAATTAAATTGCATATGCTGAAAGAATAATGATGCTCCATATAGGTCCCCATCCAAACCCTTGGATCCTTTGACTATGTTATGTAGCAAAAGAGACATTGCAGATATAATTAAGCCTATGGAGTTTAAAATCGAGTGGTTAGCCTGGTTTATTCAGCTGGATCTAGTCTAATCCCATAAGTCCTTCATAGCAGAGAACTCTCAGCCTGGACTTAGAGAGATGCAGCAAAAGTTAGAGATGTTAGAAACACAAGCAGGACTTCTAGTGTTTTCGGTTCTACAACCCCAACGAACTGATTTTATTAAAGATGTGAGTGAGTTTAGAAGTGGAATTGTCTCTAGAGATTCCAGAAAGGAACACATCTTTGCTGATTCCTTGATTTTGGCCTTGTTCTGCTCTAAACCGAACACTCAGTGGAGCCATGTTGCATTTAGACTTCTAACCTATAAAACTGTTAGATAATAAATGGATGTTGCTTGGAGTGACTAAGTTTGTGGCAATTTGTTATAGCAATGACAAAACTTACACACGGAGGGGGTGGTCAAGTTTGGAATTCTCTACCATCAAAAATGAACAAAATTGTTCATTCCAAATGCTGATCTCTAGTAAGAGTTGTATATTTCATTTATTAAATGTATTTTTGCATAGATAGGTAATGACAGATACTGGTGACTTTCTACCACCTTAATTATTTTTCTCTTTTATAATGTGGCGAATTGATTGATTTTCAAACATCAAACTCATTCCTAGAAAAAACCCACATTGGTCACCAAATTCCGTTTCTGTTAGTTCTTACTGTGTTACAACCACCCCACATTCTCTGGACTACAGAGGATGTAAGTTTTCCTTTTACACAATGTAAGTTTTCAAGGACAATTGTAAAGTGTTTCTTGATGCTTTGACTGCAGGGTGCTTTGCTCAGGCTCTCTTAGGCTGTAGGTTATGTTTAAGGGGATTGGACAAAATGCACATAAGTTACATATAATATTTCCATTTCTTGTTGGTCTCCTTTGGTCACAGAATAAAACAGGAATTCTAATACTTCAAACTCAATTAAAGGGGGCCACCACTGAGTCTGGGTCTCAATCAGCAGTTCTAACTGACTGTTGGTGTTTCTCCCCAGCACTTGAGCTTACATAATAAATCTCAGATTCTGGGTGAGTACACCTATGTAAATAAATTTGCACCCATGGCTTATATTTTATCCCATTGGCCTTACAACCTTTTGGTTACTTCTATAATTACTCTTGTGTTTCTCAGGAGAGTGGCTACAAGCTCTAGTCCTGCCTTGCCCTGGCTGCAGGGGATTAGGACATGGACATTGACAATGTGACTTTTATGGGAACTTCTTTATCTTGGTGAAAGGACCAATGCCTACTTATCTGACCTGTAACCAGGTATGTCTCTCGCAGGAAACTTATTTATGCTGGCAGATGCTCTTGTGGCTCTTGTCTGACTAGTATTAAGTTTATTCCTGTTAAGATAACCACTCCCTAGGAGAGCATTGTCCAGGATAAAATTTAGGACAAGTATATCAGCTAAGTGAGACACAGAGCGGGCAACACACACAATATGACAAATATGAAATGACAGAAGTTGATTACTTATGGGCTCAGGAAGGAAGAGAGGAACTGGTTAGGGCCAATGCAAAGGTCACAGGGACAGTGTGCAGAGCCAGCAGGTGGTGAGCAGGAGAGAGATGGGCATTTGGGCTCAGGCCTTTATTGGTGTTCATGGCATTACCCCAGCAGGTTTCCCATGGAGAGCTCTAACAGATGAGCTTACAGCAAGAAGGTGCACATCTTATGGGGTTCACACCATGACTAGGAGATGGTCACTGTGCACATCTGCACAGGCCATATGGAATTTGGGGGTCACTGGAGTGAGTCAGGTTGATGGAGTCAACATGTCCCAGAGGGAAGTGATCACCAACAAAGGATTGTACAAAACAGATATCTGGACCAACCACACTGAATAACTGGGAAGAGGTGGAGAACAGAAACAGTGTCAAGAGTAACTGCGTGCTTCTTCAGGTATGAGAAGGTACAAGCTATATTCACAATGGATGCTGAGGAACATTAAATATAAAAATCAACTACACATCCTCAGAATTCACTCCTAAACATGCTCTTCTACTCCTGCTGATGTAAACTGAAAACACCCTGTAGTTCCTTCTGTATATAGGCTGTCTTCCCCGGAAGCAGGTACCGCCCCTTCTGTGTGAGGCTGAGAACTAACTCAAGGGCCTATACAGGCAATGAGGAGAGGTAGGGGTGGGATGTGAGAATCACCTCAGCTTGTGAGCACTTGAGTTAGGTGCGGTCACTGGAATACTTTTCTTCTGACACTGACGCTGAGACTCCCTAACACAGTAAAGGAACTTCCGGGAAGAAGGGGGCCAGGGAGACAGGGTTTCCAAAGTTCTCAGCATTGAGTGTGAGTGCCCAATTTGCCATTTCTCCTCTCAGCAGCCCACATCTTCCCCTTCATGCCTGATCTAGGCATGAGCCCTGGCAGGATCCAGCAACAAAGTGAGGTTACGATCTAAATCCTCATCATCAGTCCCAGGACTTGGTTTTCATCCTGATCTGCTCCACGAAGAAAAGATTGACACTTTCAAATTGCCTGAAGGATTTCTTATTTTCCCTGTGTGTGCTTCACTGCTTTCAATATCTCCTTTCCCTATGCTAATTTTCAGGGCATCTAGAGGAAACCTGATAATACTACAACCTTTATACCACTTGTGTTTTGACAAATACTGATTGCCATGGCCCCAGGATCTCCCATCACTGTGCCATGACCCTCACTTTATCCTCAACCAGCACTGATGATCTTTTGAATATCAGTGCATTTCAGGTATGACTCCTGAGCCATTCTCCCAGGAAAGAGAGGATTCTGAGTATATTAAATTTTAAAATAACCCAATTCTATCATTCTATTTTTGTGGTTTTAATTCCTGCATCCACTCCAGACACTATTTATCACAAGAATCCTCACAGGAATCAGAACCATCAAAAGGATAATAGAAGTAAATTTTAATAAAGGCACTATTTACAAAGGCGTGGGGAGTCGAAACCATCAGGGATAGTGCAAAACCCTGACGCTAGTAACAGGCAGGCCTTTGCACCCCAGGACTGACAGAACAAGAAGTCGGGGTAGATATCAAAGCAGAGAGCTAGACAGAGAAAGACAGAGAGAAAGAGAGAGGTGCAAGACCTGCTGCCTGGTACAAATGGTAACTCCCGCCTAAAGATGCAGCAGCCACAAGTTAGTAGTTCCTAAATACACTTTTCGACGTCCCTCTCCTTCCTTTTTCCAATCTCTTCTATAGCTCTCGGTTGACTAAACATACCACAAGGCAGAAAATAAGGCAGCCTTTTGTCGAGTCCACAGTGATCAACTTTCCATAGTACGGGGCACAGTGGAAAGCAAAGAATAACTGACCTGGAGATGCAAAGGGAAGCGGTCCAGCTCTCCCCCAGACAGTGCTATCTGGTGTGATCTGTTGTTTAGCATTTTTTCTTTCAATTTCAAGTTAAGGTGATGATACAAACAACTGGGTTTGCATTTCCCAGGGAGACCCCTCTTATCATTTTGTCCTACACCAAGAATGTGTGCCATATACCCTTACACAGTGTCCATTAAGTGGGAGCACACCAACCCCTCCCCTCCTCCCCTCTCCCTTGTTCCCCCTCCCCACAACCAGAGTTGAATTGAATTCTTCTCTTATGTCGGCTTGTAGATGATCTGTTGTTTAGCTTTAAAGACTGTGCCCTCTCCAGCAAAAGGGATATTGGAAATAGAAACAAGGATAGCTGCTCTTTGTAGCTGCAGAGGGCAGACAGAATCATAAACTGCAAATCAGTTTTGAGGTCTGCTTCATTTGATTCGCTGTAATAAAGTGTTAAGCTGAGAAAATGCACAAAAATTCTCTTATCCTGTTCTGTTTGTCAGTCAAATGTAAAATTGTCCTTGAAAACAAGTTTTTTCAAGAAACTTACATTTCAACAATTGTTTTCATGTTTTATAGAATGTATTTGTCAAGAGCCTTTGGGCATGTTAAACTGCTGGCCTCGCTTATTAAACCATGAATTACCTGAATAATGGTTTCAAATTCCCACTTTCTTTAATAGAAGACCCTTCACATTCAATTGATTTCCCCTTTGTACTTTAAGGTATATATTCAACCTCAATAGACTTCTTTTTTTTTTTCTTATTAAGTCATATACACATAGATCATGAATACATTTATGCATTTGTGGGATTCAATGTGTTGATTATTCGTGCAAATTGGAGTGCTTACCTCCTACTAATTAACATAACTTTCACCTCATTTATTTAATGATAGTGTTAAGAAATTTGTGTTCAATACTTGACATATTTGACTTCCTATGTTAACTAAAATGATAAGGATCTGTGTCTCTTTCTATAGCATCATATAGGTCACAAACGTATGATTTGATGCAGTGACTTCTACTTTCCACAAGATCTACCAGCAGATATTGATTTCATAGTATAATTAACCTACTCAAACTTTTTTTTTTTTGGCAAGGGAGCAGTTTATTTTCTTTCCAGAAAGATATAGAGTGGGTTAATTTTCATGATGGGAAAACATGTCGAGAAAGGGTAACAGTAAGCATTAAGCTAAAGGACAAAAAGTGGAATTTAGAATACGAGGGTGGTTTTGCTGCTGATCAAACATAAATTCTATAATTATTTGATGACACAACAGAACTCCAATGACCTATTGTTAAATTATTAAATCTTCATGACCGAAGCAAATAAAAGCCAGTATAGTCAATATTAATGTTCAGAACATGGCATACCAGACAATTCTTTGTTGTTGGGAGCAGTGCACTACATAGCAATGGGAAATATGAAGCATCCAAATACAGAGTCGAGGGAAACATCATGCATGCCATGTAATATAGTATCATTGTAATTATTTCCCCATCTTTGGTCATTGTTTGACTCTGCATAGTTCTAAATATGTACACAGAATAGTGCACAGACAAGACAAACTGGCTGGGCTTAGCTGGGAAAAATGACAAAGAAGAAATTAGACAGCCAAATGTATGAAAGTCAATTATTTCATAGAGCAGTCAACTGATTGTTATCATTAGATGCCTGATGCCCTGCAAACTTCCCCCTTACTGCTCCCCACATATAACAAATGAGCAATCAATTTCCTTCAATCTAAAACTTAATATTTCTTGGCATAGGGATTAGAGTGAGGAGGGCACAATGAAACACTCACTTCCCTCTTGACTTCTTTTTTTTCCTAAATGGGAGTACAGTGTTATTTATTTACTTATTTTTTTTATTGTTGGGGATTCCTTGAGGGTACAATAAGCCAGTTACACTGACTGCAATTGTTAGGTAAAGTCCCTCTTGCAATCATGCCTTGCCCCCATTAAGTGTGACACACACTAAGGCCCCACCCCTCTCCCTCCATCCCTCTTTCTGCTTCCCCGCCATAACCTTGTCATTAATTGTCCTCATATCAAGATTGAGTACATAGGATTCATGTTTCTCCATTCTTGTGATGCTTTACTAAGAATAATGTCTTCCACTTAGATCCAGGTTAATACGAAGGATGTAAAGTCTCCATTTTTTTTAATGGCTGAATAGTATTCCATGGTATACATATAACACAGCTTGTTAATCCATTCCTGGGTTAGTGGGCATTTAGGCTGTTTCCACATTTTGGCGATTGTAAATGGAGCTGCAATACACAGTCTAGTACAAGTGTCCTTATGATAAAAGGATTTTTTTCCTTCTGGGTAGATGCCCAGTAATGGGATTGCAAGATCAAATGGGAGGTCTAGGTTGAGTGCTTTGAGGTTTCTCCATACTTCCTTCCAGAAAGGTTGTACTAGTTTGCAGTCCCACCAGCAGTGTAAAAGTGTTCCCTTCTCTCCACATCCACGCCAGCATCTGCAGTTTTGAGATTTTGTGATGTGGGCCATTCTCACTGGGGTTAGATGATATCTCAGGGTTGTTTTGATTTGCATTTCTCTAATATATAGAGATGATGAACATTTTTTCAGGTGTTTGTTAGCCATTCGTCTGTCCTCTTTAGAGAAAGTTCTATTCATGTCTCTTGCCCATTGATATATGGGATTGTTGGCTTTTTTCATGTGGATTAATTTGAGTTCTCCTCAGATCCTAGTTATCAAGCTTTTGTCTGATTGAAAATATGCAAATATCCTTTCCCATTGTGTAGGTTGTCTCTTTGCTTTGGTTATTGTCTCCTTAGCTGTACAGAAGCTTTTCAGTTTAATGAAGTCCCATTTGTTTATTTTTGTTGTTGTTGCAATTGCCATGGCAGTCTTCTTCATGAAGTCTTCCCCCAGGCCAATATCTTCCAGTGTTTTTCTTATGCGTTCTTTGAGGATTTTTATTGTTTCATGCCTTAAATTTAAGTCCTTTAGCCATCTTGAATCAATTTTTGTGAGTGGGGAAAGGTGTGGGTACAGTTTCAGTCTTTTACATGTAGACAGCCAGTTCTCCCAACACCATTTATTGAATAGGGAGTCTTTCCCCCAAGGTAAGTTCTTGTTTGGTTTATCGAAGATTAGGTGGTTGTAAGATGTTAGTTTCATTTCTTGGTATTCAATTCGATTCCAAGTGTCTATGCCTGTTTTTGTGCCAGTACCATGCTGTCTTGAGCACTATGGCTTTGTAGTACAGACTAAATTCTGGTATGCTGATGCCCCCAGCTTTATTTTTTAAAAAGAACTGCCTTAGCTATATGGGGTTTTTCCGGTTCCATACAAAACGCAGAATCATTTTTTCCAAATCTTGAAAGTACGATGTAGGTACTTTGATAGGAATGGCATCAAATAGGTAGATTGGGAAGTATAGACATTTTAACAATGTTGATTCTTCCAAGCCATGAGCATGGTATGTTCTTCCATTTGTTAATATCCTCTGCTATTTCCTTTCTGAGGATTTCATAGTTTTCTTTATAGAGGTCCTTAACCTCCTTCATTAGGTATATTCCTAGGTATATCATTTTCTTTGAAACTATGGTGAAGGGAGTTGTGTCCTTAATTAGCTTCTCATCTTGACTCTTATTGGTGTATACAAAGGCTACTGACTTGTGGACATTGATTTTATATCCTGAATCATTAATTTTTTGATGACTTCTAGGAGTCTTGTGGTTGAGTCTTTGGGGTTCTCTAAGTATAAGATCATGTCATCAGCAAAGAGGGAGAGTTTGACCTCCTCTGCTCCCATTTGGATTCCCTTTATTTCCTTGTCTTGCCTAATTGTATTGGCTAGAACTTCCAGCACTATGTTGAATAGTAAAGGTGACAGAGGACAACCTTGTCTGGTTCCAGTTCTAAGAGGAAAAGCTTTGAGTTTTACTCCATTCAGTAAAATATTGGCTGTGGGTTTGTCATAGATAGCTTCAATCAGTTTTAGAAATGTGCCACCTATGCCTGTAGTCTTCAGTGTACTAATTAGAAAAGGATGCTGGATTTTATCAAATGCTTTTTCTGCATCTATTGAGAGGATCATGTGATCTTTATTTTTGCCTCTGTTAATATGGTGGATAACGTTTATGGACTTGTGTATGTTAAACCAGCCTTGCATCCCTGGGATGAAGCCTACTTGGTCATGATGAATGACTTTTTTGATGATAAGCTGTAATCTATTGGCTTGGATTTTGTTGAGAATTTTTCCATCTATATTCATGAGTGAGATTGGTCTGAAATTCTCCTTTTTGTTTGGGTCTTTTCCTGGTTTTGGTATCAGGGTGATGTTTGCTTCATAGAATGTGTTGGGGAAGATTCCTTCTACCTCAATTTTTTGGAATAATTTCTGCAGTACAGGAATAAGCTCTTCCTTGAAGGTTTGATAGAATTCTGGAGTGAAGCCATCTGGACCAGGGCATTTTTTGGTTGGAAGATTTTTTATTGTTTCTCTGATCTCAGTGCTTGAAATTGGTCTGTTCAGGAGCTCTATTTCTTCCTGGCTGAATCTAGGGAGAGGGTGTGATGCCAAATGTTGATCCATTTCTTTCACATTGTCAAATTTCTGGGCATAGAGTTTCTGGTAGTATTCAGAGATGATCTCTTGTATCTCTGTGGGATCAGTTGTTATTTCCCCTTTATCATTTCTGATTGAGGTTACTAGAGATTTTACTTTTCTATTCCTCGTTAGTCTGGCCAATGGTTTATCTATTGTATTTATTTTTTCAAAAAACCAACTCCTTGTTTCATTAATTTTCTGAATGATTCTTTTGTTTTCAATTTCATTGATCTCTGATTTGATTTTGGATATTTCTTTTCTTCTACTGAGTTTAGGCTTAGATTGTTCTTCTTTTTCCAATTCCATAAGATCTCTTGTGAGATTGTTGATGTGCTCTCTTTCTGTTTTTCGAATGTAGGCATCTAAAGCGATGAATTTTCCTCTCAAAACTGCTTTTGCAGTATCCCACAGGTTTTGGTAGCTTGTGTCTTCATTGTTGTTATGCTCAAGGAAGTTAATGATTTCCTGTTTTATTTCCTCCTGCACCCATCTGTTATTCAACAGAGGATTGTTTAATTTCCATGCCTATGGGTGGGGTTGAGCATTTTTGTTAGAGTTGAGTTCCACCTTCAGTGCCTTATGGTCTGAAAAGATACAAGGTAAAATTTTGATTCTTTTGATTCTGTTGATATTTGTTTTGTGTCCCAGAATATGATCAATTTTGGAGAATGTTCCATGGGGTGATGAGAAGAATGTATATTCTTTATCTTTGGGGTGGAGAGTTCTATATGCATCTATCACGCACAGTTGTTCTAGCGTCTCATTTAAATCTCTTATATCTTTGTTTAATTTCTGTTTAGAGGATCTGTCCAGCTCTGTAAGAGGAGTGTTAAGGTCCCCTTTTATAATGGTATTATCAGATATCATATTGCTCAGACAGAGTAAGGTCTGCTTCAAGAATTTGGGAGCATTTAAATTGGGTGCATAAATATTTAGAATTGAAATGTCTTCTTGTTGTAGTTTTCCCTTGACCAATATAAAGTGACCATCTTTGTCTTTTTTGACTTTAGTTGCTTTAAATCCACATGTATCTGAAAATAAGATTGCAACTCCTCTTTTCTTCTGAATTCCATTTGCCTGAAAAATTGTCTTCCAACCCTTGACTCGGAGCTTTAATTTGTCTTTTGAAGCCAGGTGTGTTTCTTGCAGACAGCAAATGGATGGCTTGTGTTTTTTAATCCAGTCAACCAATCTATGTCTCTTCAGTGGGGAATTCAAGCCATTAACATTTATTGAGATAATTGATAAGTGTGGTAGTATTCTATTCGTCTTCTTTTGTGAGAGTCCATTGCTTAGTTTTATCTTTTGCATCAGTGTGGAGGTTTGGTTCTGTCCTTTAATTTCTGAGTTCTTACTTTGCTGCTGATCCATTGTGGTGGTCAGTGTGCAGAACAGGTTGAAGTATTTCCTGTAGAGCTGGTCTTGTTGTGGCAAATTTCCTCAATGTTTGTATATCCGTAAATGATTTGATTTCTCCATCAATTTTGAAGCTTAGCTTAGCAGGGTACAGAATTCTGGGCTGGAAATTGTTCTGTTTAAGTAGATTAAAGGTAGATGACCATTGTCTTCTTGCTTGGAAAGTTTCATTAGAGAAGTCTGCGGTCACTCTGATGGATTTGCCCCTGTAGGTCAACTGGCGTTTACTCCTGGCAGCTTGCAGAATCTTTTCTTTGGTCTTGACTTTGGACAGGTTCATCACAATGTGTCTTGGAGAAGCTCGGTTAGAGTTGAGGCGACCTGGGGTCCAACAGCCCTCTGAAAGGCGTGTGTCAGAATCTTTGGTGATATTTGGGAAATTTTCTTTTATAATATTCTCTAGTATGGCTTCCATTCCTCTGAGGCATTCTTCTTCCCCTTCTGGAATTCCTATAACTCGTATGTTGGAACGCTTCATAAAGTCCCATAATTCTGACAGTGAATGTTCTGCTTTCTCTCTCTTCTTTTCTGCCTCTTTTACTGTCTGAGTTATCTCAAGAACTTTGTCTTCTACCTCTGAAATTCTTTCTTCTGCATGTCTAACCTGTTGCTGATACTTTCCATTGCATCTTTAAGTTCCCTAATTGACTGTTTCAGTTCCGTCAGGTCTGCTATATCCTTTTTATATTCTTCATATCATTCATGTCTTATTTGATTCTGTTTTTGGATTTCCTTTTGGTTATTTTTCACTTTATTAGCAATTTCCTTCATTGTTTCCATCATTTCTTTCATTGTTTTCAACATGTATATTCTAAATTCCCTTTCTGTCATTCCTAACATTTCTTTACAGGTGGAATCATCTGCAGTAGCTACCTCATGGTCCCTTGGTGGGGTTGTTCTAGACTGGTTCTTCATGTTGCCTTTAGTTTTCTGCTGATTCTTCCTCATGAGTGATTTCTTTTATTTGTTTCCTTGCCCTAATTTTCCTTTCACTTCCTCTTGCTCTTTAAGTTCTTGTGCCTGTGGACTAATGGTCACAGGACCAGAAGGGTGAGAAGGTTGAAGAGCAAAAAAGGGATGAAAGAAAGGAGGATCGAGTGATAAGAAAAGAAAAGAAAGATAGAGAAAGGAGAGGGGGTGGGTATAAGGAATATTGACAAAAAGAAGAGAGGCACAGAAAGAGGGAGACAGGGGAATATAGGTGTACAGTAGCGTACTTTGACACAACCTTAGAAAACCCCACCTTCTGGGGGTGCCCAGTTGGGTGGTTCCCTTGAGGTCATCAGTTCTTTGCTAACCTGATCAAACACAGTACCCCACCTCCACCAAGTAGAGAGGAAAGACAAAAATGCTATAAATCAAACCAAAACAAACTGAAAACTTTATGGGGATAAAATTGGGTGAAAAACCAAATGATAGCGGTAGAAATACTAGCAAAAATGAAGTTCTAGATATTAAAAAAGGCAGCAATGCGAAATTATAATTAAACTAGAAAAATTGAGAAAGAAAAAGGGATCTGTATGGAAAAGACTGAAATTAAAAAGCAAAAGAACATCAACAATGTGAAAATAAACAAAAAAACCCAACCAAACAAAAAAAAAGAAAAAAATACACAACCAAAAATAAAGCAGTTTGTATATGTTATTGAATATTGTCTGGGCGACACGTGGTCTTCTGGGGTATGAGATGTTAATCACAGTTCTGATACGACTGGAGGCTGCTGATTTCTCAAACCCCAACAGGTAGACACCCTAAATCTCTCTTCAGCCCACTTAAAAGGCACTTTGAACTTGTAAACTTGCTGAGCAGAAGTTTTCCCAGCTTTCTAGCTGGAATCACTGCTGAAGTGGCTATCCACTTACCCAGTATGCCAAAACTAGTCTCACTCTGCCCCTGAGGGTTAGGGCTACAAGGTGGCTCAGACCCCACCCTTAGGATACTTGGTTGCTGGGTTACCAACTCCCACCCGTTTCTAGCTCTGCGACCCTGTGGGCGCAGCTTGCCGGTGCAGATCACTGACAATGGTTCCGTGTGACCCACCGCCAAACACTATTAGCTCCGTCTGGCTCAGCGGCTCAGACTGGGGCCCTAGACAATGGCCAAAGTTCTCCGCACTCCCGTTCAGGCCCTCCCCAAGGCAGTTCAACTCAATGCCAAGTCCAAGGACACCAAAACAGTTCACAGGTAAGGCCTTTCTGGTTTGCAGTCTCGCTGCTACTGAGCTTACAGTTGTGGGCGGGTTTAGATGGCTTGAACACACGCGACCACTTGCCGTTTTTCCACTGTTTTAGTCCTCCTCTTGGGGTCCAGAAGTCTCTCGCTGACTCCCTGTATCCTCATAGGAGTGATGATAGGAAGATCCCACCAGCCAGAGATGCCTGGAGTCCTATGTCCCCAGACTCACAGTGCCCAGATGCAAGGAAGCTGTTACTCGGCCGCCATCTTGCTCCGCCTCTCCCCTACTCAAACTTTTATTTCTATATTTATAAAGTAGAAAACAAAGCCATAACTCAAGTTTCCTTTATGGAACATAAGAATTAGAATGTGTTCTTCCTTGGTTTCTTTTTCAGGCTTCCAATTCATTGTCTGTGTTGAATTATTAAAAAATGTAGGACACAGGCGGCGCCTGTGGCCCAGTCGGTATGGCACCGGCCCCATATACCGAGGGTGGCAGGTTCAAACCCGGCCCCGGCCAAACTGCAACCAAAAAATAGCCAGGCGTTTTGGCGAGCGCCTGTAGTCCCAGTTACTCGGGAGGCTGAGGCAAGAGAATCACTTAAGCCCAGGAGTTGGAGGTTGCTGTGAGCTGTGTGAGGCTATGGCACTCTACCAAGGGCCATAAAGTGAGACTCTGTCTCTACAAAAAAAAAAAAAAAATGTAGGACATAGATTATGGACAATATGCAAATTGTTGCCTAGAAAATTGTATTTTAAAACACATTTTCACTTAATTTTATAAACACATGTACAGAATGGTTAATGTATCTGGGTATAGAATAGTGAGTTGAGCGTTTCCACTTAAAACTCTGATAATTCTTCAGTATATCATGGCATTGGTGTTATGTCAGAAGAAATCTGAAGCCTGTTTGGTTCTCTATTTCTAAGTAATCTATTATTCTCTGGCATTGACATTTTTATTCTGAAAATATATTATTCCTAGCCCTAAAATAACAAAATATCAATAGGATACATGTAGGGGTTTTTCATATTCTCTAGAGTGTAGTGAGGCTTTCCATGTGTGATGAGATTTTTGGATTCACTAATATTTGATTCACTTTACTATAATATTCATTTTTTCTTTTTTCCAACTTTTTCTGTACTTTCTGTGCAAATACTATTTTTCTTAAGTTAGAGTTCCACATACTCCCCATACTCAACTTTCTGTATTGTTTTATACTTGTGGTCATTTTAAACTTCCTTTAAGAAAGACTATCAAGGGCAATGCCTGTGGCTCAAGGAGTAGGGCTCTGGCCCCAAATACCACAGGTGTTGTGTTCAAACCCAGCCCTGGCCCAAAGCAGCAAAAGACAAAAAAAAAAAAAAGACTATCAATTCTGTCCTGTATATTCATAACATATTTTTCTGGATTACCAACGCTCTCTAGACTGATTTAAATCACTTTTTCTGCCTCTTACTTTCGGTCTGCTGTTTCCACATCAATTTCATTTTTGTCTAAATTTTTTTACTGTCTCCCGCTCTTAATGTCTTAATAACATGAAAGAGACACAGGAGGAAGGGTATGTGGGCATCTCACCTAATGGGCACAATGTGTGGTTTGATACCATACCCCTGGGTAAGGGGTTATTGAAAGCAATGTAATCTAAAAATTTGTAGCCTCATATTAATTTGAAATAAAAAAAATGAAGACATAGACATAATCATATTTGCATATAATAAGTGTAAATTTGTATGCAGGAACCACACATCTCTACAAAGAAAATTGGTTGAGAAAGGAAGCTAGAAATGGAATCATAGTTAGAAGTGGTTACAAGATGGAGAAAGATTCATTGAATGATTAAAGAGACTACAATGTGTGTGTCAGTTAATGGGAAAGAGGTGGTGGTGAGTTGATATTGTAAAGAAAAAATGCCGCAGCTGAAGGAATTGATGATCAATATCGCTGAGAAAACAGAAGAAAATAAGGATGAGAGCATATTGGGTGCAAGTGCACTTTGCTTCTGAGGAGTCTTGTGAGAAAAAGAACAGAAAGGAGGTGGGTAACTGAAAATTATGTCCAATGGAAAATATTGAGGAAATAGTGCCTGTGGGTTTAAATTTCTCTGTGAAAAGGGAAGTGATACCCAGGTTTCCAGTAGAGTTATGTAGAATTTTGTGGTGAGTTTGTGAAGAGTGGCATAGGTTTTGATGGACTGTCATGGGTAATGGGAAAGACAGGACCACTGAAGATAGTTGCAAGTTCAAATGAAGTCCAGCATCATGAATTACAGTTCCTGCCTTGTGTGATTTCTCCACTATCCCTTGGCTATTCAGAAACAGTGAGTGGAAATATGGGGAGTTTGTAGTAGGGTCAAGGTTTTGCCAGAAGGGTGCTTGGCCATGGTGTTTAGACTGAGGAGGGATGAGAGTGCCAGAACTGGGCTGGCTACCTGGCACACAACATAGGTTTAGAGACTTCAAATTACTGTCAGGTCACAGAGCAGGTAGACACAAAATGAATAAGCTGCAACAAGCAGCATTTGGCAATTAAACAACATTAGCACAATAGTGTTAAAGACTATCCCTACTTGCATCCACTTAACTATTTGGCTTTTTTTAACCTGAATCTCTTTTTCTCTTAGCATGATGTATGTCCCCTGGCTCCCTCTTCTCAACCCACATAAACTGCTTATTTGCAATCTCCTCACAAGCAACACTCTCTTTATCTCACCTCCTATCTCCAGGATAACATGCACCTTACCCATCCTAATACTGCCCACATTCAGGACCCAGTTATCAATTAAGACTGTGATATTTTTCTGTTCCTCACTATCCAGTGATGAAACCACACCATTAAGTTCCAAGTACCTGTGTGCTTCCACAGCACATGATCATGCCCCACATAACAGGTTCTTTAGCATAATCTATGCTGTTCTTCAGATCCTCCTTCACCCAGCCCAGTATCCACAGCAATAACCCCTCAACCCCTCCCACCCACCCTCAACCACCTGTGTGATCCTCTGCTCACTGACAACTTTTTCTGAGACATGATTAAACCACCATTTTCTGTAATACATACCTATCTTTGTCCTCCTGTACAGATATGGAAGTCCTATCTTGTTTAATTATCCAAGGCAGGGGTTCTCAACCTTCCTACTGCTGTGAGCCTTTCGTGCAGACCCAGTGGGTTGCAACCCACAGGTTGAGAACCGATGCTCTAAGAGATATTGAACAGATGAGAGAGGTGTGAGCTGCAATATAATTCCATAAAGTCCAACAGATGGGAAACAGTCCATCATCTCGAACTTCCTCAGGCAGGGAAGAGGGTGTGGAGGGACATAATATCCATTTCTTGACAAGAGCTCCAGGACACTGGTCAACATTTGGAGGTCAAAATAAGCAACTAGGAAGAAGTGAACTAACTAACCATTCCCAATTAAGCACACACTCTAGGTTCCCCAAAACCTATGTCCCCAAGACAGCACAGAGAAAAGACATGACTCTTAGGAGAACATTTATTGGAAGAATCTCTTGATTCGTGTTTTAAGGGAGTGAATTTTCCTCTCAGGAAATGTAAGGAAGCAGAGAGACCCTGTAACCTCAGCAGTACAGGGGCGCCTGAAGGCATCAGGCCAAATTGCAGCCTGCATGGGGTCATGTATAGGGCACAGGCTCTCTGTTGGGCATGGGTGGGGAATGGTCCTGACACAATTGGGGGCTGTCCTTTTCCAGAGGATCTTCTTGCCCTTCTGTTTTATTCCACATTTAGAAATCCACTGCCAACAAGGAAGCATTTACTTTCTAATGTGATGTTCAGTAGGAGGCCACCCCTTCAGTGACAGGGATGGGGAGACATGTGCTCCTAAGCATGTCCTCATGCATCTTCTCTATGCTTCCATGAGGGGGGCACAGAAGAGTCTGCTTGCCATTCTTAACTGTAAGTTCTCTGTTGGCTCATGCTTGGCATAAAACGTAGATTTTCTTAGGACTCCCTGTCCTTCCTTTACCCACAGGTGAGGAGGGAGGAGGGGATAATTCCAGCTGGCAACTGAATTTGTTGTCCCAAACTGTTCTACGTGACTAGCTTTAGAGCTTCAATGGGGTGGGAGCTTGGACATCCCACCTTCAGAATTTGTTGTTCCCACATGTTCCAGTTGTTTCTGACCTAGGCTCACTCTTGAGGGCCTTGAATTATTCCCTGAAATTCCACGCCTTTCAGAGAGTTAGGCCCAGACCTTTATCTGAAGACCTCTCTGAATCACTCACCAGATGATTTTTTGGGCCGTTCCTCAGGCTAAGTTCCTGATCCTTCTGACTATCTCTGTTAAGTGAAGCATTCATCAGCATCTCTCTTGTAAGTTTCCAGTTTGGCTGAATCCAAAATTCTCTTGTAATGCTGCAGCCCTGTTTTCTTCAGAAGCTCAGTGCTGAGAGAAAAATCTCCAGGAAGGATTGGGGTTGGAATACAGACCTCGGAGGACTGACAGGACAATGTGAGTTTGGGAACTGGAGGACAAAATTCTTCAAGGGATTTATTGATTACAGAGAATAAACTCCGCATAATTTGCTTCTCTTTCTGTAACACATTACAGACCAGATGGGAAATGTCAGATGGCATAACACACTGTGCCTCATTCTGGGGTTTATGAAAACACACTCCCCAGAACCTAATCTGTGATCAGAAACAAGGTGATAGGACTGAGAGCGGGAATTGAAATTGGGCCTAAGACTGATCCTGAGTGAGGGTTAAGGACTGAGGTTGGGCACAGTTTAAAACATGGAGAAAGGTTGGAGATGGTTAACTATTGGGGATTCTTCAGCTGTGAATTTATTTGTGATTGAAGAACACAGATGTTGAGGAACAGCCACCTGGGATAAGCAACACGAAGGGCAGGGACTCACCCTGCAGAGACAGGTGAGGTCAGGAGAGTGAGGAGAGTTGGATGTATTTTGCTCTATGTCATCCTCAAGGTTCTTAGGATGCAGGAGCTGCTGTCCACGTGCAGGTCTTCTGGTTTCCCTTTGCTGGTTCACAAAGGAAGGGAATCTGCTGAGTCATGCTTGTTGGCTATTGATACTAACATTGTTCATGAAAAATTTACCATGTTTTGCCATGCATTCTGTGCACCCACGTTTTGGGGCCAAACATTCCAGAAAACACAACTCAACTCTTGGCCAAAAGACAAATGAGGGGAGGGCTAGCATTCCTCTGTAAACATGCAGATTGTGCCACCCTTCTGCAGCCACACTCTCTGTGAAGCCTGCCCTTTCCCCATGTTCACGGGACCATTCCATACTCACCACTTCAGGGCCTGAATACAAGTTTCCCACACATGTGGCCACTGGGGCAGGTCCTTCAGAGATGCTCAGCCCACGGGCAGCCATGATGGTCCCTGAGGTCTGCGCAGGTCTCCCAAACCCACCTGTGCAGGGCTTCAAAAGCTCTGTGAAGAGGTCACTCAATCCTCTCTGTGCAGAGCTCCCAACCCACTCTGCGCAGGAACACCATGGGCCACAGATTCCATCCCAAAAGCCAGGGCCTGCCACACCAGCCCCACCACAGCCCCCTCTCTTGGTCATGCCACTAGGCGGAGGCCACGCTGGCTCACACCCATGCAAATATGGGATTCTCCTGGACTGGAGCCCCCAAAACTCAGTAGGTCCAAGATGGAAAGCACAACAGCTGCTGGAGGCCCATTGAACACCCCCACTGTCAATGGGGGTGATGTGATGTGCATTCGTGTTTATCCCTCAAAATTTAGGGCAAAAATTTGCACATTATACATAGCAAAGTTTGGTCATGGAGAGCCTGGCCTAAGTTAATCTGGGAAAGAACCTGATTTCTTTTCTTTTTCCTTCCACACTATGAAATCATCACAATTTTAAACTTGTCTCTTCAGAAGGCCAAACATCAGACTTGGGCAAGGAGAGAGAAACAGATGTTACAAGGTTGGCTACAGGGTCTCCCACAAATGAAGCCTTAGAATACGAAGGGGAAGAAACGCCAGAGATGGAGGCTCCTTCAGGAGCATTCTGACACTGCTTAGAGGGTCACTGTTCTGATTGCTGGGACATAGTGGACAGCTCATCAACACCATCTGGGGAGAATGTCTCCAGAACAAGCTTCTTTAGAGGGAGACATTTTCAGGTTGAGTCACAGCTAAAGTGCCATCTGGTGGTGTTGAAGAAGACAGGCTGTTGGTTCCTGATTATCAACATTTGAATCTGTGGGACCATTTTCTGGGATTAACTTGGTAAGAGATTGACATCTCTGGAAAGGCAGAGATCAAAATCACTTGACAGTGTTCAGAGAAAAAGTCGTCTCTGATTAGAGAAGAACATCTGCTCCCTGAGTGTCTCATGGTGGGAGAGAAAGAAAGGCAAGTGCAGAATGTCCCCTGGGAATGTGGAATCCAAGGAAGGAACAGGCACTGGGAGCAGAGAGTGACTGCGTGGTGAGGGTGAAGTTAAGTCACATAAGGGAGTCCTCAGGTCAGAAGAGAAAATGGAGGGTGGAGGCGAAGAAGGCTCAGACAAGAGACTGGTGTTAATTCTCCTGGAGGGCTTTATGGGAGTGCAGAGGATAGAGGGGGTGAAGATTGTCTCACGAAAACCACTGGAGTGAACATGCCTGTGGAGGGAGCAGCATCTTCAGGGACCCCAAGGACAACAGTGGCTTGACTTTAGCAGTTGTTCCATCACACATCTCACAGGAGGCGTCTGGATACACAGCTGATGAATGTGGATGGTACCACGGTGCTACCCTGGGGCTGCAGGAGTCAGGAGGCCAAAAGCTGCGTTCACAACCAGGTCAAGGAAAGGGGAGCCTACCAGTCTAGCAGGGTGGGGCTGCCTGAAGCCTGTTCCCCCTCAACTCACCCCACCCATGACTTCACAATATTCTCTGTGGTCTCCTCCCAAGGCCATCACTCACTTCTCTTTACCATGGCTACGACCTCACATGACCATGGCAGGACACACTGAATCCCTGGAATGTATAGAGCACACTTACCAAAGGGGCCAGGAAACACACGGAAAGATTCATCACCTTTCCAGAATAGAATTCAGCTTCCTTCATTCTGCTGTTTCTCTTTAGGTAACTCTCCAAACCTGGGAAACCAGGAGATTGGGTGATATGTAAGGAAGATAAAAGCACAGGGATTATACTGGAGTCTCTGTAGGGGAGACACCTGAGTTATTGAACTCTGGTGGGCCATACCAGCTGACGAGGTCAAATGGTCATCAGTAATATTAACAAGGTTCACATCTATGTGGTTTCATTTATGAAGTACATTACCCCAATTGCTGGTCAAAACCACCACCCAGTGAAGCTCAGACATAAGTTGTTACTTCAAAGATGAAACTGAGCACCCAGGAGGAAGTCAAAGTGCTGATACAGTCAGGAGACAGAAGTGCTGACTCCAAACCAACCTGGAGTCTCTCCTGGACATCTAACATGGTCACCTTCTGAGGAATATGCAGTGCACAGGTCAGTTACTGCTTCCTACCCAGACATGGGCAGATGCTGAGAAGGGTCTCATTGCTTAATATCTTCCTATTACCCTTCCTCAGAGGGATCTCTTTTCCCAGAGAGATGGTATCTAACAACTGACGTCCTCTGACCTCATTTACCTGGGGCCTAGCAGAAATAACAGGAAGGCTCACCATTGAAGACTCGGTCAAATGCACACAACCTTACCTTTCAATGTACCACCTTCATTTCCCCTGTTGGCATTGTCCTGATGCTGCTGAGAACAAAAGGAAAAGAATGGAAGGGTGAGACTCGCTTCTCTCACACCTCCTTCCTAACAGGCTCAGACATACATTATCCAAAAATAATGTGCCTCACCATTTTAACAAATAGAAAGGTGTTCCTCTTATTCATTTTAAAAGTGATAGAATATTCTAAATTTTCCTTCTCTGACAAACTCAAGGCCTCCAAAATCTCCACATGGCCTTCTCAGAAGTCCTCCACTCAAGGAGGACACAAAATCAGAAACCAACAGTCATATCTGCTCCCTCAGAGGACCCTGTATTCTGAGGACAGACTTTCAATGGGATGGATATTGCTCTACTGAGAACCTCAACATGAAGGAAAGATTGGCTGAGTGAAACATAATATGGGATAGAAACAATCAAGTGTCACTTTCTCAATATGCCAATCCAGAAACACGAAGTCACATGTTTGGGGATTTCTCCTAGAAGACCCAAGTACACCCAGATAGGCAGCCTGTGAGCCTAAAGTGGAAGCCTTCATCTTCCTGAACCCCTAGTTCTGACCAACCTCACTCCCTGGAGGAGTGAAGCTCAGTCACTCTTCAAGCCAATCAGACTCATTTAGAAATGTGGGAATAGGAATGGGCAACAGCAGCAGGGAATATCTCATGAGTGCTCCTTACCTATTGGATGTCTGAGATTTTCCAGAACGTTGTTGAAAATGCTCTCAACACTAGGTAGCAGAGGTACAAAAGGAACAACTCCAAACCACTCAGAAAGGAGAGATAAGGGTTGATATTCCAGAAATCCCGGGCAGAGCTCAGCCAGGGCTCAGTATGATCATTCAGAAACCAGAGACTTCTGCACGGTCTGTACAGTGGGGCTGCCTGAAGCAAGTGAGTGCTGAGTGTGCCTGTGCTTGACTGTAGACCCAGGCCCGCATCACACAGCACAAGAGAGTCACAAAGGGGTTCTGAGGGTTAGAAGAGGACAACAGGAAGAGGGCAGCCACAGAACATCTTCCTCCCCTCCCAGCCATCCCAGCAGACCTCTCTACCCCTACTCAGACCTCTGGGTCCTCCTGCCCTCCCCTCCATCCCATCTTACAACCTCACTCTTTCTTCATACCATGTGTTTGCCTCAGTGAAATGTTCCATTTGTTTTATCTGTAACCCAGATATGACCTGAGTCCCCCTTTGCTTTGTGGAACCTTTGACTTGAGCCTTGGAAGTCTGAAAGAACGCTATCGACTTTCACTAGAGCTGGCGGGTTTGAGCCTCCCCCAGGCAAGGCAAACAACAATGACAACTGCAACCAAGAAATAGCTGGGCATTGTGGCAGGTGACTCTAGTCCCAGATACTTGGGAGGCTGAGGCAAGACAATTGCTTACGCCCAAAAGTTTGAGGTTGCTGTGAGCTGTAGACAACAAGGCACTCTATGGAGGGTGACATAGTGAGACTCTGTACTCCTTCCCCTCAAAAAGAAATATTTCTCTCTTTTTCTTCAATCTTCCCATCATTGTGTTTATCATACTGTTTTTCTCTTCCTATCTAAAGAACAGATACTCCTACCCCTCTATATTAATTTCATAACAGATCTGTGACTCCCCCAAGCCAGGTAACTGTATGATAAACTGTTGACTCACTCTGCCCATGCTGTCATGGTGTGATACTGTGGGGCATAAATGCTCGCACACATCTTATTCCTTCTTCACAATGGCATTATACTGCCTTAGGATGTGTATCAGTTGGCTATTCATAAAACCAAAATGTGGACATAAAAACTAAAATTTCAACAATTGTGGAATTATTTTACAGGTTACTATATCATACAAGGAATATTACAAATTTTGTTTATTTTTTTAATATACATAGAGTCACTCACCCAGGTTGGAGTGAAGTGTTACAAACGTAGCTCACTATAACCTCAGAATCCTGGGTTCAAGACATCCTCCTGTCTTGGCCTCCAAACTATATGGGACTACAAGCATACATAGCCTCTGATTTTTCTAAATATGGTATCTTGCTTTGTAGCTTTGGCTTGTTTTAAATTCCTGAACTCAAGCAATCCTCCTGCCTCAGCCTCCCAAGAGATTACAGGCATGAACCAGGTGTTCCTGGCCTGGAATATTATGTTCAATGAGATGATGAGAATATTTTACTTTTTAAATGTACTAACTATAACACAAAATATAAAATTATATGAAAAACACAATATTGTTGTATATATTACAAACAAATACACACACAAAGGTAGAAATGAAAATGCTAACCACATGAATGGCCATCTTAATTAACTTGATTGTGGTGATTATTTCACAATGACAACATATATCAAAATATCAAGTTATATACCCTAAATACATACAATTTTTATTTGTCAAGTATACATCAATAAAGCTGGAGAAAATTCAAACTGGGAGACATTTTACAAAATAAGCAACTGATTTTAATATGAGCAAAAGATTTAAATAAATGCATCATAAAAGTTGAGATCCAAATAATCAACAAGATTATGCAAAGATAAGGTGCTTAACCTCATTAATCATCATCACGAAACAGCAAATTAAAACTACAATGAGTACCACTACATACTGCTTGTATAGCTAAAATGAAAACACTGACAATATTATGTGTTGATAAGAATGCAGAGTAACTGGAAAACTCATACATTGCTGGTTGGAATTTATGTTAGTACAACCATTTTGGAAAATTGTGAGGCAGTATTCCTGTACCCTTTAACAGAGCATTTGTAGTCCTTGCTATGGACCCAAGAGAATTGAGTGCAGTGACTAACAAAAGGTTTGTAAAAAACATTCCTAGCAACTTGACTCTTAATACCCTAATACCAAACAAGTCCTAATAAAGAAGAATGAAAAAATATTGCAGTTTATTTACATCACAGATATGAATAAATATAGTTTTACATATATTTATCTGAGTATGCAGGTATAATAGGAAATGAGGTCCTTGTTTTTTGGAGGTATCACAATGATCACCTCTCATTTTGTGGCATTTTTTAACTCTCTTTATACTGAATTTTGTGGAATAAAGTTTTGAATTTTGATCAGTTAAATCTGTCATTTGTTACTGTGAGAGTGTGTTTGTGTAAGTATGCTTGCAGGGACAGCAAACTGAACAAATACGCACACAGAAAAACACCTTCATAAGAACCAAACATTAGATAAACAATCACAGTACCCACTTTTATCATCATAACATGTAAGAGTCACTGAAGAAGGTAAAAAAGATGGTTTTCTCGGGCCACAAAACCTCACAACACCTTCCCTACCTCCAGAGGTGTCAGGCCAGTACTGTGCGGCGAGAGAATCTATGTGCTTGGTGACAGAAGTGCAAAGGAGTGTAGAACTTGGACTTGGAACTCAGGGCTACCCTATGACAGGGAAACAGAATAGGGTAGAATTCTGCTGGCACCTATGAAGGGAGCATGCAGACTACTCCCAGATAGGAATCTTTCACCCCTGCAGTGGGAACCTGATCTCCAGATAGCTCCATCACCAGCTCATGGAAGTGGCCTGAGGCCAGGAATAAACGTGAAAGATAGGCCACAAGGACTGTGGTTCTTGGGCAAGTCTTGGTACTGATAGATTAGATCCAGTGGACTTGGGGTGTGCCTAGCTTGTACACCAGCTGTGGTGGCCAAAGGAGTGCTCCCATCATCCCTACCTCAACTCGAGGAAGTGCAGCTCAGGGAGAAGCTCTTTCCATTTGGCAAAAGAAAGGGAAAAGTACAAGGATCTTTGTCACAAGTCTTGGGTACCAGCTCAGCCACCAGAAAATAAAGTACCTCACAGATGACTCAAGTTCCTGGTTGTAGGCCTTAGCTCCTAGATGACATTACTACACTTAACCAAGGACCAGAAGAGAACGTGCTTCCCTGAAAGGAAGGTCTCAGGCCTGGCTGAATCCAATACCTGCTGAAGAAAGAGCACTTGGGCCTTGAACAAACACCAGCAGGCTCCAGGCCACATAGTCTTTTGTGACCAGAGCAGTAGTGGCTGTGGGAAAGGCTTGCATCATCACTCCCCCAACTCCAGGCAGCCCAACATGAATGAGACTCCTTCCATTTGGGGGAAAGTGAAGGAAGAGAGTGAGGTGGCAATCCAGAGAATCCTCACCTGCCTTACCCAGGCCCACCAAGGTGGTACCATCAGTAGGTGGCAGGAGTCGTGGTTGTACTGATCTTGGTCCACCCCCTAGTGCTAACATGGCTGCACTGACCAAACACTTAGATTGCAACACTCAAATCCCTCTGATTACCAAAAAGAATGGGTAGCAAAGAATGGGTACAAATGCCCAGATTGCAAAGATTAGAATTAATACCTAACTCTTCAAAGTCCAGACACCAACAGACATCCAGAAGCATCAAGAACATCCAAGAAAACACGATCTCACCACATCAACGAAATGAGACACCAGTGACCAATCCCACTGTGATGGAGATAAATATCTTGGTATACCTCAAGGTCATAAAGATATTCTTATGATTTCTTCAGGAAGTATTATATTTTACCTTTTATATTTAGCTCTGTGATCCATCTTACATTTTTGTGTGTGTGTTCATTAAAGTGTTATAAAAGATGTTGTTTTTTTTCCCTACGAATGTTCAATTATTTGACTCTTTTTCCCTCCACTGAATTGTCATGAAAGTTTTATCGTTAAATCAACAAATTGAGTGGAGAGGGGACTGACTTCTGAACTCTTTTTCTATTAGTCTACACCGCTTTAATACTACACTGTTTGAATTAATACCACACTACTTTAAATGAAAAATCTTAACTTTGGGTGGCGCCTGTGGCTCAGTGAGCAGGGCGCTGGCCCCATATGCCGAGGGTGGCGGGTTCAAACCCAGCCCCGGCCAAACTGCAACAAAAAAATTGCTGGGCGTTGTGGCGGGCGCCTGTAGTCCCAGCTACTTGGGAGGCTGAGGCAGGAGAACCGCCTAAGCCCAGGAGTTAGAGGTTGCTGTGAGCTGTGTGATGCCACGGCACTCTACCGAGGGCAATAAAGTGAAACTCTGTCTCTACAAAAAAAAAAAAAAAAGAAAAATCTTAACTTTAATTCTTCAAATCTGGTTTTATGAGTTTACCAACTCTGCTCTTCTCTTCAAAGATTGAGCTTTTGATTGGGTTGCATTGACTCCACAGTTCAATTGAGTAATAAGTGACATTGTAACAATTTTCAATATATTTACTCAATTTATAAATACCCTATATCTCTCCATACTTTAGAGTCTTAAATTTCTCTCTCCATTTTTTCTCTTATGGTTTTCAGTATGAAAAATCTTTATATCTTTTGTTAGATCTTACCTAAATATTTTAAATTTATGCTATTTTTATTTCTTTTATTTGATTTTTAAGGTGTTTATAATTGATATATATAAATACAATTTCTAACTTTTACATATACACAACTTTTTCAGATTCACTTATAAAATCTAGTACTTTGCTTGCAGATTCCTCAGGGTACACAATTATGTCCTTTGTGATTAATAACACTTTCATTTATTCTTTCTTTTTCTAATATTAATACCTCTAACTGCTTTCTCTCTCTCTTTTTTTTTAATGTTGGGGATTCATTGAGGGTATAAGAAACCAGGTTACACTGATTGCATTTGTTAGGTAAAGTCCCTCTTACAATCCTGTCTTGCCCCACAAAGGTGTGGCAGACACCAAGACCCCACCCGCCTCCCTCCTTCCCTCTCTCTGCTTTTCCTTTGCCCCACCTCTAACATATTTTTTGTGCCTTCTGGAAGTGTGCAGAAAAAGGTCAAATTGAAGTGGTGTGTCTTTTTTGTGACCCCAGGAAGAAAGTGTTCAATGTTTTAGCATTAAGAATGAATTAGTTGAAAAAATTTTGTAGATACTTTTTATCAGATTAAGTTTTCCTTTTGTTTTCTAGTTTCATGAACATTTTTGTCATAAATAATTACTTAATTGTATCAAGTGTCTTTTCTACCTCCATTGAGACAATTAGATTTTCTCCTTTATTTAGGTAATGTGGTGAATTGATTGATTTTCTAAAACACAATAATTCCTAGAAAAAAAACATGTTAGTAACCAAATTCTGGTTCTGTTACTTATTGTGTCACAACCATCCCAACTGTCTCTGTCATAGAGGATAGATATGACGTAAGTTTTCAAGGATAACAATAAAGTCTTTCTTGATGTGTTGACTGCAGGGTGCTTTGCTCAGGCTCTCCTATTCTGCAGTTATAGTTAAAAGCGAGTGAAGAATATGTACATAAGTTCTTATAATATTTCCATTTCTCTTTGGTCTCCTTTGGTCATTGAATAGAAGAGGAGTTCTAATAATTTGAACTCATTTACAGGGGCCACCAGTGTCTCCAGGTCTCAGTCAGCAGGTCTAAATGACTATTGTTGCTTCTCACGAGCACTTGAGCTTACATAATAAATCCCAGATTCTGGGTGAGAACACCATGAAAATAAATTTGTACTGATGGCCTTATATTTAATCCCACTTTGTCTTACAACCTTTTATAACCTTCTCTACATTAGCCTTGTGACACTCAGAAGAGTGGCTACAAGCTCTAGCCCTGCCTTGCTCTGGCCACCGGGATTTAGGTCATGGACATTTACAATGTGCCTTTCATGGGGAACTTCTTCATCTTGGTGAAAGGACAAATGCCGACTTATCTAAAGTGTAACCTAGTATGTCTCTCACAGGAAACTTGTTTATATTGGCAGAAACCCTCGTGCCTCTGCCTTGTATTAAGTTTATGCCTGTCAAGAAAACCACTCTCCCCAAATATGCAAGAATAACTTTTACACTTTTTCTTTCCAACACTTGTTGATTGACTGCAGAAATAAAGTTTGAAAATAAAAAAAAAAAAAAAACATAACAACTCTCTAGGAGAGCCTTATCCAGGATGAAAGTTAGGGCAGGAAAGTTAGGGAAGCCAAGTGAGACACAGAGGGGGCAACACAAACAATATGGAAAACATGAAATGACAGACATTTTTATTTATAGGCCCATGAAGGAAGAAGGGACCCAGTTATGGCCAATAGGAAGGCACAGAGACAGTGTGCAGAGCCAGCAGGAGGTGCAGAAGAGGGGGATGGGACTTTGGGCTCAGACCTTTACTGGGGTTCAGGGCATTACTCAAGGTAATTTCCCATGGGAAGCTCTAAAAATGGGCTTAGAGCAAGCAGGTGCCCAACCCAGGGGGTCACACCATGACTAAGAGATGGTCACTGTGCACATCTGCACAGGCCATATACAATGTGTGGGTCACTGGAGTCAGATTGATGGAGTCGACAAGTTCTAGAGGGAGCTGATCACCAGCAGACGATTGTATGGAGAAGCATGAATCCTATGTACTCAATCTTGATATGAGGACAATTAATGACAATTAAGTTTATGGGGGGGGGAAGCAGAAAGAGGGATGGAGGGAGGAGGGTGGGGCCTTAGTGTGTGTCACACTTTATGGGGGCAAGACATGATTGCAAGAGGGACTTTACCTAACAATTGCAATCAGTGTAACTGGCTTATTGTACCCTCAATGAATCCCCAACAATAAAAAAAAAGAAAAAAAAAAAAAAACAGATATCTGGACTGACCACACTGAAGTAACTGGGAAGAGGTGGAGAAAGAAACAGTTTCAAGAGTAACTGTGTCCTGCTTCCAGTATGAGGTTGAACTTATATTCACAATGCATCCTGAGAAACATAAAATATAAAAATCTACTACACATCCTCAGAATTCACTCCTAAACATGCTTTTCTACTACTGCTGATGGGAAGAGGTGGAGAAAGAAACAGTTTCAAGAGTAACTGTGTCCTGCTTCCAGTATGAGGTTGAACTTATATTCACAATGCATCCTGAGAAACATAAAATATAAAAATCTACTACACATCCTCAGAATTCACTCCTAAACATGCTTTTCTACTACTGCTGATGTAAATTGAAAATACCCTGTAGTTCTTTTCATATATAGGCTATCTTCTCCCAGAGCAGGTACCGCCCCATCAGTGCTATGCTGAGAACTAACTCAAGAGCTTAGACAGGCAATGAGGGGTGGTAGGGTTCTCAGTATTAAGTGAGAGTGCCCACATGTCCCACTCCTTTTTACAGCAGCCTACATGTTGCGTGCAATCTTATGCGTGGTTGGTGGCACAGAGTGTAGAACCTGCTTTTTGAAATTGTATAGAAATAAAGGGGGCTACAAGCTCTGGTGGCAAGTAGCAAAGTTCTTTATTTCTCTCCAGCTTATGTAGCTGGTGTTGCACACACACTGTTAGTTACACAACTACATTGTAATAATAGATTAACTCTTCTCTAGTGTCTAGTAGTCTACTAATTACCTGAAAAACATTCTTCTATCTTTTTTACTCTACCCAAAATAACTTTCTTTGAAAAACGTGCTGTCAGCCATTTAATCACATAAAGATAAGGTCACAGAGCATAGGAGGGGAAGAAGGCTTATTAAATGCCTGCTTTTTAGGCCCCAAACCATCTGGAGGCTATAATTTATCTTAAAAGAACACAGCCTGGACATTCCTGAGATATGTTGTTGACTTGTATGCAAGTCCCCAGCCTCTAAGGCCAGCCATGAGTTACAGGAATTTTGCCTCCTGCATACTCAGGTTATAGGTCCTTTTTTGGAGTTCTAGACTGTGCCAAAAAAGATGGTTTACTAGCTCACACTCAGACTGGCAGAACCAAAGACATGTAGGCCTTTCACCTACACCTACATCGTCCACATATCAGCCTGATGTAGGCATAAGCCCTGTCAGGGTCAAGCACCAAAGTGGGGCTACGATTCTATATCATCACCATCAGTCCCAGGACTTGGTTTTCATCCTGATCTCATCAACAAAGAAAGGACTGACCCTTTCATAGTACCCTGGAGGTTTTCTTATTTTCCATGTGTGTGTGTTTTTAGGCTTCAATATCTCCTTTCCCTATGCTGATTTTCAGGGCCTCTAGAAGAAACCACTTCATACTACAACCTTTATACAACTATTGTCTTGACAAATCCTAATTGCCACAGACCCTGGATCTCCCATCGCTGTGCCATGACCCTCACTTTATCTTCAATCATCACGGAAGATCTTGTGAATATCACCGCAATTTATGTATCACTGTTGAGCTACTCTCCCAGGAAAGACAGGATTCCTGCTACAGTAAATTTTAAAATAACTGAATTCCATAATTCCATTTTTGAGGATTTGATTCCTGCATCCACTCCAGATACCATTTATCCCAAGAGTCCTCACGGGAAACAGAACTATCAAAGGTTAATAAGTGCACTTTAACTAAGGCACTATTTACAAAGGCATGGAGGATGGGGATGGAAACCACCAGGGATAGTGCAAAACCCTGAGGCTAGTAACAGGAAGGCCTTTGCACCCCAGACCTGACAGAACAAGAGAGGGAAGTTATGAAAGCAGAGAAAGGGAAAGGGAGAGAGAGGGGGGGAGAGAGAGAGAGAGAGAGAGAGAGAGAGAGAGAGAGAGAGAGAGAGAGAAAGGCCTGCTGCCTGGTACAAACTGTAACTCTTAAAGATGCAGCAGCCACAAGTTAGTAGTTTATAAATAAACTTTTCAACCTCCCTCTCTTTCCTTCTTTCAGTATCTGCTGCAGCTCTCTATTGACTGACAATACTGGTAGATTCCCATAGCTCCAGGCACAATGGAAAGCAAAGAAGAACTGATCTGGAGAACCAAAAGGAAGCTGTCCAGCTCACCCCCAGTCTGTGCTGTCTGCTGCAATCTCTTGTTTAGTTTTTCTTTTTTTATTTCCAGTTAATGTGAGTGTGAAAAAAAAAAAAAAAAAACTAGGATACAATATTTGCATTTCTTAGGTAGAGTCCTCTCTTGCAGTTGTGTCCTACACACAAAATCTGCACCATATACCCTGACATAGTTGATATTAAGTGTGGGCACACCAATCCCCTCACCTCCTTTCCTCTCCCTCGCTCTGCCTTTGCTCAACCTGAATTGAATTGAGTTATTCTCTTATGTGGGCTGTAGATGATCTATTGTTTTGCTTTAAAGACTGAGCCCTCTCTAGTAAAAGGGATACTGAAAATAAAAACAAAGAATAGCTGTTCTTTGCAGCCACAGAGGGCAGACAGGATCACAAACTGCAATTCAGCTTTTATGTCTGGTTTATTTGATCTGCTGTAATAAAGTGTTACGCTGAGAAAATGCACAAAATTTCTATTGTACTCTTTTGTCATGTATAAAGACTTGGGTAGAAATGTTAAACACTAAGCATCCTGTTCTGCTTGTCAGTTAAACATAAAAATGTCCTTGAAAATAAGCTTTTTCACAAAACTTACACTTCAACATTTTTTTTATATTTTATGGATTGTAAGAGCCTTTGGACATGTTACACTGCTGGCCTCAAGTATTAATTCATGAATTACCTACATAATGTTTTCAAATTTCCACCTCCTTTCATAGTCTTAAGAGCCTACAAATTTAATTCATTTCATATCTACTTTAAGGTAGATATCCAACCTAATAGACCTCTTATTTTAAGTAAAATTTTAAGGATCTGTGTTGTCTCTTTCTATACCATCATATGGATCCCAAATGTGTGATTTGATTCAGCGGCTTCTACTTTCTTTAAGTTCTACCAGCAGATACTGAGTTCATAGTAGAATTAACCTACTTAAACCTATATTTCTCTATTCATAATGTAGAAAACAAAGCCATAACTCAAGTGCTATTTATATAACATAAGAATTAGAATGTGTTAGTCCTTGGTTTCCTTTTCCGGTTTCAAATTCATGATCTTTGTTGAATTACTCAAAAATATAAGATATAGATTATGCACAATATATGAACTGCTGCCAAAAAAAATTATACTTTAAAATCTATTTTTGGTATTTTTATTTAATTTTCTAAAGGTATATACAGAAGAGTTAATGTAGCTGGGTATAGAATAGTGAGCTGTGAGAGTTTCCACTTAAAACTCTGATACTTTTATGGCATTGGTGTTTTGTCAGGAGAAATCTCAAGCCTGTTTGGTTTTCTATTTATTTCTAATTAATCTATTATTCTCTGGCATTGACACTTTTATTCTGAAAATAAATTATTCCTAGCCCTAAAATACCAATATATCAATAGGATACATGTAGGAGTTTTTCATTAAGATTCTCTGAAGCAGTGGTTCTCAACCTTCCTAATGCTGCAACCCTTTAATATTGTACCTCATGTTGTGGTGACCCCAACCATAAACTTATATTCATTCCAAGTTCATAACTGTAATTTTGCTACAGTTATGAATCATAATATAAATATCTGATATGTGGGATTCCACAGTTTGAGAACCACTGCTCTATAGTGTGGTGAGGCTTTCAATCTGTGATGAGATTTTTGGACTCACTGTAATGTTTGATTCACCTTACTATAACTTACATGGTTTCTTCCTTTCAATTTGTTCTGTCCTTTCTGTGCAAATACTATTTTCCTTAAGTTAGAGTTCTATGTGCTTTCCATACCCAACTTTCTTTGCTGTTTTACAACTGTTGTCATTTTAATCTTCCTTTAAGAAAGACTCTGAATTCTGTCCTGTATATTACTAACATATTTTTCTGAATTGCCAATTCTGTCTAAACTGCTGATTTAAATCACTTATTCTGCCACTTACTTTCTGCTTTTTCCAGATCAATTTTATTTCCATCTAAATTTCTACTTTATGCTGTCTCCTGTTCTTAATGTTTAAGAACATGAAAGAGTGGTGGTGCCTGTGGTTCATTGAGTAGGGTGCCAGTGACATATACTGAGGTTAGTGGGTTCAAACCAGGCCCAAGCCAAACTGCAAAATAAAATAGCCAAACATTGTACTGGGAACCTGCATTCCCAGCTACTTGGGAGGCTGAGACAAGGAATCACCTAAGGCCAAGAGCTGGAGGTTGCTGTGAGCTGTGACACTACGGCACGCAACCGAGGGCAGCAAAGTGAGACTTGGTCTCTAAAACGAACGAACAAACAAACAAACCATGAAAGAGATAATTCCAAAACAGTTTTCTGTTCTCTTGCTTAAAGTGCTTTTAAGTTCAAATATCCTCATTAGGAAATGTGGTATTGTTCCTATTCTCTTATTCTCCAAATACATTTCATAAATCATTCCCATTCCTGAAAAATTATTCAATGGGCTGGGAATTAATCCTGGAGTTTTGCAATAGACAATTAGATCTAGCATCTCTCACCTAAAGGAAAACCCCATGTGGTCTCTGTTTAGGGCAGAGAGGTGGTCAGGATTCCTTTTATAAGCTAATGAAAGCTGTAATCATTGTCCACAGAAAATATCTGCAAATAGTTGAAGGATAAAGAATGACTTTCTTACTGACTTCTTCCATGCCATCACACAATTCCTTCTCTCTAATGGGTGTCCAGTAAATAAAACACAGGTGTAGTAACCGATTTAAGTGGACACTAATGGCAGAGTCTGATAGAAGATTTGGGTGTGTTCTCCAACAATTATACAACTCTTCTTCCCAGGCCACATAAACTTTTGCTTATTGGCAATTTTTTCACAAGCAACACTCTCTTTATCTCACCTCCTACCTCTGAGATAACATGCACCTTACCCGTCCAAATAATGGCCACTTTCAAAGCCCAGTTATAAATTAAGCCTGTGATATTTTTATGTTCCTCAATTTCCAGTGAGGAAACCACACCATTAAGGTCCAAGTACCTGTGTGCTGCCATGACACATGATCATGCCCCACATAAAATGTTCCTTACCACCAATTACCCTTTTCATCAGATCCTTTTCAACAAGCCCAGTATCCTCCACAGCAATAATCCCTCAACCACTCCCACCCACCTCACCGACCTGTGTGATCGCTGACAATATTTTTGGAGACGTGATTAAACCACCATTTTCTGTAATACATACCTATCTTTATCCTGCTCTACATATATGAAAGAACTATCTTGTTTAATCCTATAGACAGTGGTTCTGGAAATTCTAAATGGTGTGAGCCTTTAATAAAGATCCTGTGGGTCACGAGCCACAGGTTGAGAACAGCTGCTCTAAGGGATATAAAACAGATGATGAGAGAGAAGGTGTGAGCTGCAATATAATTTCATAAAGGCCAAGAGATGGGAAGCAGCCCATCTTCTCAAACATCCTCAGGCAGGGAAGTGGGTGTGATGGGACACAATATCCATGCCTTAACAAGAGCTCCAGTGCCCTGGTCAACTTTTGGAGGCAAAAACAAGCAACTTGGAAAAAGTGAACTAACTCCTACCATCCCGCCTAGGCATACACTCTAGGTTCCCCAACCCCTATACCCCAAACACAGCACAAAGAAAAGACATGATCTTAGGAGAAAATGTATTAGGAAGAATCTCTTCTTATTTTAAGGGTGAGAGTTTCCCTTTCATGAAATGCAAGGAAGCGGAGAGACTCGGCAATCTCAGCAGTGCAGGGGGGTCTGAAGGCACCTGGCCAATGTGCAACCTTCACGAGGTCATGCATCCAGTATAGGCTCTCTGTTGGCCATGGGCGGGAAATGGTCCTGACACAATTGGAGGCTGACCTTTTCCAGAAAATCTTCTTGCCCCTTCTGTTTTATTCTGCATTTGGAAATCCACTGACAACAAGGAATCATATACTTTCTAATGTGATGTTCACTAGGAGGCCACCCTTCCATGTCAGGGAGGGGGAAGACATGTCCACCAAAGCACGTCCTCATGCATCTTCTCTACGCTTCCATGAGGGCTGCACAGAAGAGTCTGCCTGCCATTCATAATTGTGCATTCTCTGTTGGCTTATGCTTGGTATAAAACAGAGATTGTCCTAGGGCTCCCTATCCTTCCTGTGACCACAGATAAGGAAGAACAAGGGGATACTCCAAGCTGACAACTGAATTTGTTGCCCCAAACTATTCTACATAACTAGCTTCAGAGCTTCTTCTTGGAGGGTGCTTGGCGATCCCACCTTCAGAATTTGGTGTTCCCATGTGTTCCAGTTGATTGAGAAGTAAGCTCACTCTTGAAGCTCGTGAATTATTCCCTGATTTCTTAGGCCTTTCACAGAGTTAGACCCACACAGACCCTTATCTGAAGACTGATCTGAATCACTCAACAGATAATCTTTTGGGCTATTCCTCACGCTAAGTTCCTGATCCTTCTGAGTATCCTTGTTAAGTGAAGCATTTCTCAGCATCTCTCTTGGAAACTTCCAGTTTGGCTGAATCCAAAATTCTTTTGTGATGATGCTCCCCTGTTTTCTTCAGAAGCTCAGGGCTGAGAGAAAAATCTCCAAAAAGGATGGGGGCTGGAATGCAGACCTTGGAGGACTGGCTGAGCAATGTGATGTTGGGGAACTGGAGGACAAAGTTCTTCCAGGGATTTCTTGATTACAGAGTATAACCCCACACAATTTGCTGCTCTTTTTGAGACACATTCCAGACCAGATGGGAAATGTCAGATGGCTAACACACTGTGCCTCATTCTGGGGTTTATGAAAACACACACCCCAGAATCTAATCTGTGATAGCGAAAAAGGTGATAGGATTGGGAGCGGAAATTTAAATTTAGCCTGAGACTGAACCTGAGTGAGGGTTAAGGACTGAGATTGGGCAGAGTTTGACACAGAGGTTGGAGATGGTTAATTACTGGTGTTCTTCAGCTATGAAGGTATTTGAGATTGAAGAACACAGATGTTGAGGAACAGTCTCCTGGGACAAGCACCACAAAGGTCAGGGATTGACCCTGAAGAGACAGGAGTTTCCAGGAGAGCTGGATGTATTTGGCTCTCTGTCATCCTCAAAGTTCTTAGGACACAGGAAATGCTGTCCATGTGCAGGTCTCTGGTTTTCAATTGCTGGTTCACAAAGGAAGGGAATCTGCTGAGCCATGCTTGTTGGCAATTGATATAAACATTGTCCATGAAAAACTGACCATATTTTGCCATGTATATTGTGCACTCACACTTTTGACCCAAAATTCCAGAAAACATAACTCAGTTGTTGGCCAGAAGAAACACATGTGGGGAAGGCTAACATTTCTCTGTAAACATGCAGATTGTGCCACCCTTCCACAGCCACCCACTCTGTGAAGGCTGCCCCTTCCTTTCCTCCCAGGAGCCATTCCCCCCTCACCACATCAGGGACCATATACAAGTTTCTCACACATATGGCCATTGGGGCAGGAGCTTCTCAGCTGCTCAACCCAAAGGCAGCCATGATGTTCCCTGAGACCCGTGCAGGGCTCTCAAACCCCTCTCTGCAGGGCTCAAACCCCTCACACCCAACTTCTTCTGCGCCACTCTCCCAACCCCTTCTGTGCAACACCATGGGCCACAGATTTGACCCCCCTAGGCCAGGGCCTGCCTCGCCAGCCCTACCACAGCCTCCTCCCTTGGTCATGGCACTAGGCAGAGGTCACACTGGCTCCCAGCACATCATAAATTCTCCTGAACTGGACCTCCATAAACTCAGGAAGCTCAAGAAGGAAAGCACAACAGCTCCTTGAGACACATTGGACAACCCCACCCCCAAGCCCTACCACCCACATAAGATGAGCACTCTTGTTTATCCCTCAAAAATTGGGGCAAAAAGATGTACAATATACATGGCAAATTTTGGAAGTTGGGAATCTGGCCTAAGTTGCTTTGGAAAAGAACACATTTTCTTTCCCTTTTCCTTTTATACCATCAAATAACCACGGTTTTAAACCTGTGTCTCCAACAGGGCCAGAACATCAACTTGGGCAGGGAGACATAAACAGATGTTACTAGGTTGGCTATAGGATCTCCCACAAATGAAGCCTTAGAAGGCGAAGGGGAATAAACTTCAGAGATGGAGGCTCCCGCAGGAGAATTCTGACACTGCTTGGAGAGTCAGTGCCTGTGATTGCTGGGACAAGGTGGACAGTTCCTCAGCACCAACTGGGGAAAACATCTCCAGAACAAGCTTCCTTAGATGGAAACATGGTCAGGTTGAGTCACAGCTAAAGTGTCTTCTGGTGGTGGTGAAGCAGACAGGTTGTTGTTTCCTGATGATAAACATGGGAATCCATGTGACCATTTTCTGGGATAAACTTGGTAAGAGATTGACATCTTAGGAAAGGCAGAGATCAAAATCACTTGACAGAGAGAAAATCATCTCTGCTTAGAGAACAACATCTGCTCACTGAGTGTTGCATGGAGGGAGAGGAAGAAAGCAAGTGGCTGGGGTGCAGAATGTCCACTGGGAATGTGGAATCCAAGGGAGAAACAGGCATCGGGAGCAGAGAGTGACTGAGTGCTGAGGGTGAAGTTAAGTCACATAAGGTCAGAAGAGAAGATGGAGAGTGGAGGTGAAGAAAGCTCAGAGAGAAAGGCTGGTGTTAATTCTTCTGGGGTGCTTCCTAGGATTGCAGATAAGAGGGTGGGTGAAGATTGTCTCATGGAATCCACAGGAGAGAATATGCCAGTGGGGGTAGCAGCATCTTCAGGAACTCCCAGGACAACAGTGGCTTGAATTTAACAGTTGTTCCATGGCACATCTCACAGCGGATCTGGATACACGGGTGATGAATTTGGACAGTACCACAGTGCTAGCCCAGGGCTGCAGAATACAAGAGGGACATAGCTGCGGACAGGACCAGAATAAAGAAATGGGGGCCTACTCATCTACTAGGGTAGGACCTCTTGAAGCATGCTCCCCATCACCTCAACCTACCCATGACTTCACAATATCCTCTCTGGTCTCCTCCCAGGCCATTACTAACATCACCACTCCATATCTAGCCCCTCCCATGACCAGGGCAGGATGCACAGAATCCATGAAATGTATAGAGCATGCTTTCCAAAGGGTCCAGGAAACACACGGAAAGACTCATCACCTTTTCAGAGTAGTATTCAGCTTCTTTCACTCTTCTGGTTCTCTTTAGGTAACTCTGCAAACCTGGGAAATCACGAGAGTAGGTGATATATAAGGAAGATAGGAGAACAGGGATCATACTGGACTCCCTTTAGGGAGAACCTTGGGTTATTAAACTCTGATGGCCCAATATCAAGTTCAAATGGTCAACAGTAATATTAACAGATTCAAGACTGTACGGCTTCATTCATGAAGTACATTACTCCACCTGCTGCTAAAAACCACATGAATACTCCACCTGCTGCTAAAAACCACATGAAGCTCAGACATCACTGGTTACTTCAAAGAGGAAGCTGAGCACCCAAGAAGTCAAAGTGCTGATACAGTCAAGAGACAGAAGTGCTGATTATAAACCAACATGTAGTCTTTCCTGGACATCTCATATGGCCGCCTATTGGGGAATACCCAGTGTTCAGGTCAGTCACTGCTTTCTGCTCACAGATGGGAAGAGCAGAGACCCTGAGAGGTATCTTGTTGCTTAACATATTCCTATGAGCCTTCCTTAGAGGGCTCTCTTTTCCCAGAGAGACTGTATTTAGCAACGGACCACCTCTGAGAGCATGGCTCTGGGGCCTCATGGAAGTAACAGGAAGGCTTACAGTTGGAGAGCTCAGTCAAATACACAGAACCTTGTTTTTCAATGTTCCACCTTCCTTTTCCCTGTTGGCTCTGCCCTGATGCTGCTGAGAACAAAAGGAAAAGAATGAGAGGCTGAAACTCTCTTCTCTCACACCTCTTCCCTAAGAGGCTCAGACATTCATTATCCAAGAATCACGAGCCTCTCCATTTTAACAACTACAAAAGTGTTCCTCTTATCCATTTTTAAAGGGGATAAAATATTCCCCTTTTTCCTTTTCTGAGAAACTCAAGGGAGGATTTTGTTGTGAAATTTTGACTCAGTGTCCTCAGAAGTCCTCTGCTCAAGAAGGACCCAGAATCATAAACCAACAATCACATCTGCTCCCTCAGAGGACTCTGCATTCTGAGGACAGAGCTTGGATGGTCTCGACATTGCTTTCCTGAACAGCTCAACATGAAGAAAGGGTTGGCTCAGTGATACCTAATATGGGAAAGCAACAATCAAGTGTCACTTTCTCAGTATGCCAATCCAGAATCATGAAGTCATGTGTTTTGGGATTTATCCAGAAGCCCCCACCACACCCAGATGGGCAGCCTGTGAGCCTAACTTGGAATCTTCATCCTCCTGAACCCCTAGCCCTGTCCAACCTCTCCCTCTGGAGGAGTGATGCTCTATAATGCTCCAAGCCAATCAGACTCATTTAGAAATGTGGGAATAGGATTGGAAACAGCAACAGGGAATCTCTCTTGAGGGCTCCTTACCTTTTGGATGTCTGAGTTTTTCCAGAAGGTTGGTGAAAATGCTTTCAACACAAGGTAGCAGAAGTACAAAAGCAACAATGTGAAACAGAAGCAGAACTCAGCCAGGGCTCAGTATAGTTGTTCAGAAAACAGGAACTCTTCTGCACTGTCTGGAGAGTGGGGCTGCCTGAAGCAACTGAGTGCTGAGGGTGTCCAGGCTTGGCTGTAGCCTCAGGCCTGCATCACACAGCACAGGAGAGTCACAAAGGGGTCATGAGGGTGTGGAGGGAACAACAGGAGGAGGGCAGCCACAGCCCCCACCCACCATCCCAGAAAACCTTCTGTCCCTGTTGGGACTTCTGGGTCCTTCTGACCTCCCCTGCCATCCCATTTTATGACTTCACACATTCTTCACACCATATGTTTGCCTCAATGAAATGTTCCATTTGTTTTATGTGTAACCAGCTATTACCTGAGTCCCCCTGTGCTTTGTGCAGCCTTTGACTTGGACCTTGGAAGTCTGAAACAGCTGGAATTTCTGCTTCTACCCTGACATTTATACTCTCAGGATTACACAGATCCTCAAATCAGTGTTAGCTACAGAATTTTTTTGCCTAACTCTAACCTAGATATAAAATCTAAAGTTCTATTACACTTAATTTAGTCTTATGAATGTTGAATAGAAAATGTTTTCAAGTCAGCCTTTAGTATTTCAATCAGAGTAGCTGACTAAAATAAAATGAATAATATTCAACAATCCAAAACTAAAATAAGTATAAAATAAATGTATATAATTAAGAATTCGAGTGATATGGGGTAAATTTAGAGTACTTATTTTTCTGAAGTTAATGAAACAAAGTGTACAAGGACTTCAGACATACTACATACACACAATCACACCAACACACATTTACATGCCTTGATGAATGAGTCTAATATTTTCAAATTCAGGAATCAATTCCCTCCTATTACTTCAATCTACCATTCATTATATTGACTATAACTTTTTTCTAACTCTACTCAAGGAACAGATAGTCCCAGACCTCTACATTACAGATGTGTGACTCCACCAAGCCAGGCATAGCTCACAGTGTAAATAAATTGTTTGGTCCCTCAGCATGTGGTTATGAAATAGGGCCTAGGAGTGTCAAAGCCTTCAGGCAGAATCTGGTCTTGAGCAGCCTCACCTGAGTCTTTCATGGGCCATGTGAACATGATCTTTCCTATAGTCAGGCTCTTCATGCCAGGTGTATATTCTCCCTATATTCCTCCACCTTTTTCCTAGACCTTCTTTGTAAACTCTTTATCAGATGCTAGCTCTCCTCTGAACTATCTCCCAACTTATCATGTTTCTCTGAAACTCTGCAGCCCTTCACTTTCCAAGAGCTTCCACTCTCTCCTCCCTTTGATATGCATCCTCAATCAAGTTTTCAGTTCAGAAATATTTCCTTCTGGAAACTAGGAGGCACAGACGTGTATATTTGGGGCTCTGCCCTTGACCTCATACTGCAGTTTTAACAGTAAGTCCTACATAGTTCAAGATCTATACAAATGCGGAGAAGTGCTTTTCCTACTACAAGCATTTGTAACTGCCAAGTGGTCTCTGGAACAAATCGAATACTGTGGGGCGTACCTGATCCCACACATCGCGTTCCTGGCATTATACTGCCTCACAGATGTGCACTAGTTGGCTATTCATAAAACCAAAAAGTGGACATAAAAATTAAAATTTCAACAATTGTGGAATTATTGTGCAAATTATTATGCTAATGTCATGGAATGTTATACATTTTGTTGTTTTTATAGACAGAATCACTCACCTGGGCTTAATGAAGTGGTACATCATAACTCACTTTATCATTAGTTTCCTGGGTTCAAGAGATCCTCCTGCCTCAGCCTCCAAAGTATCTGGGACTACAGTCATGCCTCACCTCTAATTTTTGTAGAGACAGGGTCTTGCTATGTTGATGTGACTCATTTTGAAAACATATCCTTAAACAATTCTGCCTCAGCCTCCCAAGACATTAAAGGCATGAACCAGGTGCACCTGGCCTGGAATAATATATTCAATGAAATAATGAGAGTATTTAAATTTTTTTAGTGTATTAACTGAGACAAAAAATACAAAATTAGATGAAAAACCAAATATTGTTGTTTGTATTACACACACACAAAGGTAGAAATGAAAATGCTAGCCACATGAATGGACATGTTAATTAACTGCATTGGGGTGATTCTTTCACAATGATGACATATATCAAAATATCAAGTTATATACCCTACATACATACAATTTTTTTTTTTTTTCCGCCGAGGCTGGGTTTGAACCCACCACCTCCGGCATATGGGACTGGCGCCCTACACCTTAAGCCACAGGCACTGCCCTATACATACAATTTTTGTCATGTATACATCAATAAAGGAGAAAATTCAAACTGAGAGACATTTTCCAAAATAAACTACTGACTTTAATGGACAAAATTTAAATAATGAATCATAAAAGATGAGACCCAAATAATCAACAAGATTATGCAAAGATAAGATGCTCAACCTTATTACTCATCAGGAAAGAGCAAATTAAAATTACAATAAGTACCACTACATACTGCTCAGATAGCTAAAAGGAAAACACAGACAATACTAAGTGTTGACAAGAATGCAGAGTTACTGGAAATCTCATATATTGCTAGTGGGAATTTATGTTAGTATAACCATTTTGGAAATTTGTTGGGCAGTATCCCTGTACCCATTAACAGAGCATTTCTAATCCTAGCTATATACCCAAGAGAATTGAGTGCGGTGACTACCAAAAGACATGTTAAAAACTTTCATAGCAAATTCACTTATAATACCCTGAACAAAAAAAATTCTAATAATGAAATATGAAATAAAATTTGCAGTTTATTTACATCATAGATGTGAATAGATATAGTTGTATATATATTTATCTGAGTATACAGGTATAATAGGAGATGAGGTCCTTGTTTTTTAGATCATGTTTTTCATGATCACCTCTCATTTTGTGGCTTGTCTTTTAACAATCCTTATAATAAATTTTGTTGAATAAAGTTCTGAATTTTGATAAGCTACAGTCTATAATTTATTATTGTGTGTGTTTGTGTATGTATGTCTTGTGTAAAAATCTTTGCATAGTTGAGAGGTGGAGCAAGATGGCCAAATAGAACCCTCCAGGAATTGTCCCTCTGCAAGAACACTAAATAGAACAACTATGCACACGGAAAAACACCTTTATAAGAACCAAACATCAGACAAGCAATCACCGTACCTACTTTTACCATCATAACATGTAAAAAGTCACTTAAGAATGTAAGAAAAAATGGTTTTCTCAGGCCACAAAACCTCACAACACCTCCCCTACCTCCAGATGTGTCAGTCCAGCACTGTGTGGTGAGAGAATCTATGTGCTTGGAGAAAGGAGGACAGAGAACTGTAGGACTGCGTATTGGAACGCAGGGCCACCCTGTCACAGGGAAACAAGACAGGGCAGAATTCTGCTGGCACCCATGAAGGGACAATACAGACGAGCCCCAGAAGAAAATCTTTCACCCCTGCAGTGGGAACCTGAGCTCAAGCTAGCTCCATCACCAGCTACAAAAAGTGGCCTGAGGCCGAAAAAATGTAAATACTAAATGTAGATACTCAGGCCACAAAGACTGTGGTCCTTAGACAAGTCTTAGTGCTGTTCTGAGCTTCGATCCAGTGCACCTGGGGTATGCATAGCTGAAAAACCAGCTGTAGTGGCCAAGGGAGTGTTCGCATCACCCCTACCTCAACTCCAGGAAGTGCAGCTCAGGGAGAGCTTTTCCACTTTGGAAAAGGAAAGGGAAGAGTACAGGGAACTTTGTCACACCATAAAATAAAGTGCCACACAGATGCCTGAAGTCCCTGGTTGCAGGCCTTAGATCCTAGATGACATTACTAGACTTAACCCTGGACCAGAAGGGAACATGCTTCCCTGAAGGAAAAGACCCAGCCCTGGCAGGATTCACTACCTGCTGATGAAAGAGCACTTGGGCCTTGAACAAACAACAGCTGTAGCCAGGCTACATAGTCTGGTGTGACCAGAGCAGTGGTGGCTGTGGGAAGGGCTTGCATCATCGCTCTCACAACTCTTAGCACCCCAGCACGCAGAATGAGACTCTTATTTTGTGGAAAGTGAAGGAAGAGAGTGAGATGGTAATCCATGGAATTCTCCCTGCCTTACCGAGGTCCACCAATGCGGTACCACCAGTGGGCGGTAGGAGCCATGATGTTATTAGTCTTAGTGCGCTCCCTAGTGCTGACATGGCTGCACTGACCAAAGACTTAATCATAACACTAAAATCCCTCTGCCTACCAAAAACCATGGGTACCAAAGAATAGGTAGAAATGCCCAGACTGCAAAGATTAGAATTAATACCTAACTCTTCAAAACCCAGATACCAACAGACATCCACAAGTATCTACAACATACAAGAAAACATGATATCTCCAAATGAACTAAATCAGACACCAGTGGCCAATCCCAGAGTGATGGAGATGAGTATCTTTGTATACCTCAAGGTCATGAAGATATTATCTTACGATTTCTTTAGGAAGTATTATATTTTACCTTTTATATTTAGCTCTACGATCCAACTTAGGTTTTTTTTTGTGTGTGTTCAATACAATGTTAGAAACAGATGTTGTTTTTTTCCCTACAGATGTTCAAATATTTTACTTTTTTTTCCTCCACTGCATTGTCATGAAAGTTTTATCATTAAATCAACACATTGAGTGGAGAGGGGACTGAATTCTGAAGTCCTGTTCTGTTAGTCCACACCGCTTTAATTCATACTACACTGTTTGAATTAATATCACACTACATTAAATGAAAATCTTTAAGTATTCAAATCTGGTAGTATGTTTACCATCTCACTCTCTTCCTTCACTTTCCACAAAATAACTCTGCTTTTCCCCTCAAAGATTTGAGCTTTTGATTGGGTTTCATTGACTCCATAGTTCAATCCAGTAATAAATGACATTGTAACAATTTTCAGTATGTTTGCCTAATTTATAAATACCCTATATCTCTCCATTCTTTAGAGTCTTAAATTTCTCTCTGCATTTTTCCTTTTTTGGTTTTCATTATGAAAAATCTTCATATTTTTTGTTAGATCTTACCTGAATGTGTGATGTTTTATGCTACTTTTATTTCTTTTATTTCATTTTTAAAGTGTTTATAATTGATAACTAGAAATACAATTTTTAACTATTCTACATATAGACAAGTTTTTCGGATTCACTTAATTACTGTACTTTCCTTGCAGATTCCTCAGGGTACACAATTATGTCCTTTGTGATTAATAACACCTTCAATTATTTTTTTTCCTTTTTCAATATTAATACCTCTAACTTATTTTTCTTTTTATTTAATGTTGAGGATTCATTGAGTTTACAAGAAACCAGTTTACACTGATTGCATTTGTTAGGTAAAGTCCATTTCACTACCTTCTCTTGCCCCCAAAAGGTGTGGCACACACCAAGACCCCAGCTGCCTTCCTCCTTTGCTCTTTCTGCTTTTCCTTTCCCCCACCTATAACTCATTTTTCATGCCTTCTGAAAGTGTGAAGAAAAAAGTTCAAATTGAAGTGGTGTTTCTGTTTCTGACCTCAGGAAGAAAGTGTTCAATGTTTTACCATTAAGAATGAATTAGCTGAAGGATTTTTGAGGATACTCTTTATCAGATTAAGAAAGTTTCTTTTTATTTTCTAATTTGCTGAGCATTTTGTCATGAATGATTAATTTTATCAAGTGTCTTTTCTACCTCCATTGAGATAATTAGATTTTCTCCTTAATTTTGCCAATGTGGTAAATTGATTTTCTTTTTTTTCTTTTTATTAAATCATAGCTGTATACATTAATGTGATTATGGGGCACCATACCCTGGTTTCATAGACCATTTGACACATTTTCATCACACTGTTTAACATAGCCTTCCTGGCATTTTCTTAGTTATTGTGCTAAGACATTTACATTCCACATTTACTAAGTTTCACATATACCTTCGTAAGATGCACCGCAGGTGTAATCCCACCAATCGATGGATTTTCTAAAACACACTAATTCCCAGAAAAGAACCCACATTGGTCACCAAATTCCGGTTCTGTTAGTTATTCTTGTGTTACAACTACCCCACTGTCTCTGGCCTACAGACATGGACACCATGGAAGTTTTCAAGGATAATCATAAATTCTTTCTTGATGTGTTGACTGCAGGGTGCTTTGCTCAGGCTCTCCTAGGCTGTGGGTTATAGTTAAAGGGGAGTGGAGAATATGCACATAAGTTATTACAATATTTCCATTTCTCCTTGGTCTCCTTTGGTCACAGAATACAAGAGGGGTTCTAATACTTTGAACTCATTTACAGGGGCCACCATTGAATCCAGGTTTCAATGAGCAGGTCTAACTGACTATTGTTGTTTATCCAGACTCTGGGCGAGTACACCCATGTAAACAAATTTGTACTGATGGTCTCATGTTTTATCCCTCTTCATTTTACAACTTTTATAATCTTTTCTTCTTTAGCCTTGAGACTTTCAGGAGATTGGCTACAAGCTCTAGCCCTGCCTGGCTACAGCTATGAGGAATTAAGTCATGGACGATTACAATGTGCCTTTCATGGGGAACTTCTTTATTTTGGGTGAAAAGACCAACGTCTACTTATCTGACCTGTAACCAGTATGACTCTCATAGGAAACTTATTTATATTCACAGAGGCCCTTGTGGCTCTGCCTTGTGTTAAGTTTATTCCTGTCAAGAAAACGACTTTCCCAAAATATGCAAGAATAACTTTTACATTTTTTCCTTCCAACACTGTTGATTGACTTTGCAGAAATAAAGTTTGAAAATAAGAAAAAGAAAAGATAATTTACACTCTCTAGGAGAGCCTTATCCTGGATAAAAGTTAGGGCAGGGCTCTCCCCAGCCCTGCCCTGGTGAGTCCTGCCCAGAGGTCTGGGGCCCAGGCTCCACCGAAGTCCTCCCGTGACCTGCAGCTAGGCCACCTCCGCCAGCCCCAGCACGGGTCGCTGCAGAGGGACCGCCGGGTGGGCTCCTACACCGGCTCAGGATCGCGGCCCGGGGTGGGAGGGAAGCGGCTGACTTGGGGAGGGGATGCCGCCCTGAGGAGGTGGAGCCACCCCGTGGTACCCTGTGCTACTCCTCGCTTGCCACCGCACGCCCCATCTGGCCACCTTTCCTCTCTGCGGGGACGGCTTCTGCAGCTCGTAGCATTACCAGAGGAATTGGAAGAAGCTGCAGGCCATGGAGGGGAAGCGGGATGAGGCGGAGAAATGTGTCCAGATCTCCTTGGAGGCACGGAACAGTTGGCACGGCGAGAAGGCCCCGCGCTTCTTGCAGAAGCGGAGAAGCTCCACCCACTGCCCTCAGGCCTGCGCACTATTGGAAATAATTATGAAAAATGGAAGCACAGCGGAAATAGCGCTCCTTGCCAAAAACCATCAGGAGGTGATGATCAAAGCAAACCTAATTGTACAAAAGACACCACATCTGGTAGTGGTGAAGGTGGAAAAGGCTATAGCAAAGACAAAATAGATGGAGTTCTCAGCATAAACAAATGGAAAAAGTACTATGAAGTACTTGGAGTTATGAAAGATGCTGGTGATGAAGATTTGAAAAAAGCTTATAGAAAGCTTGCTTTGAATTTTCATCCAGACAAAAACCATACACCTGGAGCAACAGATGCTATTAAAAAGATTGGAAACGCTTATGCTGTTTTAAGTAATCCAGAACAACGAAAACAATACGAACTCACAGGCAATGAAGAACAAGCTTAGAATCACCAAAACAATGAGAGATTTAATTTCCATAGAGGTTGTCAAGCTGATAGAACTCCAGAGACTTAATATATTTTTTTTGCTGGTGGATTTCCTTCAGGTAGTGTACATTCATTTTCAAATGGACAGGCTGGTTACAGCCATTAACAACATCAATATCAACACAGTGGCCATGAAAGAGAGGAAGAAAGAAGAGATGGAGGTTTTTCTATGTTTATCCAGCTGATGCCCATTATTGTATTGATCCTCATGTCATTATTAAGCCAATTGATGGTCTCTAATCCTCATTATTCCTTATATCCCAGATCTGGATCAGGGCCAACCATTAAAATGTAGACAGAAAATTGGGGTGTTGTTTATTATGTCAACAAGTACTTCAAAAATGAATATAAAAGAATGTTATTACAGAAGGTACACCATGGGATATTATGCTCCCTTAAAAAAAGATGGAGACTTTACCTTTTCATGTTCACATGAATGGAGCTGGAACACATTCTTCTTAGCAAAGTATCTCAAGAATGGAAGTAAAAGTATCCAATTGCTCAAGTATCCATGTACTCATTCCTACTATGAAACTAATTTATAGCTTTCATATGAAACCTATAATCCAATTATAGCCTAAGAATATGGGGAAAGGGGAAAAGGGAAAGGCAGCAGAGGAAAGGGTGAAGGATGGGTAGAGGGAGGGTAATTGGTCGGACCACACCTAAGATCCATCTTATAAGGTAAATGTGAAACTTACTAAATGTAGAACATAAATGTGTTTACACAATAATTAAGAAAATGCCAGGAAGGCTATGTTAAACAGTGTGATGAAAATATATAAATTGTATATAAAACCAGCGCATTGTACCCCCGATTTCATTAATGCACCCAGCTATGATTTAATAATAATAAAAAAAAACTATTGATACATTTCCTTTAAGTTAGAGAACAGATAGCAATGGAGACATGGCATAAAAGTAAAGAACATGGCAAATAAATTTAAAAGATCAAAAATAAAATTGTTAAGATAAAAAAAGGTAGAAAAGAGTGTAGTAGAAGATTATGTGACTAATATTTGAAATAATTGATAGAAAGAAAGACAACAAAAAACAAGTATGCAGTATGCAGCAAAAGTGTACCGTGATGGGGGGGGGGACAAGATGGCAGACTGAAGCCAGCTTTCCACAGAGGCTCCTGTCCAGAAGGAGAGTTAAGGGACAAAAATTTAGTGAGTATCCTGGTGGATTTGAGCTGCACCAAGAGAGAAGGTTGAAGAACACACACCAACACCACTGAGGCAAGCTGTGATCACAAGGATGCAAACAAAAGGTACAAAATCCATCACCAAGCAGATGGGAGTACCCTCCCCCATGAGACCGGCTCAAGAGCCCAACAATTAAACAAACAGGCAGAAATTAAAGGCACTCCCACTACACTCCATGGCAGAGACCTTCTAAGAACTGGACCTACCTCCCCTACTAGGGTGCCATGGCGTTCTCCTCCCAGGCATAAAACTGTATAAAACTTTAAATATCTGGGAGGCAGAGAAAGATCGCGGCCGAGTAACAGCTTCCTTGCATCTGGGCATCGTGAGTCTGGGGAAATAGGACTCCAGGTATCTCTGGCTGGTGGGATCTGCCCATCATCACCCCTGTGAGGATACAGGGAGTCAGTGAGAGACTTCTGGACCACAAGAAAAGGACTAAAACAGTGGAAAACCAGCAAGTGGTCATGTGTGTTCAATCCGTCTAAACCGGCCTGCAACTGTAAGTTCAGTAGCAGCAAGACTGCAAACCAGAAAGGACTTACCTGTGAACTGTTTTGGTGTCTTTGGACTTGGCACTCAGTTGAACTGCCTTGGGGAGAGCCTGAGCAGGAGTGTGGAGAACTTTGGCTGTTGTCTAGGGCCCCAGTCTGAGCCGCTGAGCCAAACGGAGCTAATAGTGTTTGGCTGTGGGTGGAAGGGAGCCATTGTGAGCGATCTGCCATGGAAAGCTCCGCCCTCGCAGAGCTAGAATCGGGTGGGAGCTGGTAACCCAGCGACCTAGTAGCCTAAGAGTGGGGTCTGAGCCGCATTGCAGCCCTAACCCTCAGGGGCAGAGTGAGACCGGTTTGGGCACACTGGGTAAGTGGATAGCCACTTCAGCAGTGATTCCAGCGACAAGTACTTTCCTGGGAAACCTTCTGCTCAGCAAGTTTACAAGTTCAAAGTGTCTTTTAAATGGGCTGAAGAGAGATTTAGGGTATCTACCTGCTGGGGTTTGAGAAATCAGAAGCCTCCAGTCGAATCAGAACTGTGATTAACATCTCATACCCCAGAAGACCACGTGTTGCCCAGACAATATTCAATAACATATACATACTGCTTTGTTTTTGGTTGTGTGTTTTTTTGTTTTGTTTTGATTTCTTTTTGGTTTGGTTGTTTATTTCGTTTATTTTGATGTTGTTAATGTTGTTTTGTTTTTTAATTTCAACCTTTTCCATACAGATCCTTTTTCTTTCTCAATATTTCTAGATTAATTATAATTTCCCATTGCTGCCTTTTTCAATAACTAGAACTTCATTTTTGCTAGTGTTTCTACAGCAATGATTTGGTTTTTCACCCAATTTTATCCCGTGAAGTTTTCTGTTTGCTTGTTTTGGTTTGATTTATAGCATTTTTGACTTTCCTCTCTACTTGGTGGAGGTGGGGTACTGTGTCTGATCAGGTTAACAAAGAGCTGCTGACCTCAAGGGAACCACCCAACTGGGCACCCCCAGAAAGTGGGATTTTTTTAAAGTTGTGTCAAAGTACCATACTGTATACCTATATTGCTCTGTCTCCCTCTTTCTGTGCCTCTCTTCTTTTTGTCAATATTCCTTTTACCCACCCCCTATACTTTCTCCATTTTTCTTTTTTTTCTTATCACTCGGTCCTCTTTTCTTTCATCCCTTTTTTGCTCCTCAACCTTCTCATCCATCTGGTCCTGTAACCCTTAGTCCACAGGCATGAGAACTTAAAGAGCAAGAGGAAATGAAAGGAAAATTAAGGCAAGGAAACAGATAAAAGAAATCACTCATGAGGAAGAATCAGCTGAAAACTCGAGGCAACATGAACAACCAGTCCAGAACAACACTGCCAAGGGACCATGAGGTAGCTACTGCAGAGGATTCCACCTATACAAAAATGTTACGAATGACAGAAAGGGAATTTAGAATACACATGTTGAAAACAATGAAAGAAATAATGGAAACAATGAAGGAAACTGCTAATAAAGTTGAAAATAAACGAAAGGAAATTCAAAAACAGAATCAAATAAGAGATGAGCGATATGAAGACTATAAAAAGGAGATAGCAGAGCTGAAGGAACTGAAACAGTCAATTAGGGAACTTAAAGATGCAATGGAAAGTATCAGCAACAGGTTACACCATGCAGAAGAAAGAATGTCAGAGGTAGAAGACCAAGTTCTTGAGATAACTCAGATAGTCAAAGAGGCAGAAAAGAAGAGAGAGAAAGCAGAACGTTCACTGTCAGAATTATGGAACTTTATGAAGCGTTCCAACATACGAGTTATAGGAATTCCAGAAGGGGAAGAAGAATGCCCCAGAGGAATGGAAGCCATACTAGAGAATATTATAAAAGAAAATTTCCCAAACATCACCAAAGATTCTGACACACTGCTTTCAGAGGGATATAGGACCCCAGGTCACCTCAAATCTAACCGAGCTTCTCCAAGACACATTGTGATGAACCTGTCCAAAGTCAAGACCAAAGAAAAGATTCTGCAAGCTGCCAGGAGTAAGCGCCAGTTGACCTACAGGGGCAAATCCATCAGAGTTACCGCAGACTTCTCTAATGAAACTTTCCAAGCAAGAAGACAATGGTCATCTACCTTTAATCTACTTAAACAGAATAATTTTCAGCCCAGAATTCTGTACCCTGCTAAACTAAGCTTAAAAATTGATGGAGAAATCAAATCATTTACGGATATACAAACATTGAGGAAATTCGCCACAACAAGACCAGCTCCACAGGAAATACTTCAACCTGTTCTGCACACTGACCACCACAATGGATCAGCAGCAAAGTAAGAACTCAAAAATCAAAGGACAGAACCTAACCTCCACACTGATGCAAAAGATAAAACTAAGCAATGGACTCTCACCAAATAAGACGAATAGAATACTACCACACTTATCAATTATCTCAATAAATGTTAATGGCTTGAATTCCCCACTGAAGAGACATAGATTTGCTGACTGGAGTAAAAAACACAAGCCATCCATTTGCTGTCTGCAAGAAACACACCTGGCTTCAAAAGACAAATTAAAGCTTAAGTCGTAAAAAATTAAAGCTTCCAAGGGTTGGAAGACAATTTTTCAGGCAAATGGAATTCAGAAGAAAAGAGGAATTGCAATCTTATTTTCAGATACATGTGGATTTAAAGCAACTAAAGTCAAAAAAGACAAAGATGGTCACTTTATATTGGTCAAGGGAAAACTACAAAAAGAAGACATTTCAATTCTAAGTATTTATGCACCCAATTTAAATGCTCCCAGATTCTTGAAGCACACCTTACTCAGTCTGAGCAATATGATATCTGATAATACCATCATAACAGGGGACTTTAAGACACCTCTTACAGAGCTGGACAGATCCTTTAAACAGAAAATAAACAAAGATATAAGAGATTTAAATGAGACGCTAGAACAACTGTGCTTATAGACACATATAGAACACTCCACCCCAATGATAAAGAATATACATTCTTTTCATCACCCCATGGAACATTCTCCAAAATTGATCATATCCTGGGACACAAAACAAATATCAACAGAATCAAAAGAATTGAAATTTTACCTTGTATCTTCTCAGACAATAAGGCACTAAAGGTGGAACTCAACTCTAACAAAAATGCTCAAGCCCACCCAAAGGCATGGAAATTAAACAATATTCTGTTGAATAACAGATGGGTGCAGGAAGAAATAAAACAGGAAATCATTAACTTCCTTGAGCATAACAACAATGAAGACACAAGCTACCAAAACCTGTGGGATACTGCAAAAGCAGTTTTGAGAGGAAAATTCATCGCTTTCGATGCCTACATTCGAAAAACAGAAAGAGAGCACATCAACAATCTCACAAGAGATCTTATGGAATTGGAAAAAGAAGAACAATCTAAGCCTAAACTCAGTAGAAGAAAAGAAATATCCAAAATCAAATCAGAGATCAATGAAATTGAAAACAAAAGAATCATTCAGAAAATTAATGAAACAAGGAGTTGGTTTTTTGAAAAAATAAATAAAATAGATAAACCATTGGCCAGACTAACTAGAAATGGAAAAGTAAAATCTCTAGTAACCTCAATCAGAAATGATAAAGGGGAAATAACAACTGATCCCACAGAGATACAAGAGATCATCTCTGAATACTACCAGAAACTCTATGCCTAGAAATTTGACAATGTGAAGGAAATGGATCAATATTTGGAATCACACTCTCTCCCTACACTTAGCCAGGAAGAAATAGACCTCCTGAACAGACCAATTTCAAGCACTGAGATCAAAGAAACAATAAAAAGCTTCCAACTAAAAAATGCCCTGGTCCAGATGGCTTCACTCCAGAATTCTATCAAACCTTCAAGGAAGAGCTTATTCCTGTACTGCAGAAATTATTCCAAAAAACTGAGGAAGAAGGAATCTTCCCTAACACATTCTATGAAGCAAACATCACCCTGATACCAAAACCAGGAAAAGACCCAAACAAAAAGGAGAATTTCAGACCAATCTCACTCATGAATATAGATGGAAAAATTCTCAACAAAATCCTAGCCAATAGATTACAGCTTATCATCAAAAAAGTCATTCATCATGATCAAGTAGGCTTCATCCCAGGGATGCAAGGCTGGTTTAACATATGCAAGTCCATAAACGTTATCCACCATATTAACAGAGGCAAAAATAAAGATCACACGATCCTCTCAATAGATGCAGAAAAAGCATTTGATAAAATCCAGCATCCTTTTCTAATTAGAACACTGAAGAGTACAGGCATAGGTGGCACATTTCTAAAACTGATTGAAGCTATCTATGACAAACCCACAGCCAATATTTTACTGAATGGAGTAAAACTCAAAGCTTTTCCTCTTAGAACTGGAACCAGACAAGGTTGTCCTCTGTCACCTTTACTATTCAACATAGTGCTGGAAGTTCTAGCCAATACAATTAGGCGAGACAAGGAAATAAAGGGAATCCAAATGGGAGCAGAGGAGGTCAAACTCTCCCTCTTTGCTGACGACATGATCTTATACTTAGAGAACCCCTAAGACTCAACCACAAGACTCCTAGAAGTCATCAAAAAATACAGTAATGTTTCAGGATATAAAATCAATGTCCACAAGTCAGTAGCCTTTGTGTACACCAATAGCAGTCAAGATGAGAAGCTAATTAAGGACACAACTCCCTTCACCATAGTTTCAAAGAAAATGAAATACCTAGGAATATACCTAACGAAGGAGGTGAAGGACCTCTATAAAGAAAACTATGAAATCCTCAGAAAGGAAATAGCAGAGGATATTAACAAATGAAAGAACATACCATGCTCATGGATGGGAAGAATCAACATTGTTAAAATCTCTACACTTCCCAAAACAATCTACCTATTGAATGCATTCCTATCAAAATACCAACATCATACTTTCAAGATTTGGAAAAAATGATTCTGCGTTTTGTATGGTACAGGAAAAAACCCCATATAGCTAAGGCAGTTCTTAGTAATGAAAATAAAGCTGGGGGCATCAGCATACCAGATTTTAGTCTGTACTACAAAGCCATAGTGGTCAAGACGGCATGGTACTGGCACAAAAACAGAGACATAGAAACTTGGAATTGAATTGAAACCAGGAAATTAAAGTAACATCTTTCAACCACCTAATCTTTGATAAACCAAACAAGAACATACCTTGAGGGAAAGACTCCCTATTAATAAATGGTGTTGGGAGAACTGGATGTCTACATGTAAAAGATTGAAACTGGACCCACACCTTTCCCCACTCACAAAAATTGATTCAAGATGGGTAAAGGACTTAAATTTAAGGCATGAAACAATAAAAATCCTCCAAGAAAGCATAGGAAAAAAACTGGAAGATATTGGCCTAGGGAGGACTTCATGAAGAAGACTGCCATGGCAATTGCAACAACAACAAAAATAAACAAATGGGACTTCATTAAACTGAAAAGCTTCTGTACAGCTAAGGAGACAATAACCAAAGCAAAGAGACAACCTACACAATGGGAAAGGATATTTGCATATTTTCAATCAGACAAAAGCTTGATAACTAGGATCTACAGAGAACTCAAATTAATCCACATGAAAAAAGCCAACAATCCCATCTATCAATGGGCAAGAGACATGAATAGAACTTTCTCTAAAGATGACAGACGAATGGCTAACAAACACATGAAAAAATGCTCATCATCTCTATATATTAGAGAAATGCAAATCAAAACAACCCTGCGCTATCATCTAACTCCAGTGAGAATGGCCCACATCACAAAATCTCAAACCTGCAGATGCTGGCGTGGATGTGGAGACAAGGGAACACTTTTACACTGCTGGTGGGACTGCAAACTAGTACAGCCTTTCTGGAAGGACATTACTGGGCATCTACCCAGAAGGAAAAAAATCCTTTTATCATAAGGACACTTGTATTAGACTGTTTATT